>NC_044202.1:26723129-27041119 GCF_900880675.1 Sparus aurata | reverse complement strand
AACATACTAATTAAGCTAGACACTAATACATGTGGTTTGAGAGTTTTTTTTTTTTTTTTATTAGCACAGATACATACACATACGTCCTTATACCCACACAAACATATTACAAATAATAATAACAGTACTATAAAGACAGAAGAGAAAAAAAAACAAAAACAACAACAACAAACAAACAGAGAGCAAAACACAAGCAGACAAACAAATAGCACGCCCCTAGTCCCTCCCAAATCCCCCACCCCTCCACCCTTTAAATGGTCTCAAGCACTATAACTACAAACTTCATAAGCAACCTCAAAAGAAATATCAAGAGGACAAATCATCACGTACATGTACATCACAACGACATCAAATAATTTTCCATTGGAGCCCAAATTTCAACATAACCCACGTCATTATTTTCCTGACTAACCCCTTAAGGAACACCGTTCCAACATAGGAACACCCTTCACTAAACGAACACCCTTCGTAAAAACTAATAGTTTTTTTGCTAATAGTTTTAAGCATCAGATCTTAACAGTATATACTCACTGTTGGAAAGCTGAGACTGTCGTGATTATTTTAAGCCCAAACACAAAGGAAAAAAGTTACAACGCTACAACGTCATGCCAAAATTTTTTTTTTCATAGTTCGCCAAGAGTCCATAGAATGGGAATATCCATGTCATTTTACCCAAAACTAGCTACAAGTGTCAAACAAGCAAGAAACCCCAGGGTCTTAGCTTTCATTTGAGACCAATATTATGTTTCTAGGTAAAGGGGTTCTCAAGTTATATCTTGGAAAAAAAGGACTCAAGCAAAACGCACAGACATGCCTTTAGAGAAAAAGTTGGGAGAAATCAATTTTTTAGTCTTTTGACTTCAAATTTTGAGTGTAGCAAGCTGAGACCTGTGGCTATGGCCTAATTGTGTCTGCTGTGTCTATAGACATACCTGAACCCTTATATCTTAGTCAGGTTTTGGTTTCCGTCCAATTCAAATGTCAATAAACTGTGTTCCAACCTCTGTAACTCTGTGTCAGTATGTCATGGTACCAAGCACATCCCTGAGTCTCAAACTATGTGGGAGCTGTCATGCTTTTAATTTCGGTACGTCGTTTTGGAAAAAGAACCTTATAATGGGGGTGTTCACTAAGAGGCTAAAGGCTACTTTCTCTAAATTCACTGCCTCCATTGCCTCGGTGACCCACTCCCTCTCCGATGGAGTTTTGGCACAGATCCAGTTGTTGATGGTCACCTTTTTTGTGATCATGCATAAAGAGAGGAACACTTTCTTGTCCTTTGGTGGAACTTAATTAAAATTATGTAGATCTCCTAATATACATGACTCTGGTGTTAGTGGAAAAGTTATGTTAATGTGGTTCATTGCATGTTTTGTTATACTAAACCAAATTTATTTTATGGCTATCCCAGAGTAAATGAAACAAAGTTCCATCAGTATTGCCACATTTTGGACATTTACTGTCTTCTTGTAAGCCCATTGTAAATAGTTTTGACGGTGTGTAGTATAATCTGTTGAGTATTTTGAATTGTCTTAGTTTATTTTTTATACATCGAAAAGGTTGCCTTGCATTTTTCCATATACCGTTCCAGGACAACTCTTCCTCTCGTTTATGCAGATCTCTGGCCCATTTTTTTGCACAAACATCAAATTGATCGCCAATGCTATCATTCAGAGTTGAATACCATAATTTAACTGCATTTTTATTTGGCAGGTTATGACTGTGAAGAATATTTTCAAATGCGTGTACACAAATTCTCAGCTTTTCTATCGACACACATTTTTCAATACAGTGCCGTAAGGTAATATAGTTCAAGTACTCACTCTATGGAATATTATAATCAGTGATTAACTCATCAACATTTTTAAAACAATTGCAATTATTATTAGAGAAAATGTGACAAAGCCCAGTTACTCCATTTTCCTTCCACTTTTTCCAATTAATAACCTTTTTGTTCACTGACATATTTGGGTTCTGCCATATTGGCTGATTTATTGAACTATCTGTGTCAATTCTTAAGACCTTTGTACATGACTTTAAAATTTTGAATGACACTTCAATGGGAGTTCCAATCAGTACCTTAGGAAATGTTTTCATATAGTATAGACATCCTGAGTCAATATTTAAGCTTTGTAACATATTCTCCTCAATGGTTTTCCAGTCTTTAATCACACTGGGATCAAAAAACATATTTACTTGCTGACAACCAAATGATAAATAATAATGAAAAAAGTTAGGGAGCTGCAGACCACCTTTTTTGTATGGATTAGACATCCTCAAGTACGAGCATCATGCCTTTTTACCATGCAAAATAAATGCAGAGATTGCTTTATGGATAGATGTCCCCATTAAGCCCACCAAATCTGCTTTTCAGACATTTTTAATGTATACTGCCCCAATTAAAGTCAGAACATTTTAGTTAAAATGATAGTCTAATGTCTCATTTGAAGTGTCAATAATTCATTTATACCAATTTTTAATGTTTTTATTGTTTAATTTGTCAAAATATGTCAAAAGTCTGGCATGGGCTTAATGGGTACTTAATGTACCCATTAAGCCCATGGGTGTTCCAAATAAGCCCACTTCATGATTTGTTCATAAATAAATATACACTACGCACAATAAGTTAGGGATATTGTTATTTACAAGTGCTTTTCCTATTTGGTCTGAATTTTAATCAGGGTTCATACACATTTTTCAAGGTCAAATTCAAGCACTTTTCAAGCACTTTTAGGGGTCATTTTCAAGATTTTCCAGCACCTTTTTGCTGGGGTAAAATACATATCTACAGGAATATATATACTCATGATTTTTTCTTATCACAATTATGTACATTGTATTATGCTGTAAACATCTAAAATTATGTTTCATGATAGCAAAAACTTCAGAAATTAATTATCCAGTCTGATCCCAATTTTGTGGAAGACAGAGTTATAATGTCAAGCACTTTCAAGCACTTAAACTAAAATCCAAGTACTTTTCAGACCTTGAAAACACAACATTGAAATTCAAGCACTTTCAAGGATTTCAAGCACCCGTACGAACCCTGTTTAATGAAATAGGTAAAAGTTCCCTTTGATATTACTAATAATGAATGAGAAGAAACACCATTTTCATAAGTTTAATATTTATTACCCCAAAAATTTAGACAATAACAAGGATAGCCCAAAATAAAAAAAATCGACCATGTCAGTAACGGGTGTTTCCACCATTTGCCGCAATGACAGCTTGACAGCGACGTCTCATGCGCCTCATGATGTTGTTCCGAGGCAATGCGTTCCACTCCTCCACAAGTGCTACACGCAGTTCTGCCAGGTCACGTGGGGGTGGGGTACGATCATCCAGTCTCTGCTTCAGCTGGTCCCAGACGTGCTCTATGGGGTTCAGGTCAGGGGACATTGCTGGCCATACCATATGAGGCACTCCGACTTCCTGAAGTTGAGCTGTGACAATTCTGGCACGATGTGGTGGAGCATTATCATCCATGAACAGAAAGTTGGGGGTGTGCTGGCGGAATTGGGGGATGATGATGGGTTCTATGATGTCTCTGAGGTAAGAACGTGCAGTGACTGAGCCATCTACAATAACCAAATCTGTTTTGCGCTGACTGGTGATGCCTGCCCAAAACTGTTGCACCTCCTCCACCAAAGGGAACCCTGGGGACCATGTTGACCTTGGCGTATCGCTCACCTCGCCTTCTCCAGCAACGCTGACGACCATCATTTCTGTGCAAGGAGTCCCGACACTCATCAGTGAACAGGATGGTAGACCACTGTTGCATTGTCCAGGTCACATGGTCTTGTGCCCACTGCAAACGTTCACGGCGGTGTCTTGGTGTCAGTGGAGTCACCTGCAACGGTCGTCTGGCATTCAAGCCAAAGCGGTGGAGTCGGTTTCGAATGGTTTGTCTGGAAACCCTAGTACCCCTCACATCTCGTAACTGGGCCTGCAGCTGTGTGGCAGTTGCATAACGATGTCTGAGTGCATAGGTCCTTAGGTACTGGTCATCGTTGCGGTCTGTCACTCGTGGGGCTCCACTCCTGGGTCTGTCAGGAACTCTGCCAGTAGTTTTGTGTCTTGATGCAAGTCTGCTGATGACACTTGAGACACACCAAGTTCACGAGCAACATCTGACTGCCTGCCACCGACCCGAAGGCGCGCTATGGCCAGGTGGCGCTGCTCGTCCGTTAAGTGACGTCGTGTGTTCATGGCTGTTTGAATGATGAACTTGAAATGACTTACTAACAATACCAGCTTTTTATACCTACAGAATGTTGAAATTGATGCCACATTGAAAAGGGTTGTCTTTTAGTTTTTTGGTATTGGCCCCAATATGTAAGGCACACTGTACACAGTGAGACCATTAAGTGGAAAACACAAAATGAGGTGTGTCTATCACCCCAATACAATTGCCTCCCTATCCCAAAACTCTCTGAAGTGAAACAAACAATGTATGTATGAAATCCACTGAGTCTCTCACAATATCCCTAACTTATTGTGAGTAGTGTATATATTTAAAAATCTTAACAATCCAAACTGATTCTACTAAAAAATGTAATGTCTTCGCTCTTAATAGCTATTTTCATTTTGTCTCCACTCCTTTCCTCTGGCCTGTAAATGGCATTTGAAAAAGGCGTGATCAGCCTTTTGCTGTGTTGTCAACACAGAAAAAGCTAAACTTACAACATGTCTTCTTTGGAATGTAGCCAAAAAACTATTCATTAACAAAATCAAAATTAGAATGGAAATTACTCTTCAATACCTCATCTTTCAATATGTGTTGTCACTTTGTCTGTATCTCTATCCTACATTGTAATGTTGGCATTTACAATTGGCCATGTATGATAGTGGGCAGCATTCTCAAGATGTAGTTGACAGTAGGGAGGATATTCATTTTTACAATATTTACTTGACCACACAGAGATTAGGAAGGCTTGACCAGCGATCAATATTTGCTCTTATTTTATCATAGGTTTGAGTGAGATTAATATCTCTTGTTTGATAGATACTTGATGTAATTTTTAGTCCCAGATATGTTAATTCTGTTTGTTTCCATTTTATTTTGGTATTCCGTACACATGTGATAGTACAAGTTTTATTTAAGGGCATCAATTCACATTTCTCCCAATTTACTTTATATCCTGACAGAGAGCCATACTGAGTAATGATCTGTGAGAGATGAAGAAGAGAGGATTCTACATCTGTTAAATACAAAATGATGTCATCACAGTACAGTGATATTTTATATGTTTGACTTTCAATGTATATGCCTATTGATATTATTTTCAGATCTTATTTTCTCAGCTAATGGCTCAATTACCAAAATAAAGAGACCTGAAATTGGGCACCCTTGTTTTGCACCTCGATGTAAAGTGAATGGTTTTGAAATTAAGTCATTTGTTCTTACTGAAGCCATAGGATTGTGGTAAAGCATTTTTATCCACTGTATAAAGTTGGTGCCGAACCCATATTTCTGTAGAGCACTAAACAAGAATGACCATTCAATGTGGTCAAACGCTTTTTCAGCATCAATAGTACACAGTGCAGCTGACAGAGGTAGCTTTTTTGAATGTTGTATGATATCAAATTATTTCCATGTATTATCAGATCGTATCGTTTCTTCATGAAGCCAGTTTGGTCACTATGTATCAGCTTTCCTATTACCTTAAATAATCTTGCTGCAAGAACTTTAGCCAGGATTTTGTTATCCAAGTTGGCTAGAGATATTGGACGATAGTTCTTGCACAAGAGAGGATCTCTACCTTTTTTATGGATTAATGTAATATGTGAGTGATTAAACAACGGTGAGAAACTGACGTTTTCATATGATGCTTGATACATCTGCAAAAGGAGGCAAAAGTTATAGGCTGCTCTAATGTGTGTTTTTCGTCTTCTGTTAAGAAGGGAAGCTTTGCATTATTAAAAAACTTTTCTAGTGACTCTAGGGTCATCATCACCTTCAGACTCATAAAGGTTTTTTGTAAAATTCAGTAAAAGTTTTGTTTATTTGATCTGGATCGGAGGATATCGAGTCATTTAGTAATCTGATACTAGAAATTGTATTTTTTGTCATTTGTTTTTTCAGTCTTGAGGCTAACAGCTTTCCTGCCTTTTCCCCACTTTCATTATCATTTAATTTTGCTCTCTTTAGTTTATATTCAATTTTTTTTCTTATAATGTCATCATATTTCATTTTTAGTTTGCACAGTTCTGTCCATATTTCATTCTTGTATTCGTTTGACAGTAAACTTTGTAACAGCTTAATTTTTGTTAGCAATTTGCTTTCCTCTTACTGCTGTATCTTCTTCTTAAAGCTACCGATCTTAATCAGCTCCCCTCTGAGGCAACATTTTAATGCTTCCCATATCATTGGCAAATAATTTGTGGAGTTTTTGTTAATATCCATAAATGTATGAATGTATTCACTTATTTGTTTCTTAATTTCTGGATCTCTGAACAGAGAATCATTGACCTTCCACTGTTTAAAACACACTGGTGCTGATTTTAATTCAAGGTCAATCTGAATAGGACTATGATCAGATATCACTATTGGATGTATTAAGCTTTGTGTCACTTTTTAACAATATCTTGAGAAACTAGGAACAAATCAATTCTTGAGAAGGTTTGATGCCTGTGGGAGTAGAAAGTATAGTCTCTTACATCATTGTGCAGAGTCCTTCAGATATCAACAAGCCTAACGGCATGCATTAACTTGAGTAACGTAAATACAGATTTTTTTGGACTGGTTGGTTTATCTTCCCGCTCTTATCAACCTGTGCATTTAATGTTAAATTTAGATCTCCCCCTAATATAATTGTTGAGTCACAAAAATCTCATAATTAACTCTCAATTGCGCTGAAGAAGCCTGGACAGTCTTCATTAGGTGCATATACATTTCCTAGAGTAAGGTTGTTTGATTCCACAGAAACATTAATAAGAATATATCTCCCGAAAGGGTCACTTGAGCCTCTTCTTGGCGAATAATTTCCGCTGTAGGCTCCTTATTTGTTTGAAGTGACAAATATGTTGGCAGCTGTAAGCAGTCACTTATTTATTTACTTATTTATTTAGTCTTTGTAAGACAGAAGTATCTGTTGCTCAAACTTTTATTTTAGTTTGGTTATTTGTGTGACGAGGATTTCATTTACGCATACTGATCTCTCGACTTAATAAAGTTATTGTTGTTCATATATGCGTGAATTATTTATATTGTGACTAAAAAGAAAGATAATATAGCACACCACTTGTGGTGCAGAGAAAAGTGTTGGTAAACAAGCAAGAAGATGAAGAACAGAGGAGTCCGCGGCGCACGCCTCCGAAAAAAAGTGAGAAGGAAAAAAGATGCAACAGGGTGTAATTAAGTTTAATATTCACTCCTCAGTTACACAGATCAAAGGGCTCTGTATGCAGACATGTTACTCCACGAGAAACTCGAAAATCACTCCATCCCTACTGTGTGCATGCATTATTTGTGGAGGTTGATCAGCCAGTGCAGGAAACCATTTTAAAGAGATTGGCAAACAAATATTGCCTGTCTCGAGCGTCTGCACACGGGATTCAATCTTCCCCACAGCAGTGTGCAGTGATTTTAGCTGCTCAGCTTGGCGAGTCAGAGTAGACTGCATTGTGTCAACTTTTTTCTCTAGCCGACTAAATCGTTCTTTAGCAACATCATCCGCTTCTTGAAAGTGCTTGGACAGCACAATTTCAATGAATTTTGCAAGTCTTTGCAGTCAAGAGCAGCATTGGAAAGTTGGCTCATTGTTTGGCGTTCGCGTGAGGCGACTCTCCTAGTGCGCATCAATTGTGCAATGCTCAGCGCTTTCCTCTTATCAAATCTCAGGTATTGCTCATTTACTCACGGAGGTGCATCGGAAGAAAAAAAAAATCTCGCATTAGGGTATTTAATCCATTTGTGGACGCTCGGAGAGAACAGTCAGCGTCACTCTGCCGCCATGTTGGATCAGGAAACATGTGGTTTGAGAGTTGATTTGAATCAGTTCACAAATATATTTTACACATTTAAACCAGGTGCAGAACTTTTTAACATAGACGCTGCACCCATGTAACATTTACTTTGTTTACTGTGAAAATATATTCCAAATTTTACACTTCTGGTCAGATATAAGCGGATGACCGTCATGATGACCATCTTCTTGGCTTTCCCTCCATCCCTGTGCCAAGCCTACTTAGACTGCACAGCACTTGATAATTTCATAGAGAGAAGTACAAAGGTGTTATGATGTTTGGAACAACTGCTTTTTAATCATACAACAAATGTTTTGCATCCCTCTCAACAAACAGCCTACTGCTGAAGAATCTTTGGCTAGACTGACAGCCACCTCTGCAGGGTCCCCATAAGGACAATTTGATAGGGATCCTAGATCTGATGAGCTTAAATTATGGTTAAGCAGTTAAAGGTGGTAGGTGGAGGTGTGCGCTCCAAGTGAGTGCCATTCTAGTTATTGCTCCATGTGCTTTCTTCAAGTGGCTGGATAGGAAGCAGGGAAAATAAACCAAAGCGGCCTTTAGTATGGCACAGTGGAAACATCTACTCACAGCGAAGGTTGCATTTCTCAGTCAGGGAGATGCGCAGGTAGCTGTGTCTCCGGCCAAAGCCGTCTGTCAAAATCGCTGAGAAGGGTAGTAAGCTGTTGTCTGGTCTCCTCTTCTAGGGGATACAAAAAAGAGGATAACTATGGAACTAATGTGACAGCTGATAATCAGGGTACAGTGGCACTGCTATCTCTCATTATGCATCAACCACACAATGTATTCTCCCTATACATCTATTATATCCTTTGTCATGTCATCTCCAGAAAACTTTTCATAAACTTTTCACTAAACACCAGTGGTGAAAACACAGGGATATGTGATAACCCTGTGTTGGCTCCATTTCAATAACAGTATCAAGCCATAAAAAGGCTTCACTCAGTCAGTCAGACTGGGAGTGTTGCACATGTGTTTGTAAATGATCAGACCTTTGACTGTCAACAAAGGGCATCTGTTACGTCAGAAATGATTGGCAAGCATGGCACGTGACACAGTGGTTGGTTAAACAAACAGAAGTTTCACCCATTAAAACATTCAAATTAAAACTAACCCTAACCCCTCTTTTTACAGTTCATTCACCCCGTCGGTGACAGTGCAAATATCTGCAATGCTGTTAAAGCAACTAGCAAATAGTTGCTGTTATATTGCAATTTACTGATGCCCTCACAAAACCTTTGTGTAATACCGCCGCAGTCATTAACTTAATAGGTCCTAACTAGACAGGTTCTGGCTACCTTGACACAACTTGACACCTAGTGACCTAACCTTAGCTTATAACTCCAGTAATTTACATGTTCACAGTTGTAATCCCGCCCTGACTGCACTGTTAGGTAGTATGTCGTTTTCAGTATTACCTCTTTTGGCCTGGTTTTCAGAGATGCGTTGAAGTTCGGAGCAGATAAAGTCGAGTTCCCAAGTTCAAGCTTATTTTTCTTGTGCGTAGCACCGGAACACAGTCGCTGATTGTTCCTATTCAGGCATAATTTTTTTAAATATGTTACACTGTTCTGTCTGTCAAAGAAGCGGCCGAACATGCGAGCGTGAGCAGCCATAGTTTTATATTCGGAAAGGTCCAAAGTCCTCCTCTGCCGTTTTAGAGCTGATGGCGTGAGCTCCACTGCAATAAAACATGTCAGCTTACCCCAAGACTGGGGAGTATCAGGGGCGGGGTTACGTCAACCAATCGGGCAGACGTACGGAACTGCTGATGCACGCTGGGTAGCGTAGTCGGGACGGGATCTTTACACAGTCAAGTCTATTAATGTGTGACTCCTTCTTTCTTATTTCAGTTGTGCTCAAACTGTGTATATTTTATGTTCATTATTAGCATTTTAACCAAAATGTCCTTGTAGTGTGGGGCCAGGTTTGCTCATTTGCTAACCCAGTCTTGCACAAAAATGGAATTTCTCATGTGAGGAGCATTGCCAGTATTACATTCACTTTGTTTCTCTTTTCACATCCAGGACTTGAGCTGAAGCCACAGACAATATATCCTCAAAGCCTTGGCGACAGACTCTTGAGTCAATAAAATGATAAAATCTTCACTTGCTCTGCAATGACGGGCCGAGTTCTGGCTTTATTGGCTGAATAATACAAACACATTTTGTACACCCTTTTAAAGAATAATTGAAGAAACCATATAAAGAACTACATTTCATTTACTCATTTGAAGCAATAGCCTTCTTGAAATGTGAGACAAACACACAATTCAACAATAACATAATTGGACACACACACACACACACACACACACACACAAAATGAATGAATTTATGACCCTACAACCTCCATATACATTTACCTTTATCATGTGACAAAGGTTTCTTGGGTCATGTGATCATAATTGAGTCACCTCTATTTGCTGACAAAGACTGTATATTGAAATACCTAAAAAGATAGACCTTTGAGTCAAGACTGTATAACACATACCCAAAGTTTCCATAGTAAATAATAAACTCCATACCAGAGTAAGTCAATTTTTTCACTTTAGGTGTATTCCGTTTTTTTTCCCAGTGTGAAACTTGTACCATTTGCCAAGAGGAAAACGTGATGATGTGATCCTGATATCACATGGCTGAAATGTCATGCTTTCAAAGTTCATGTGATTACAATTCACCATTGCTATGACCACTGAGTAAATCACATTACTGATGAAGGCTGAACAGATCTATGGGTGTGGGGAATTCTGAAGAAGTATGATGTAATGTTATGATGTAAAAGTAAATGAACACTACAGTATGCGCATATAAACTCGAATATACAGCAAAAATATGTTTTCTAATTTAATATGGATTTGTAACTGACAAAAAAGTCCTAGTTTCACAATGCAGACATAATCAATTTCATTAGAATCGATGGGTTCTGAGAGAACGTACCCCTGGCTACAGACATGTAAAAGGAGCCTTCCCTTACATACCATGATAACCCACTTTAATTAAAATTAACAGATCAGGAGCAGAAATATGACTGTGGGTTGTTAAAGCAGACATTAAATGTCATCATGTTTAGAATTTAAAGGGTTCGCACAGATCTTAAAAATCCTTAAAAGTGTGTACATTTGACTAGAAAAAAAATCAGACATACATAGATATGGGAAATATATATATTTGGGTCAAATGTCTTAAATTGATTTATTTTTGTTCAATAACAGAAATTTAAGTTCTGTAATATTTTCTAAAACT
This sequence comes from Sparus aurata, assembly GCF_900880675.1. Classification (NCBI taxonomy): domain Eukaryota; kingdom Metazoa; phylum Chordata; class Actinopteri; order Spariformes; family Sparidae; genus Sparus; species Sparus aurata. Next base: position 27,029,885 of record NC_044202.1, on the reverse strand, counting down.
TAAAATGTGTAAATTCTGCTGACATTCTGCTGTCTGCATGTGTGCATGTGTGTCACTCACAGTTTTCTGCCATCATTTTAACACAGCACCTCCCTCTCTTTTCAATTGTTTGTGTTACAGTTTTAAGGGTGAGCCCAAATGCAGCCAAAATAATGAACATATTATATGGGAGTAACTGGACACAGGAGACTATGGCGGAAACACAGGGAACTTCATGGGGGACATCACACACACATTGAACTGACAACAAGTGCAGGGAAGACAAAGACTATATACTCAGACACACTGATTATGGAGCCAGAACAGTCTCATAATGGATAAATGCACACATAAAGAAATAAATGCACGAAAAAGGACTCACAAATGTATTTGGGGAGTTGTGTATATATATATGACTCGATACACAAATGCATTTTCAATGCACAGACAAATATGCTTTAATCCATATATAAGTTAAAAAAAAATAATTCACATATAAAAATAAGATTTGTAAACATATTTCTTGTTTTAAATATGTGCAATAAAAATTCACAAATGTACAAATCGTCAGTTATTTGCAATTTTCACCAAAAACATATTTGGAAGTTGTTACACTGATATATGAATTGTCAAACACACATTTGTCTCAGTGCTTTTAATTTGTAAACTCCCTGCATTTGTGTGCGGATTTTTGCGACTCATCTAGCACGACTCCGATTTTCTACAAGGGGGTCGTCTGCAGCCAATCAGATGTCTCACTCCTTTACAGCCAATCACATGAGTGCCTCCCCACGAGGGTTTTTTAACTATATCAATGTAACAACTTCCAAATATGCTTTTGGTGAAAACTGCAAATAACTGACGATTTGTACATTTGTGAATTTTTATTGCACATATTTAAAACAAGAAATATTTGTGTGCGCATCACAAATATGTTTACAAATCTTATTTTTATATGTGAATTATTTTTTTTTACTTATATATGGATTGAAGCATATTTGTGTGTGCATTGAAAATGCATTTGTGTATCGAGTCATATATATATACACAACTCCCCAAATACATTTGTGAGTCCTTTTTCGTGCATTTATTCCTTTATGTGTGCATTTATCCATTATGAGACTGTTCTGGCTCCATACTAACCTGTTTTAAAATTCAAATACAACTGAAAAGGAGGGACATTTAAAAGTCCCATTCAGTTTATTTGATGTAATCCAACAAGCCAATATATACAATCTTTGTAGTTAAAATCATCACTGTAGCTGCCAAGCTGAAAGCGTTAACACATGCCTTTCTGAAATGGGTGCACGAGCTTGACAGTGCATCAGCGATATAAATAAAATCTGTTTTGCTGTGAAGCCCCTGATATTTTTTGTCAGCTATGAAACATCACCCAACATTCCATCTGCATGAAGGTGAGTAGATAATGACTCAGTTAATATTTTTGGGTGAACTATTCCTTTGAACTTGATCAGTGTCTCAGACTTTGCAATGTTGGGTCCTTGAGTTTGAGGGAATGGGGCCTGGAAAGTCCTTAATTAGTCCTTAAATCTGATGTTCAAAAAGCTGTGGGAACGCATAATTTAAGATACAGAAGTTATTCCTCTTTTGAAAGTAAAACTTTTTTGAAAACAAAAACAAAACAAAAATTACCAAATCTACTATAGCTTTAGGTTTTTATAGTCACTGTATAGGCCACTGTACTGTGCTATGCTCATCACTACTCCATCCTATTACTTACTGTAGGATTCTGTTTGCAGTGTGAATTGTGTCCACTAGAGAGCAGTGCAATGTTAAATATATTTCATGGAGCATACACAGCAGTTTAGTGTTTTTAATAGAAGATGATAAATATACCAGATAAATGTAATGCTAAAGAGCATTTGATTACTGGAATACTCTTCTGGAAGAACTATCAGTATAATCATATCTCATATGCATGATGTTATAATGATAAACTGCAATGTATATAAAAAAAACATAGGGTATGAAGGTGAATGTTCTTGCTGTAAAATCTGTTTGGACGCTCCTAGACAATCCAGTCCACATTTTTGAAAAGCTCTTTCCCAAAGCTAGAAAATAGGACTATTGGATCTGCAGAGTATTTCTGTTTCCTTATGAGGTGTATTATAATCAACACACCTCATCTAGACTACAAAGCAGTTTGTCTTAAGTATATATGTTGGCAGTAACCCTGCTTAGTTCAACCCTGCTGCCAGTAAATATCTCCATTTCTGCAATATGCATCTTGTGTGAATCAGTCTAATTTACATCTGAACCTCCATTACGTGTGAAAATATGTGTGTGTTCTTCCTGGCTAATTAAAACCAGTTATAGAGAGTGAATCATGCTGTTGCATGCTGCATGGATAATCTGCAAAATCAAAATCATGTACCACAAACAGACGATCTGCTTTTATTTTAGGCAAGGCAAGGCAAGTTTATTTGTATAGCACAATTCAGACACAAGGCAACTTCAAAGTGCTTTACAGGCACACACAAATTACATTAAAAGACATAAAAAATTAATTTAAAAGACATTAAAAATTGCATTATAAAACATTAAAAATAGCATTTTAAAACCAGTACAAACATTAAGAAACAAACATTAAAACAAGTAGGCTAAAATAGAAAAGCTTTAAAAGAAACAAGACTGTAGAATAAAAGTCATAATGCAGTTCAAAGATTTGAAATTGCTTCAGTTAAAAGCAGTGGCAAAAAGAAATGTTTTAAGTCTTGATTTAAAAGAGGTGAGTGTTGGAGCAGACATGCAATTTTCAGGGAGTTTGTTCCAAATATGTGGCGCATAGCAACTGAAAGCTGCTTCTCCATGTTTACTTCTGACTCTGGGGACTGAAAGCAGACCGGTACCTGACGATCTCAGAGGTCTGGATGGTTCATAACGCGGCAGCAGATCAGAAATGTATTTTGGCCCGAAACCATTCAATGCTTTATAAACCAACAACAGGACTTTGAAATCTATTCTTTGATAGACAGGAAGCCAGTGTAAGGATCTAAGAACTGGAGTGATGTGACCTACTGTTTTGGTTCTTGTTAGGACTCGAGCAGCAGCGTTCTGAATCAGCTACAACTGTCTGATGGAGTTTTTAGGGAGTCCTGTAAGGACACCATTACAGTAGTCGAGTCTGCTGAAGATAAATGCGTGAACAAGTTTCTCCAAATCCTGCCCAGACATGAAGTCCTCTTATCCTGGATATATTCTTAAGGTGATAGTAGGCTGACTTTGTCACTGTCTTAATATGGCTGCTGAAATTCATGTCTGAGTCCATAATTACACCAAGGTTTCTGGCTTGGTCTGTAGTTTTCAACATTACAGATTTAAAAAAAAGCAAACCACTAGATGAAACAAGTTTTGTTCTTGCTCTTGAGCACATCTTATCTCAGCTGCATGTGTTAAATCTCAGCTTATCTCAGCTGCATGTGTTACACATGCAGCTGAGATGTGCTCAAGAGCAAGAACAAAACTTGTTTCATCTAGTGGTTTGCTTTTTTTCTCTCCCTTTTACCATTTCTCTTAACAGTGATGTGAATCATATCATAACTGCATCCACAGAGGTGATCAGGGGGGATGTTTGGTGGAATCATGCAAAAGTTAATGTATTAGCAGCACGCAGTCCAGAAAGGTCCAGAGGTGGGTGGCAGAAGACCCTCACAGGTGACAGGGCTCTACCAGCATAATGAACCAGCATGTTATTCTATCCATCATCACGTTACTACCATATTTTACATTGATCATTTGACACTGCAAGCAAACCTTCAGTTTTAATCTGAGACTACATTTTATGTCATGTCATAGTCATGTCAATTCTTGGAGACTCATGCTCACAAACCAAGGGATTGCGTATGGATGTTAGAGACATGTCCATACTATTATTTTTGCAAACTAGTTCACCTTATCTTTGGAGTGAAGTAGTGTTAGGTAATTCAGTTGTGTCCACATAGAGGCTGTGTCTCCAAGACAGTTAGTGCTGCTGTTGTTTCAGAATCATGGACAGCGCTGAGAGAGAGACAGCTGAAAACAGTTGAGTGTTGATTTAAACAGTCTTCATAATAGGCCATAAGATGAACTAGGAAAAAGTGGCTATAAAGTGATTTTTATTCCCACGTCTGGGCACTACTTTTTTTTTGCATTTTTGTATAGACAATACCGTTGTGGACATTGGGTTAAAAGTTTTTTTAAGAGCCATAAATGTATAAAAATGTGAAAACGAAAATCTTATGTAGCAGCTTGCTTATACATTTATTTACATTCATTTTGGAAACAAAATCTCTCTCACAAATTGACATTTATACATATACCTAACATCTGAGACTTGTATTTTTGCATTAGCATACTTACATTTGAATTTAGACCATGAAATATACAAAAAAAGAGAGAAAAAAAACGCTTCAATTTAAGTGAATAGCAACCTGTACAATTGAACATACACATGGTACATTTAGCTAAACAATGATGTTTTATACATTAATAAATTCAGTAGTTTCTGTGTTATAAGAAGAAATTAAAAATAAAATAAAATAAAGAACACTTTGGCCCAAAATGACTGACATCAACCAAAATATGGAATAATGCCGAAAAATGGACATTACAACAAAAGATGCATTACAGTTCAGAATCGATACACAATATGGTATAGAACAATATGTACCTGAACAAAACAATGTTTTGATGTCACAGCAGATCTTTAATATTTTTTTATTTTATTTTTATTATTATTATTATTATTATTATTATTATTATTATTAATTAAATGTGCATATTGTTAAAGCCATATCTCAAGAATGCTTTGATAAATTATCCTCAAATTTGGCACAAACTCACACTTTATTAGAGGATGAACTGATTATATTTTGAAGGTCAAGTGCACTGTAACCTCACATTTTGTTTTTATTTTTAGTATTTAACTTAACTGAAAAAAAAAGAATACTCTCAAATTTGGCAAAAACTCACATTTTGATTAGAGAATTAACCGATTAAGTTCTGAAGCAGAAGGTCACTGTGACTTTGTGTATTCTGAACGAGGGAGACATTGTCCATCTCTTAGTCATCCCTATTGCTATCATCAGAGCCATCTTCCCATGTGGTTATATCCTCTGTTTCCTTGGAAATATTGGCACAATTTTGGCACCGACACAAATCAGTACAGGACAGTCTTGCAGACATACAGGAACATCTTCCCGCCTCACATTTGCTCTGCTTGCAGCTGCAGTGGACTACCTTTAACACACTCTCAGGGACAGGATTTGTAGTCATCCATGTAACTTTTAACTCCCCATCCTCAATGTGCCATCCATTGCCAATGGGTGAAGGGGCAGACATTATACCTTTGAGAGAATGTCTTATTATTGCAGCCTGGTAGTTTGCCCTTTTGCAGTGTTGGTGCAGGGCGTCACTTGTAGGGGGCATTGAGAGTTCCGGCAAAGCTGTTGATGCCATGCAGAAGTCTTTGTACCTTGCATCGTTAACATTTTCTGCAGATGACTGGCCATACAGGTGGCACACATATTTGCTCAGCACATCAAATGTAGACTGGTCCAATTCAAAACTGCTTCCCAGATGTGTAAATGCAGACAGGTATTCTTCCTTTTCGCAAGCAACAGAAAACAGCTTTCTTTTCCCATTGCCATGAAAGGTGCTTGTGGAGTCGCAACCTGAGAAGGTATGAATTCCAATAAGTGCCAAACACACACTGTTTCCAAGGGCTGTTAACACCTTAGCGAGGTCAATGATTCTTGTCCTGTTGCCAACTTCCGTGAAGAAATACAAGCTACATGAAAAATCTCTCTGCAGACTTAAAGCAATAACTGCCACATCTGTATCAGCGCTCTTAATGATGACTGTTTCATGTTCCCGTGTTTAGCATGATGTGCATGTTAGAACACCCTTGTGTCACATTCCTCATGATCACATTCAAGTTCCTTAACAGCACTTACAGTTTGTGAACCATCTGTTACCTTCAAGCAGTGACACAGTTCTCCATGTGCTATGTACAAAGTCAAGTCCTTGCCCACAACAGTTAGATCAGCATCTTTCCACACATCAAAGAAGAATTCAGCCAGTGCCGCTTTGTTTGTTCCATCAGATAGAAACTTTTTCCATTGGGTTGGTGTCTTCTGGTCCCTTCCATAAATTTGCACCTGTTGTGTGCCACCAACAGCTCTTCGTGACCGTTCTACATTTTTAATGCTCATTTCAGGATACTGGTCTATCACAAAGTCTACCCTTTCACACTTGTACTGCAGAGCAAGCTTGACTAAGTATTGTAGTATGGTCTCAGCGAGCTCTCCAAAGGTGGGTGGTCTGGACTGAAGGGCTTGTATGACCGCCACGCCATCGAACAGAATAGCTCCATTTGCCGGGATTTTATCAACTAGGCAGTCCCCACCTTTAGCCTCTAATAATACATGAGAGCTGATTTGTTTGTTTTGGCAAGTGAACCATCCGTACTGGCTAGAGGATAGGAAACCATTCCCAGGGAGTAGGATAGAATTTCCCTAAGGTCAATTTTTCTACTCTGGCCTATTATGAGCAGTCTGGAGAACAGCTTCTTGTCAGCCCGTAGAATCACATCCTTGCCCGCTGAAGATTTTGCCTGGTCAAAGACGAAGAAGAAATCATCTAAGGGTTTTCAGTTTTAGTGCCTTGATGGGAGCAAATATGTCGACAGATCTTGACCAAAGTGGCTGGTCCATAAACTCTTTGACAGCTTTTTCCCCCTTGTCTGGAGCTGCGAGCAAATCCATCTTGATTTCTTCAACTGCTACTGTCCCAGAGCTAAGACACACAATACCATCGTGGTGTGTGTCAAAAGGGTTCAGCATGGAATCTAGGGTGAAACTTATTCTTGTCACAGCCTTTTCATCAGCATGAATCCGTGTGCTGTCAAGGTCTTTTCGTTTCCGTGTTTCAGGAGACTTACCTGCCATTGACTTTTTCTTGTTATAGCAGCCCTTTCATGTTGTGATAATATCCAGCGATAAACTGCAGCACGATTCTGAGTTATCCCTGTCCAACCACCTTTTGTCTTGGAATCTCGGTTGCATGTTTGCTCAATAGCCTGGTCACAGGCAATCGAGGCAAATCCATGGACACTTTGACGTTGGACAGTCCACTGGCCTTTAACGCTGAGGTCGTTGTGGCAAGAAGGATGTGTTACAGGCAAATTGACCATTTCCAGCCAGTATGAAGGTAGATAGCTAGCATGATTCACACGATCGTAAGCAAAAAACCATGCCATCATCAAGTGCACTGTTGACAGGTGAAGTTGCCAGTCTGATTCTCGCGTAGCTGTCACAAACAGAAGGAGTATTTGCACCATGTCGATGTATGAACTCCAGAAGGCAAACATTGGGTTTTCTGCACTTCTCCTTTCCACAAAGTCTGCATAGTTTGAACACATTTTGTCAAATATCTTGTTTGCACCCAAAACATCCATTGTTCTCTCTGGGAATGCACATTTGATCTCATTAATGACATCCAAACACTCATCTCTCTCCACTGGTGGCAAAGAGTCTAAGAAGGTGCTAACTCTGGTGTGTTGCAGACTCTCATACATAAGTTTGTGTGCCCCGGTGTGATGTGAGTGGGAAAGGAGACGGACAATGCATTTTTAGACATTACAGAACTGACACAACGCACAGATGCGGAATCCATGCAGAGACAGAGTTTGCACCAAGCGGTTAGGTCTAATCTGTATAAACTGTATTATTCATTGTTAGCACTGTGTTGTATATGATGTTGCTGAGGATTGGATCTCTGGTAGGCAGCATGTAGCGCCCGCTGATGTAGTAATGTCCGCAAACGTAATAAACCACAAAGGTAATACAAATCTGCAGCATTTAATATAATAAACCCATAAATGTAATACATTTTCCACAAACGAAGTGGCGCTGCCTACTACAAGCTTGACACGCTACTTCCCACAAATGTAGTAACTATTACGTTAGACTTGGCAGGTAGTGATGCGTCAGGGCTTCTTTGGTTCAGCACCGGACAGCGGAGAGTATGGAGGACTAAACCTGACATAAGTATAAATAAATAAATGCATGAATAAATACATAAATACATAAATTAATGCTGAAATAAATAAATAAATGTATAAATAAATAAATGCATAAATAAATAAATGCTGAAAAAAATGTATAAATAAATAAATGAAAGTATAAATAAAAGAATACATGCTTTTTATTTATTTCTACATTTCTGTTCACCTACATTTATTTATTTCTGTATTTCTGTTCACCTACATTTATTTATTTCTGTATTTCTGTTCACCTACATTTATTTATTTCTGTATTTCTGTGTCCATATGTAAATCAGGAGGTAGGAGGTCCTAACTTTAGTCAAGAGCATGATTGGTCAAATTGGAGAGCCAGACAAAAGCAAACGATTCCTGATCCCAAGCCTCGCTCTCTGTAACATTGTAAACCAGCTCCAGTTAGCTTAATGGCCTCGACCAGTGTGACAGGTTAACTGGCGTTCATTTTTAACTTGCGAGGGTCCCAGATGTGCTGGTGGTGTGGTTTGAGAATCCTGTCTTGAGAGAGAGGGGTCCTTAACTATGTCCGCTAACCAGGAAAAACATTCTGCTCATCGCTCCAAGTCATGTATATGTGTATTCGTTTTGACGTGGCTTGAACACTTCTATCCACACAGAGATGCCGGGGCTGCGACTTGCAAACCACTGTTAGACGAACGCTACAATTCAATTCAATTCAATTCAATTTTTATTAGGGACACATCTCATGAGAGGTCCATAGCACAATAAAAATACATTAAATAGAATAAAATACTTATACGCACATACATGTACATACATATCCCCCCTCCTGCACATGCGCGCGCGCACACACACACACACACATACACATACATACACACATCATATATTTACATACAGGCTTGAACGCCAGTGGTTCCACATTCTAGACGAGAACCTGGTAGAGCTCAGTTCAGAGCTGATTAAGGCTAAAATAATACAATTTTCAGAGTCAGATACCCTACACATATATCTATATATAAGATTCCTTATTACAGCAGAGCAAGTGGGTACACCAACATTAGCAAACATTTGGCTGGCACTACAGCTTCTAGGAGCTTTTAACAGCAACCTCATACTGTCATTGTAGGCCACTGTAAGTCTCCGCATGCAGCCTTTTTTATAGCACCGCCACAGGTGGGCAGTGTATAAAGGGGTACAAAAAGCTTTAAACAGGGAGGTCTTCACAGGCACTGAACACATACTGAATTTACGCGCCAACGTGTTTGCTTGTGCATACAGCTTTCGGCATTGTCTGTAAATGTCCTTGTCATCTGATAGATCATCGGTTATGTAAAGGCCTAAATATTTTGCCTCATTACACACTTTAAGGGCAATGTCAGACAGGAAGAAATCAGGAAATACTAATTTTCTGTCTTCTCTGCTTCTGACAATCATAATATTACTCTTTTTTACATTATATTTGATGTCAAAATCTATCCCATATTGTGAGCATATCCTCAATAGCTGTTGAAGACCAGCACTATATGGACATAGAATCTCTAAATCATCTGCATACATAAGGTGGTTAATGAGAGAGCTGCCAACCAAGCACCCTGTTCCACATTCATTTAACTGCAGTGATAGATCATCCATATAAATGTTGAAGAGAAACGGGGATAAAATTCCACCCTGTCGAACACCATTGTTCACATAGAAGGGAGTAGATATAGAGTTCCCCCATTTAACTCTCATCGGTTGATGAGCATACTAGAAGACCAGAATTCTCACTATAAATCTAGGAACCCCTCTTTGATCTAATTTATTAAATAGTTTTTCATGATTAACACGATCAAACGCTTTAGAGGCATCAATAAAACACATAAAAATTGTAGAATTTTGCCTGTTATATTTATCTAAAATCTCCTTTAGGGCAAAAATACACATATCTGTGTCATGTTTACGTTTAAAACCAAACTGGTTATCAGTAGTCAGGATGTATTGTTCCAGCCTATTTAGTAAGATTTTCTCCAGCACTTTGGATAAAGTGCTAGCTAAGGCTGTAGGTCTGTAATTCTCAGAACTGTTTAATTTACCAGCTTTATCTTTAATAACAGGCACTAATACAACAGATAGAATGGAGTCAGGTTGAATACCATGGACTAATAGCCCAGTAAAACAAATAGCAACCAGAGGATAGAGTTTTTTGCTAGCAAATTTCAAGTGTTCAGCAGTTATATTGTCCATACTGCATGCCTTATTATTTCTCAGCTTCATGACTTCCTCATAGACTTCCTGTGTAGAAACAATTGCGTTTTCATTGTTATCTAAGCTGCCTACTGAATACGAATTGCTTTTAACACAGTTGAACAGATCAGAATAATGTTTCTGCCACAGCTGAGAAATTTCATCTGCACCACTTACTCCATCAATATTAGACAGTAGTGATGTTTTGCAGTTGTTCATCATTCTAACTTCTTTCCAGAAATCATTGTGGCTATTGTTTTGCAACTTATGTGCAAGTGAGTCAGCCCTCATTGTTTTCTCATTCCTTTTGATAAATCGAAGGGCATATTTAAAATTTGCATTTGCACGTTTCTTATGTTCAAATAAGGGTCCATATTTATTTCTACCTGACTCAACCCATGCTTTGAAAGCCCTTCTAGCCTCAACATGAAGCTCTTCTACGTAGTCATTCCAGCCTGGCTTTACATTGTATACATTAGTCTTGAGTCTATAATAATGCTTACTGGAGGCAAGAAGAGACTCAACAATAGAATTATACATAGACCATAAGTCATTACTATGTTGCAGGTTCTTACAATTCATATCACAGCATACAGTGGCATCTTTTGGTAGTTTAATACCTCCCAGAAAGGCGTCAGAGTGAGAAGTGTATTCTTTAAGATCCTCCTTAGTTAAGTTAGACCAGTCTAGTTTCCCTGCATTTGTATTGCTATCCACAGGCAATAGCAAGGGTACACTGCACAGATTCAACGATATAAAAAAGGGTATATGATCAGTAGTGGCCAGATTGTAAATAATCTTCATCTCATCTAAAGAGTCATGTGCATCAGCTGTGCATACACAGTGATCAATCCATGAAGTAGTGTGCCAAGCATCACTGATATAAGCAAAGCTATTATCTGGCATTAGCACCTTGCTAGAGAGAATCAAACCACCATCAGAGCAGAACTGCATTAAATGATTGGCAAATAGAGAGTTAACATCAGACACATCAGCATTCATATCTCCAACTACATAGATGCAGGTAGAAGCATTGTCCTGAATAAAAGACATGACACATGACAATCTATTAAGATATTCATCTTCATTTTGGTAGCACTCATATGGTGTATAGATGTTTAAGATAATGACCTTATTATCATTACAATTAAACTCTAATCCAACAGCCCAATCCACATCCAGTCTGACCACATTAACCAGCTGATCATATTTCTTATTCCACAAAATAGCAACACCACCTGGTATCCTGCCTTGGATTATTTTAGTGCTGAGGTCAGTAGTGGATTCACCAGCCCCATAAAAGTCTTTGTGTACAGAACTGAGTCTGTCCAAGTCTTGTTTGGCTAAGAATGTCTCTTGAACACACAAAATATCACAGGTCTCCAAGAGTTTGTCCACAACAACGCAACGTGGTTTGTCCACATCACTGTGGCCAACACGCAGCCCTCGTGCATTATATGACACAACACGGATCTTCATTTAGCCAACATAAGTGTGGAGAAAAGTTTAGTAAATAGTTGACTATGCCGCCTTTACGGGCTACTGACATTTGCCCGACCGAGTGCCAGGCTGTGACTCACATGTGGAGCTGCAGGTGTATTCACAGAGCGCTGCAGGTCACTCACCTCCACTGGACCGCAGGCCGCGTTTTGGGACAAACTTTTGTACGAGCAACATCAGCCTCTACTCACCTCATCATTGACTTCGTATCACTATACGTCGCCACAGTTCGCGGACTCCTTCGCCCCCAAGAGGCAAAGCCTCCCGCCATCGTTCTGACAACTACGGCAGAATAAGTCACCGGTCGCAGCGTCACTACGCTCCGGTGAGATCCCCCAACCGGCCTTCATCTTAAAAAAATAACCGATTGGACAGTAGTAACTCTCCAGAAAACTTTAAAAGACAAAGGAATTCTGTTTCACCGAACGGACATAACGCCAAACTTTTCTCCACACTTATGTTGGCTTGTTCCGTCAACACCAGCGCTCTTCTTGGTGACGTCATCACGCGCACCCCAACATGCCGTGACGTCGACGCTCCTGTTAAAGGGACAGTACAATTAAATACTACAGCCCAAAGACAACAGAAAGCTCAAAGACAACAGAAAGAGCAGCAGCAAAAGCAGAGACAGAGATCCTCAGCCAGATCAAATGACTCTAGAGTTCTGCTACCACCTCTCGTCATCACTCCACTCCAGAGAGAGCGCCCAGATGGATTTCAGGACCCTCCAACCCTCCAACTCATCGGCACAAGCAGCCTACAACATCAAGGGCAAACGTCATGGCGCCCACTGCCATCCAGTCCCAGCCATCACAACAGCCAATCTTTGCAGGGGCTTGTGGCACCGGGATGCCAGCGCCCTTTACTTCCCGTTTCCAGCAGCCACAGCAGAATGCTTCAACTGGGGCTCATGGCACCAAGATGCCAGCGCCCTCGGTCGCCTGTTTCCAGCAACCACAGCAGCTCGCTTTTACCAGAACTCCTGGCACCGGAATGCCAGCGCCCTCTGCTGCCTGTTTCCAGCAACCACAGCACCTCGCTTCAACCGGGGCTCCTGGCATCGGAATGCCAGTGCTCTCTGCTGCCTGTTTCCAGCAACCACAGCACCTCGCTTCAACCGGGGCTCCTGGCACCGGGATGCCAGTGCCCTCTGCCTCCTATTTCCAGCAACCACAGCAGCTTGCCGTAGCCGGGGCTCCTGGCACAGGGATGGCAGCGCCCTCCGCTGCCTATTTCCAGCAACCACAGCAGCTTGCATCAAACGGGGCTCCCAGCACCAGGGCTCCCAGCACCGGGATGCCAGCGCCCTCTGCTGCCGGTTTCCAGCAACCACAGCAGCTTGCTTCAACTGGGGCTCCTGGCACCGAGTTGCGAGCGCCCTACGCCGGGATGCAGGGATCTTCCATCTCCCAGCTCCATTAGTCCCAGCAGCCATGTCGGCTGGGGTCGTCGGCACCAGGATGCCAGCACCCGTTCTTCCCCCTCAGCAGGCAACCACTAATTTCACTTTATCCACAGCTAACCACACTGAGCCGCACCAAAACGAGAGCTTCAGCCTTCTCTCGCCTGTCATCGGCAGCTCCACCAGCACCCATACCTCCAAAACAGGTGTCATCTGCCCCTTCTGTTATCTTTCCTGTAACCAACAATGTAGATAAGAAAGGCAGGCTCGTCATGCACCAAGGACGTCGTTCGATTTGCAACAACTTCAACAGTACCGGATGCACCATGTCCCAGTGCTGCTTCCCTCGGGCCACGCCCGCCCTGCATGCCTGCACAACTTACCTCGCTGAAGCTAGTTTCATATAAAGGACTTGAAGAAGGTTTTCACCCTAGACTTACCACACAACCATCCATCTCTTTCGAAATCAAAACTCTTCAGTCGGCCATAACCGAGCCGGAGTCAGTCGACCGCCCGCTCGCTAAGAAAGTACAGGAAGGTTTCGTGACCCGACCATTCGCCCGTTCTCTGTTTCCTAACTTCCGCATCAGCCCACTCGGTATCGCAACCAGGAAATACTCCGGAAAGCAGCGCATCATCGATCTTTCAGCACCCCACAGCAGTGTCATCGAGTGAGGACTTCTCCCTTCACTACGCCACCATCAACTATGCCATCGCCCTTATCAAACTCGCCAGGAAAGAGTCGTGGCTCTCAAAAAACAGACATCACCAGTGCTTTCAAAGTCCTCCCAATTCACCCCGACTTCTGCCATTTCTTCAGAGTCCGCTGGCGTGGTGCATATTACTTCGCTGTGAGGCTCACCTTTGGTTGCAAAGCAGCCTAAACTCTTTGACACCCTATCTGAAGCCCTCTGCTGGATCCTATCAACAACCATGGGATTCAATTCCTCGTCCATCTCTTGGACGATTTCTTATCATTTCCCCCCCTCATCGCCACCCGCTTCCGGCCTGGTTACCCTGACTTCAGTCATTTCTGAACCTCGGGGTTCAATTGTCCACAGAGAAAATGGAGGGCCCCTCCACATCCCTTAAGTTTCTTGGAATCACTCTCGACACAAACAAGTTTCAGGCTTCACTCCCGGTCAGAAAGCTCAACCGAATCAGCCTTCTGATCTTCAATTACCTCTGCGCCCCGTGCTGCACCACATGTTAACTTCAGTCCCTTCTGGGCAACCTCAACTTCGCCTTACGCATCATCCCCCAAGGTTGAGCCTTTATCTCTCACTATCCTTCGCTCCTTCCGTCCCATTACTCTTGACTTCCATCTCCCTGGATAGCTCGAGCCGTGCTTAAATCCATGACTCAACCGTGACTCAACCTTTTCACCAATTGGAACGGAATCCCTTTTCTTTTGTACGACGACCAACCGACTCACCTGCACGACATCCATCTGTTCATCGATGCTGCTCCTTCTGGTGATTTTGGGGGTTTCTACGATGGAAGATGGTTTGCAGCAGAATGGCTTGAGCTCGCAAATGAATGCCAGAAGTTCAGAAGCTTGGCACCTCACGCAGATACCTTCCTGACGTCGGTTCCTCCATATTCAGCACTGACATTTAACTCGTAAATCCTGCGCTAATACCCCTGATAGGCGACTCCCAGATCTCCATCATCAACAGTCTATCGCCTTCAACCCTCTCTTCCAATTGGACAGCTTGGCAAAGCTTCCATTACTACAAGGTCGCAGATAACAACAGACTACACAAACTGATCAGGAGGGCCGGCGATGTCCTGGGGGAGGAGCTGGACACTCTGACGACCGTGGCAGAGAGGAGGATGCTGTCCGAACTTAAGTCCATCTTGGATAATGTCAAACACCCTCTCTATGACACACTGGCCCAGCGGAGGAGCACATTCAGTGGAAGACTCACCCAGATGCACCACTGAGCGCCACAGGAAATCATTCCTGCCTGTGGTCATTAAACTCTATAACGCCTCCCTCCTTTTTTTTTGTGTGTCTTATATGTCTTTTTTTTTTGTTCTTCTGGCACACACATGCCACAGCGGCCCATCTACAAGAATGCCAAGAACTGATAAGAATTGGCTTTCAGGCAAAAATAGAAATCACGGGTGCCTTCGCACGGACCCATGCCATCCCACCGGAGATAGCGAGACCGCCGGGCACCCCATGGATTGTTATCGGGTCCAGCAAGCACTGGAGGCGGCGCAGGGAGAGGAGGCAGAAACGAGGATGCCGGGCAGGACTACTAAATCAGCTTAGGAACCAACCACACAGACCTCTGCTACCATCTATCTTCCTCACAAACGCAAGATCCCTTGCAAACAAGATAGATGAGCTGCAGTCACAGATCGCCTACAACCGCCACATCTATGACTGTTGTCTTTTGATTGTTAGCTAATCCTGGCTGCGCCCACATATCCCCAATGCTACCATGGAGCTTGCAGGATGCACGTTTCACCGCTGCGACCAGACTGAAGCCTCCGGTAAGAGCATGGGAGGGGGACTCTGTGTTTATGTGCTTGAGGACTGGTGCCCGGACAGCAGAGTGATAGACACCCACTGCTCACCGGACTTAGAGGCCAAGTCAGTTCAGTGCCATCCCTTCTACCTGCCACGGGAGCTAACGGTTGCCATAGTAACCGTTGTTTACATCCCTACCCATGCTAACGTTAGCACAGCACTCGGTCAGCTTGAGCTCATGGTATGTAAACAACAGAGGGCTCATCCGGATGGCGTGCACATCATTGCTGGGGACTTTGACAAAGCATGCCTCAAGACTGTTCTCCCCAAATTTCACCAGCACGTCAAGTGTGCAACCAGGGGAGAAAACACACTTGATCATGTTTATTCTAACATCAAGCATGCCTACAGAGCGACCCCCCTCCCCCACCTCGGACAATCAGACCACCTCTCTCTGCTCCTCTTCCCTGCCTACACCCCCCTCAGAAGGCAAACAAAACCAGCCACCCAGACCATCAAAGCCTGGCCTGAAAATGCTCTCAACCAGCTGCAGGACTGCTTTGCCTGCACAGACTGGAGCATTTTCGAAGATCAGGACCTGGACACAGCACCTGATGTAGAAGAGGACAGACTCGGTGTCTGTCCTCTTCTACATCAGGTGCTGTGTCCAGATCTTTCCAAACAGAAAGCCCTGGATGACAAAGGAAGTCCAGACCCTGATCAGAGCTCGTAACTCGGCCTTTAGGACGGGAGACAGAGCTCTCTACAGCACTGCCAGAGCTGACCTGAGGAGGGGCATCAAACAGGCCAAGGTCTCCTACAAGAACAAAATAGAAGGATACCTGACGGACAATAACCCGCGTCAGATGTGGAGGGGCATCCAGGCCCTAACCAACTACAAAGGCAACCCCCCTCCCACATCCTCCAACAGCAGCAGCACACTGGCAGAGGAGCTAAACAGCTTCTTTGCCCGGTTTGAGACCACCACAACACACCTGCAGTCACTGCCTCCCCCTGGTTCCAGCACCCCACCTCTCTCTCTCTCCAGGAGCACGAGGTGAGAAAAAACGTAAGCGCAGTGAACCCCAGAAAAGCTGCTGGTCATGACGGTATCCCAGGGGCAGTGATTAAAGCATGTGCAGACCAACTGGCAGGGATCCTCACCAAAATCTTCAACCTCTCCCTGACACATGCCACCGTCCCCACATGTCTGAAGGCCTCTATCATTGTCCCCATCCCCAAAAAACCTGCCATAGACAGCCTGAATGATTACAGACCTATCGCTCTGACGTCTATAATCATGAAGTGCTTGGAGCGATCAGTTTCCCAGCACATCAGAGACTGTCTCCCTCCCTCCCTCGACCCCCACCAGTTTGCCTACAGGGCAAACCGTTCTACAGAGGACGCCATCGCCCTCACACTCCATACAGCGCTGAGCCACCTGGAGAACAAGAAGAGCTATGTGAGGATGCTCTTCGTGGACTACAGCTCAGCATTTAACACCATAATTCCAGACATTCTCATCACCAAACTGCTGGAACTACAGATCCCCCTCCCCACCTGCAATTGGATTAGAAACTTCCTGTCAAGTCACCCACAGTCTGTGAGACTCGGCCCCCACCACTCCACTGCACTCACACTCAGCACTGGTTCCCCTCAAGGCTGCGTTCTGAGCACTCTTCTGTACGCCCTGTACACCTACGACTGCTCTCCAAATCACCCAACCAACCGCATTATTAAATATGCGGATGACACGACAGTGGTTGGACTCATCCGAGGCAAGGACGAGACAGCGTACAGGGCCGAGGTGGAGGAACTGTCGCTATGGTGCGGCATGTGAGCATAACAAATACCATTTGTACCCAAACAATAAGTTGAACCTGAGAAAATTGTATGGTCCAAGGCCAATGCCAGTTGTACATAGCAGGATGTTGTTATAATGTGTATCAACAATGTGAGATAACTTAGGTACGAACACTGTGACACTACTGTGAGTTATCAGAAGTTCTTCTGAGCTGTGAAGAACTCAACTAGCCCTGTAAATCGGCACACAACAGTAGACACACATGTAATCTGTATGTACTGTCTAGAGCTTGAATTCAGCTCTGTATGCTACTGCTGTAATATGTTTTGTCAAAGGTCATAACAAAAGAAGTTGAAAAAAAAAAAAAAAAAAAAGAGAAAAGAAAATGTAAAATGCAAATGACAAGAAAAGATCAGGATGAAGATTTTATCCTGTGGGTAATGGGGGCGGGACTTGATAAGCTTTGGCTTCTCCCGCTTTTCCCTTTCGGCCATATGTATTGTATTATTTGAACAATGATGAAATGTGATGTTTATGAATTGACATGCCCGAAATAAACAACATAAATAAATAAAAAATAAAAGACAACAACCTGACCCTGAATATCCAAAAGACAAAAGAACTCATCATGGACTTCAGGAGGAACAGACATGACCACACCCCCCTCCTCATAAATGGAGAACAGGTGGACCTTCCACCACCTTCAGGTTTCTGGGCACCCACATCTCCGCAGACCACTCCTGGACCTACAACATCAGGGCCCTGGTTAAGAAGGCTCAGCAGCGACTACATTTCCTGCGTGTCCTCAGGAAAAACAAACTGGACACAAAGCTGCTGCTGGCCTTCTATCACTCCTCTGTGGAGAGCGTGGTGTGATACGCATGAGAGGTGTGTGGTACGCAGGCTCAACAGCCGAGGACAGGAAGGCGGTGCAGAGGGTCATAAACACTGCCCAAAAGATCATCGGCTGCCCTCTGACCAGCCTGGAACACATCACCACATCCTGCTGTCTCAGGAGAACCAAGGCCATCACAGGAGACCCCTCACACCCTGCCTACCCCCTGTTTGATCTGTTGACCTCTGGGAGACGCTACAGGTCAACAAAGTCCCACACCAGCAGGCTGACAGACAGCTTCTTCCCCTAGGCCATACGAACTACAAATACGAACAGATACACTCACAAACCCCCCCGCCCGACAAGAACAAACCCAATCTACCTCCTCCTACCTCCCTTTAGCACCTTAAAGGGCTATATATATATAATTTATTTATATTTATATTACTATTTGTTCTATGTGTTGCTTTTTTTTATTTGTTGCTGCGGGAGCACCCTCAATTTCATTGTACTCTCCTGTACAATGACAATAAAGACTATTCTATTCTATTCTATTTTAGAGAGTCAGAAAACCCCCCTTCTGTAACCTGACTCAAGCAAAAATACAGACAATCATTCTTCTTTTTTTTTGGTCTTGTTTGCACTTTTTGCACATTATTTAAACTGTACATTTGATCTTTTATATATTGTTATATATATTTATATATATATATATATATATTGTTCTTAATATATGTTGCTTGTATAATATATGTTGTTTGTATATCTGGAGTGTGTAACAAAATAATTTCCCCCTGGGATTATTAATGTATTTCTGATTCTGATTCTGATACTTCACGACCAATATGACATAACCTTTCCTTCGTTCGAGCTCATCACCTTGACGTCTTTCATTACTTATGCCCATTCCATCATGGCATTTAAAACACACACCATCAAAGCTTACCTTAGCGGTATCGGCTTTTTTTCCAAGCCAATAACCGGCAGTTTGATAACTTCCTTTTTAAATGACTCCTACGTCAAGAGCCAGCTAAAAGCCTTGATGTCTTCCTCTTACTGCTAAATCCGGACAAGTGGCTACTCGATTCCTGTTCCACCATCACTTTCGCCACATGCTCTCTTTGTCTGGTAACGTAGCGTAAAGCGTTAACTACTCCAGACACTCCTTCAGGATCGGAGCGGCCACTTCAGCCTCCTGTAATGGCATCCCAGAACACTTAATGCGACTCATGGGCCGCTGGTCCTCCCAAACGTATCACCGCTACCATCCGTTCAGATCTCAAAGATCTCAGATCCACACAATCTCATCTCAAATGATTGGAGGTTTTTGGGGGTCCGTCGCTGCCTGGGTGCAGCAGCGGATTCTCTACAGAGCTTCCCCAGAACGCACTCGAAGAACTCGAAGAGCCAACATTTTGTTTTCTTTTCTCTTCCAAATAAATCATTTAAACGCATCTTGTTGACGGTTTGGTCCTTGCTAGTGAATTGAAGCTTATATGGCGAAGTTTCAGGAGTAGGACCTCAACAGAGCCAACTTCCGATATTCCTATAAATAACCACCTGACCCTCTCCTCTTCTTTGCTCTCGTATTTTGCACCCCCTCTTTCCTCTCCTTCGTAGGACCATGAGGGGGTCCATCACTGCCCGGGTGCGGCAGCGGATTCTCTACAGAGCTTCCCCACAACGCACTTGAAGAACTTGAAGAACTTGAAGAACCAACGTTTTGTTTTGTTTTCTCTTCCTAATAAATCGTTTAAACGCATCTTGTTGACGGTGCGGTCCTTGCTAGTGAAAGTGCCTCTTTCTTCGTATTCATGCTTTTACACAAAGGATTGACTCATTTACATTCACAAAGTGAATGTAAGTTGGTTTAGGCACTAAAATACATTTTTAGGGTAAGGAAAAGATCATGTTTTGATTCTGGTGATAAGATGCCTTTTGCCACAAAGATGACTGGAAAATTTGTATTTTAGAGAGGTCTTCTCAAAAATACATATCGCAAAAAATAATGCTGTCATCATTTATAAAAAAGGGATCCAAACACAGACACAGAGGCCGGCAGGTTGAACAACAAAAGGCAAACTATAATGATGAGCCAAAAACAAAAAACCTAACAACAAAAGGCAGGTAAAGGAAAGTCCATGAAAGCAAAAGGAAGCAAAAAAAGTACAAAAACTAAACCAGTACAAACTGGAGAGACACAATGAGCATGAATATATCAAGACTGGGAAACAAATGTGAAGAGCAGACAAATGATCAAAGACTGAGAGTACAGGCTTAAATACACCTGTCTAGAGTACCAGTCTAAACCATGACACACACTCAGAAATGTTGAAAACACTGTGGTCCCTCATCAAAACTATCCAGTGTTTTCACACAAATTTTTAAATGCAATTTCAAACTGCAGTCACTGGGTTTACAGCCTTCTTCCCTGTAACTGCAGCTCCTGATATGACAGTCAGGTCATGAACATGCACTGTGATAGTGTCAATATGCTACATAGCCTATGCATGTGCAAATGTTAGTGTATTGTCACTGGTTTGCATAAACATTAACTGCCGCCATTTTATCTGAACTGCAGCATAACTTGAAATAATACAAAACAGTTAGACTACAGCAAAGACTCTCTACCAGCAATTATTGTCACAAAAATTTACAATACAGAAATTATCACACAAACTGAAATAATAGTGATTGGAATGCCATCATATCAAGTCTGGATTTGAACCTTGTTAAAACCATTACAAGTCTGACACATGGATGGTGTTGCTGTGGTCTTGAAGGGTGTAAGGAGTACATTATGACATCATTTTGCTGCCAACCAGCAAGCACAATTCGCTGCAGATTCTTGCCAACAGCCAAAAAGTGTTTGGTAGTCTGCAGTTCTGTTAGTCCCCTTGAATGGTTGAAATGGCTGTGGTAATTATCCTGTCATGACACAGCAATTAAACAGAGGCATTTAAAGCCAGCTCTGCCTGTGAAAGAGATTCCTCAAATGATAGGCTCACTTCCTACTCTTGTCCAGCAATATTTTCTCCTTTTGTTTGTGAGTGTGTGTGATTTATTTTTGAAAGAAAGAGAACATGAATTTGCAAGTGGCTAACACTAAGCGGTGTCACATTGTAACAGCTAATCTCTGGAATCTTTTCTCTCAGCTCTGCATGATGGAAGGATTAAATATGTTCAGCCTGTCATTCGAAAACTGAATGAGAAACTCCTTACATTATTTACACATAGTATTTTTGCATTTATCTTTTATCAACATGCCCACTTACTGAGTTGTAAATATCATATTCTATATGACAAGCATAGTAAATTAAGCCATTGTCCCCCAAACACATCACTGGGTAACTCAACAATCCTTTTAATAAATTAGCCAAACAAGTTATCTTCTCTTCTCTAAACCCTCCTTTGATACATACTCACCTTATAAATTTAATATGGCAAATTTATGAGCAAACAACACATTCTTTACAGCACACCAGGAAGCTGCTTAGCACAACCACACTTAGGCAGAGCCAGGGGGTGGCCCCTCCACCACCTCTTTGTCGGCAACTTTTTGTTTCTGTTTCCCGCTGCCAGAGAAGAGGTCGCAGGTAAGTTAGCAGAATTAAGTTTATTCACTATGTTTGAAATGTTTCTTGTCCCAATGTATGTATATTATAGCTGGCGTGCTGGAGTTGAAACAGATATGGTTAAGTTTGCTAAGTTAATTTAGGCTATTATGAAAGTCGCAAGCTATAAAGTCGCAAGCTATAAAGACTTTCACTGTGTCAGTGTCATTTAAAAGAAAATATTCAGTTTTCACAAGCCCCAGCATTGTAGAAGGCCATTAAAAGCAATGTCAACTTTCAGTGCTGATTGAGCTTGATAATGTTGGTCAGTCTGTGTCATATTCTTGAAAGGGAATTAAAATTTGTTTTTCCGTGCATTCACGCTAGCATGTTCTGGGGTTCAATTGCATGAGTCTCAAGAGGAAGAGGAAAATTACTTCCTACTTGGTCAGTCAGTGTAGTAAGCCCAGTCATGAGAGGAGGGAAAGTGGTGTGGAGAGGAAGATGTAGGATGACAGTGATGAGACAGAGACAGACAGAGAAGGAGAGCTCACGTTTCTCTTCATGGAAGTGAACAAACAGGTACAGTACACCACCTGGCTTATGAATTTAGCTTACAGGATTCTGTCTGTAACAGCCAATGTGCAATTTACTTTTCGAAGCCATATCGGTGAAAAAAAAAAGTTAATCATCTTAAAATCTGGCGTGCTGACAATTTTAACTTTTCTTTCTTTACCAACAGATGATCGACTTGCCCATTCAGATAGCGAGTGATGGAAGAGTGGATCGCCCAGAGTAGTGTTGCACGGTAACCCGATACTAGAAAGGTACCGCAGTACCCAGCCCTTACAAACAATACTTTTTCACGTTTTATTAGTATCGGTACTTTATGAACTTTGTGTGACAGCGGGGCAGCGTATCTGTGTGTGCAGCTTCTCTCTGCTTCCTCACTGCCTGCAGCCGGTGGGGGTGGTTTCACAGTGACAGAGCAGAGCGAGATAGACATGGCTGAGAGTGGCATGAGTGCTCCTGCCGACTGCCCCAAAATTGTAGAAAAAGCAGATGCATGGAGCGAAATATGGAAGTATTTCGCTTACGTTGCGGACAGTAAGGGCAAGCCCACGGTGATGCTTGAGATCCGTAATGACGAAAGGAGCCAACATGTCCAACATGGCGAAGCATCTAGCCGACAGAAATGCGGACTTGTTCAGAGAGTTCAAAGAGCTGCAGGTTAGCGATAGATAACATAAATATCCCCCGGGTGTAAGTTAAGCGAGTTTTTTTTAATAACAATAATAATGATAATTAAAACTGCGAACAGTGATTAACGGGCCCTCGCAGTCCGCGCGCATGTCGGGGCGTGCTGCCGTCCAAACGCGCCGCGGCTGAAGCCCCATTGCTTGATCGTTGTTCACAGAGGCAGCAACTGCCTGTGTTTGGGACGGTGCACACCGGGGTTGAATATCAGCCTCTTCTCCCAACGTGTGTTTGTAACGTGGTGGGTTGCCCCTGCCAGTATTAAGTGCTTTCAGGTGAAGTCAGAACAACTTCCTGCAATTCACAAAAATCCGAATGGACTAGAGGTGAATGATTTCTAAAACATTTAGCAATCAGGTACGTTTTGACAATCGATTCTGCACTGTTTTGTTGTGTGAAGTGTTACGGCCTTCTCTTTGCCTTTGTCTGGAATTCAGGCATGGACACCTGTGTTTTTGCAGGGAATAGATTGGAAGTGGGACAGAGAAGGGGGGATTGTGGCTTGCAGTAAACTTCCTCCGCCCTAAATTCGAACCCGGGTCCACTGTGTATGTGGCATGCACTCCAACCACTCGACTACCGGCGCAGCTAAGACACTGCCTTCTGCTGTCACTGTGAAGGCAGGAAGGCAGCGCATCATAGGGGAGGATGGAAATGAAATGCCACAGATTTCGATAGGTAGTGGAGTGCAGCCAGATGTGATTCTTCCTTTTGGAAAGGGACAGCGGTCAAGTGACCAGGTTTGACGAGCGTCCTGCACAGTGGCGCCCCCAGAACATTTTCATTGGGGGGGCCAGATGGGGCCAGTGACAATCTTAGGGCGGCACACCAAAATGGTCCTTGTGGCAACTCAGATTCGGCTCCAGTCTGTGGCTGCGTATTGCATTCCCCTTGACGCTTTTTCATTAAATTAAATTGCATCCAACACATTTACCTCAAGTTTGAGAAACACACAAACATTTCAGAAAAACACAAAAATGTTGTTGTTTCCTCTTCCGGTTCTTGCGCTGACTTCCCGTCAGACTGCACACCTTTCAGCACATTAGCACCCCCACAGGTGGAGATTTAAATTACAGTTCCCTATTGAGCATATTAGTCAGTCAGGGAAATTGGTGGGAGCAGTCGGGTGGCCAGCAATTTTCCAGGGATCGCCATGGCCCCCCTGGGGGCGCCACTGGTCCTGCAGTAGCTGTGTTTAACCAAAGAACTCACTCAGTTGTTTAAAATGGCAGGGGAAGCCACTGTGTTCATCGTGGAAAAGTTGGTCAGAATCACAACTCCACACATCTTGTTTTGTAGCACACTAACAGGGCAGACACAACACACAAATGGCATTCTTAGCAAATTGGCTTGATTTAAAATTGTGTGCTGTGGCTTACTACCACTGACTTATCCATTCTGTGGCTCTGAACATTACCCTTCAATTATTCCATGTTGTAATGTGCAATTTAGACAAAACTACCTGCAAATGCAATGTACATCTGACTATGTTTGTCATCAATGCACATAAATGAGTGAAAAGTACTGCTTCACTTGCCTTCTTTCAAAAATGTATTTATGGCTGTCTATTAATGTCAAGGTTTTGATCTAATTTCTGCTTTGTTTGCTAGTTTTTATTCCATAAAGTGCGTGCAGCCACATTTTGAAATTTCAATAAAATCTGATAAATATGAGGCTGACTTCCTGCAATGGAATGGAATTATCTAGAGGTTATCCAGAGGTTGCTAAGCACAAAGGATACCTGTGACCTGAAAGACAACAATGCCATCTAGTGGCGACCTGCATCACGTACACCATCAATTCACGTGCTTCTAAGCAAAATTGACCATTTCCTGTTGGACTGAGAGTGTGGGTGTAAATGAGTCATTTGTGCGTCTTGTCATAACATACCTGCGTGCCAAATTTCATTAATGTACATGCATGTTACATACAGATTGTTATTCACCATTAACAAAAACAATTATGATTAAAAACAATTTTAAAACAGTTATAGATGATGGGTGGCTGAGCAGGAGTCCCTGCAGTGCTGCTGGGCTGGATGGTGTCAGTGGGACATCGTCTGGGTCGGTACTCAGGGTGTTTGGGGGTCCAGTCTCCTCTGTCCACCACATCGTCCGTCAACCGGGTCTGCAGTTCTGACTCAATCGACGGCTGCCATGTCATTAAGAATATTTTAAGAAAGAGGCAGGAATTATAATTTCATACTCTAATTATAATAAGAATAATAATCATAATAAATTACAGCAAATTAAACTATCTACCAAACATTTAAAATACAATGCCTTTAAAATCATAATAAAATCATATGTGGTGATCAGCAGTTTATATGTCAGCATTAACGTGATGTATCGGTATGTTAATGACCCCAAACTGTTAGCTAGCTAATAATGATAATATTGATAACATTACTGTGGGTTCAATAACAGGTTTACCTCTCCACGGTCCTCTCAGCCGGAGATAAACCAGAGCCGCTTCTCCTCTTCATCCACAAGCAGAAGGATTAAAAAGGAAATCAGGAATTCCAGAAGCTCAAACAGATCTGACAGTCAAACTTTACTCTTCTTGGTCACTTTCGCAGACCTTACCTCACTAGAAATAGTGAGGTGCGGGTAGGGGCGGAAACATCTGGTGACGCAACCAGGAAATGCTGCGAAGGGTAGACCGTCCAATTTCACAACAGGCTGACGTGGCCTGCAGGTCTCTCTGAAGGACCCTGCCTTTGCTGGCGCCGAAGGATGGGTCCTTGAAGGATGCTACCCCTGAATTCGGACACAGCCTATGTTTGTCATCACTGCACATAAATGAGTGTAGAATAATGCTTCACTTGCATTTATGGCTGTCTATCAGTGTCAAGCTTTTCATCTAAGCTCTGCTTTGTTTGCCAGTTATTATTCCAAGAAGTGCGTGCTACCACCTTTTGAAGTTTCGATAAAATCTGATGAATATGCGGCTGACTTACTGGAATTGAATGGAATTATTCAGAGGTCATTCAGAGAGGATACATGTGCCTTGAAAGACAACAGTGCCATCTAGTGGCGACTTGCATCACCTACACCATCAATTCATGTGCTTCTAAGCAAAATTAACCACTTCCTGTTGGACTGAGAGTGTGGGTGTAAATGAGTCATTTGTGCGTCTTGTCATAACACACATGCGTGCCAAATTTCATTCATGTACATGCATGTAGGACGCCCAAATTGCCTGAAATAAAACTTGCTTCATGTTTCCAGTGGGTGGCGCTATGTATATGACACAGCATTGATGCACAGATCTATTCAGGGCGACTCCCTCTAGATTCCCTCTAGATTTGGCCGAGCTAGGAAATAGTATGAAGGAGTTATCAGGACTTGATGCTTCATGACAAAGGATTGTTGTGGCGGGCTCCGCAACTGCCAGCAGGTATGACGTAGGATAAAGATTTCCATATCTTTTCATCTTCAAGGTCAGAGGATGCTACTGAGTGACTTTGAAGTCGGTGGTGTTACATCTGTAGGAGGAGATAATTTAAGTACGAAGATTGGCATAATTCAACATGGCGGCCAAAAGCAAAATGGCAGACTAAGTATTGATGCTGAGATTTTTTCGGGGAGACAGCCTCTACAGTTACGAGCAGTTTGGTGTGGATAGGAAATTGTATGTTGAAGTTATAAAGCCTCGATGCTTGACGGCGTGAGGACAAAATGGTTTCCACTGAACGGCCAACATAAGGTGATGGAGGGTTCAGGTGATGGAGAGCTTTGAAGGTCAGGAGGAGTATTTTGAAGTCAATGCGTTGTTTGATAGGGAGCCAGTGGAGGGTGTAGAGAACAGGGGTGATGTGTTCACAGGACCGGGTGTGAGTGAGGAGGCGAGCAGCAGAGTTTTGGACCGTTTGGAGTCTATGGAGGGAATGAGAGGTGATGCCAGTGAGGAGGGAGTTGCAGTAGTCAAGACGTGAGGAGATGAAGGCGTGGATAAGGGATTCAGCAGCAGGGGGGAGAGGCAGTGTCTGATTTTGGCAATGCGGCGGACGTGGAAGTAGGAGGTCTTGACAGTGGAGCTGACATGGGGATCAAAGGAGAGGGTGGGGTCCAGGATAACGCCAAGGTTGCGTGCCAGGGGGGAGGGAGAGATGATCGAGCTGTCAATGGTGAGTGAGATGGGTCCAGTTTTGTTAAGAGTGGATTTGGTGCCAATGAGGAGGAGCTCTGTTTTGTCACTGTTGAGTTTGAGGAAGTTCTGGGACAGCCATGTTTTTATTGCAGAGATGCAGGTTTTCAATGTGGTTGAGGGGAGGATTTTGGGTGGGTTTGGTGCGAATGTAGATCTGAGTGTCGTAAGCATAACAGTGGAAGTTGAGGTTGAGTTTGCGAATGATGTGTCCAAGGGGGAACAGGTAGCAGATGAAAAGAAGGGGGCCGAGGACTGAGCCCTGAGGGACCCCCTGCGTAACAGGAGAGAGGGTGGATGTGTGGCCAGAGAGGGAGACGAACTGTTGCCTGTCAGTGTGGTAGGAGGTGAGCCAGTTGAGAGCATTGCCCTCGATACCCTGCTGGCGTTAAGGCTGCGCTGAGGTCTAGTAGTAGCAGGATGTTGAGGGCACCGGCGTCTGCAGAGGTGAGGAGGTCATTGACGACTTTAACAAGGGCAGTTTCGGTGCTGTGAAGTGGGCGGAATCCAGATTGGAGGGGTTCATAGAGGTTGTTTGACTGGAGGTGGGTGTGAAGTTGGGCGGCGACAATGCATTCCAGAATTTTGGAGAGGAACGGCAGGTTGGAGATGGGACGGTAATTGGAGCGGTTGGTTGGATCAAGGGTGGGCTTTTTGAGGATGGGGGTGATGGAGGCAAGTTTGTAGATAGAGGGAACAAGACCAAGGGATAGAGACTGATTGAAGAGGGTGGTGAGGTGGGGGATGAGGACGGGGAGGCAGGCCTTGGTTAGAGCCGTTGGGAGGGGGTCGAAAGAGCAGGTGGTTGTTTTGGACACAATGATGATGTCCAAAATGTGGGAGGAGTCAATGGGGGAGAAGGCAGTGAGAGACGAGGGGGGGGGGGGGGGGGGGGGGGGTTGGGGGGTCTGGGAGGGGGAGGGGGACTGGAATGGTGGTGGTGGAGGAGTTGCCGACAGCGGCAGTCAGGGAGCTGTTGATTTGGGAGATTTTATTGTTAAAGGTGAGGAGGAAAGAGTTGCAAAGGTCAGGTGAGGAGGGTGGATTGATGTCTGGCGGCTGGAGCAGTTTGTTGACAGTGGAGAACATGATGCGGGGGTTCCGGTTGGTACTGTTGATGAGGGTGGAGAAGTGGGCGGATTTAGCAGCTTGGAGAGCTTGGAGTTTCATGGTGCAGAGTTCGGGGGTGTACCAGGGGGCAGAGTTGGTGAATGAGACAGAGGACGTTTTCCAGGGGGCAAGGGAATCAAGTGAGTCAGAAAGGATGGAGTTAAGCAAGATGGCATAGTCGTCAGGGGAAGAGGGGGCAGAGTCGGGGGGGAAGGCAGAGGATATGAGCTGGGAGAGGGAGAGTGGGTTGACTGATTTGATGTTGCGGTAGGAGACGGAGCGCTTTTTGGGATTATGGGGGGAGGTAGGAGGAGCGGAGAAGATGATGCATAGATGATCAGAGAGAGGGAAGGGGAGGGGATGGGGGTTAGAAACGGGTAGGGAGGCGGGGCAGATGATGTCAAGGATATGGCCTTTGGTATGGGTGGGGAAGTCAATATGTTGGGTGAGGTGGAAACAGTCGAGAAGGGAGAGGAAGTCAGATGTCAGTGTGGTGTTGGGCTGATCAATGTGGATGTTGAAGTCACCGGTAAGTAGGAGGCGGGAAGAGAGAGAGGACGCAATGGTGAGGAGTTCAGACAATTTAGAGAGAAAAGATGGGTGTGGCTTCGGGGGACGGTAGATTAGAACAGCAGTGATAGAGTTGGGGAGGGAGAAGGCAAGGTGTTCGAGGGATGAGATAGATGGGAGGTTGAGATTCAATTCAGTGATGGTCAGGGATTGTTTATGGAGAACGGCAACGCCTCCCCCTCGGCCGGAAAGGCGGGGTTTGGCAATATAGCTGTAGTTGGAAGGAGTGGCTTGGTTGAGAGCATAGTAGTCCAGGGGCTGTTGCCATGTTTCACAGAGGAGGAGCAGATCAAGGTTATTGTCCAGTAGCAGTTCAGATATAACAGGTGATTTGTTGGAGAGGGAGCGACAGTTCAGCAGTGCGGGGGAGATGGATGGAGGAGCAGGGGAGGGGGAACAGAGGTTGTTGAGGTTGGCAGTACGGCAGGTGGGAATGACGGGGGGCGAGAGTTAGTCCAGAGTGAGGGGATAGGTGAGCCATGGGGGAGGTGTTGGTTGCGAGGGGGACCAGAACCACGGTGGATGAAGCGACGATGGCGAAGGATCCCAGCTTTGCCAGCTGCGGTGGCAGCAGCAGCAGGGAGGCGATGGTTGTTGTTGAGGCAGTGGAGGTCAGCGGCAGTGTAGGTGAGAGGGCGGGGAGTTGGTGGAGTAGAGGAGAGGGTCGAGAGAGTCTGAAGTAGCAGAAGTGAAAATCCAAGGTGTGGATGAGTCATTACAGATGAAAGAAGGCCAGGTAGGATGTTGGCAGTGAGTTGTGTGGGCGCAGCAGTGGACCAGGGGTTGAAGTTGGTGGAGTGGGTGATGTTGGTTGCCCCGGACCGTACCCGCGCGGCAGGCAGGGCCCACATTGCCATGTCAGCAGTCAGCTAGGCTAAGGCAGGCGAGCTGGCAGGGAGTGGGGACTCTCCCCAGGTACGCCGGCTGGATAGCGAGACAGCTGGGCTGATGTTATTAGCAATGCACTCAGCTAGGCTACCGCTGACGAGCAGGCAGGAGTGGGGGCTCCCCCCCGAACGCCAGCTGGATAGCGAGACAGCTGGGCTAATGTTGTTAGCAGGGCACTCAGCTAGGCTGCGTTTGACGAACTGGCAGGGAGTGTGGCTAATGTTGTTAGCAGCATACGTAGCGGGACGGTCACGGGTTGGCACAATCACCACCACAAATACACAAACTTACTCACCCAGGTCCAGAGCAAGCGATCCACACACTCAGAGACACAGGTAGATCAGGTAGATTTTTTGTGACAAGCAAACTTTTTTTACCATCAGAGTTGCACGAGGCAGTCAGGGGTAAAGCGAAATGTTTAACAGTCCGATGTGGTCCCACACATCTCTGTATGCAAACACAACGTTCACACTGGTAACATGAACTTTACCATAACATGAGCTGGTGTTCACAAGTATGCTGATCAACAACACCACTTAATTATCTATTTTAAGTCAATCAGTACTAGTAATATAATCATAGCATGTAAATGTATATTGTAATTTATATTATTAGAAAATGGTCTGATTAGAGCACAGACCTCCACCAGATCTGGGTCATTTGTGTTGTCCCAATGAGAAAAAAGTGGTCCAAAATACGTCAAAAAGACGTGTTCTCTGTACATAAAAGACATCCTCAGATTAGCCAGAATTAAAGTTTTTATTTAATCTTTTCTAGACGTTGGATAGACATCTTGTTTTGGATGTTATATGGATGTCATTAAAAGACATTATCAAGACATAATTATTAAACATCCAAAAGACGTCATTCAAGGAGCCAGAATGAACATTATTAATACACCAGTCCATCGCAGAATCCTTACTGATGGCAGAGGCCGCCACACAAGGTGCCAACTGCACATCAGGAGCAATTTTGGGGCTCAGTATCTTGCTCAAGGATACTTCCACATGTAGCTCAGTTCTGCCCCAGAGGAGCCAGAATTCGAACCGACGACCTTCCGCTCACTAGTCAACCAGCTCTACCCACTGAGCTACAGCCGCCCCGACAACATTACATGGATTTACCATGACAGATGATTTTAGACATGGCAAGCAGCAGTGTTGGGAAGATTACTTTGGAAATGTAGTTGGTTACAATTACAAGTTACCCTGTTGAAAATGTAATAGTAGTGTAACTATTTCAATTACTTTCTCAATGTAATGTAACTAATTACATTTGATTACATTTTGATTACTTTTCTTAATTTTGAATGAAATCTCTCAACTGCTAACCATTTTCACATTTTAAGACCTATAGTGTGATAAACCTTTCAGTTCAAAGGTTTAACCATATATTATGAGTCTGATCTTAGGCCTGACCTGCGAAGGAGGCTCACTTCCTCACTAAATGGAGCGACAACGGGCTGATTTCAGCCAAGAGGAGCAGGTTGTTTTAATGGAGAGAGTATGAGGATACAAAAAAAGCCTGATCACAGCCTGAAGCAACAGTGTTGCTGCAAATATGACAAGAGGAGGCTGATTTTAATTTCTGACAGCTCTGCATTGAGCTGCTTTTAAATATGAAGCTTTAGAGCAACAACAACTGTTGTTTTAAACTGTGTTTTATATTGTTTTCATATATTTCACTGATCGCAATTATAAAATGCCTGTGTGTTTTATTGAAAGCGAGGCTGGTGTGCGTATGAAAATAGGTTACAGTGGGTTTTTTAGGTGCTGTAGCTACAAGCAAATCTCATGTTGTCTCTGTACAAAGACCTTTTTAAATGTGAGAAAACAGAGAAGACCTACTCAAGATTTGCGTTTGGGCAACACATAACAGGCGAAACAAATAATTTATTCATGGCCACATTAAGTTAAATTATCTGTCCTGCTGCGAGCGCACAACTTCTTTCAGTGGTGACTGACTGTATATAAAAGTAAATAGGCTATAGCCTAATAAATGACCTCCTGACGTGAGTCGGATCATCAGCTGAGCAGCGTATCCCCTCAGCTGAACATCTGTAGGCGGAGACGCGGAGAGAAAGTAAACAGCAGCGGATCAGCACGATCTCTCCCTCCGTACAAATGCTCCGCTCTGATCCAGCTCCACTGGACTTTCAAAGTAAAGGTGACGCCAGCTGTAAATGAGTTAAATCGTGAAACAGCAGCGCTTTTATAGCCGATTTTAAGCTGAAAGTCTGAACAGAACCTGGTCGGGACCAGGTTATGAGCTAACCATAAGTTACCATGGTGATCTAGCCGGGTTAAAAGAGAGCCACCTTTGTAATACAGGGATACGATTTTTCATATGTAACTTAAGTTGTAATCATTGAAATTTCCAAAAGCAACTGTAATTTAATTACATATTTTCTCCCAGTAATGTAACGGATTACAATTACGTAAATTTTGTAATTAAATTACGTAACGTCGTTACATGTAATTCGTTACTCCCCAACACTGGCAAGCAGTTATAGCTGAAACAAACAAAGGACAACAGAATGGCATCCCCCACTCTTACGAACACATTCTCACACACACACACACACACACACACACACACACTACTTATACCCCCCATGATCACTCATGGCTATCAATTAAGCCACTTTAGGAAACTAAGCATTTTGTGGCTCCAGAGCTAGAAAAAACTTGTTTGGCAGCTGGTTTGTAATCAAATGTGTGATAATATTTCTTTACGTTTCACTCTGAGAAAGTGTGACTGCCAGGAAGACAGGGAGACACCCAATTATCCTTTGAGTCGATTGTTACTGGAAAATTAGGCTTTTTGACCAAGTATATACTCATATTTAGACATTTATACTCTAGTGGTTTAAATAAAAGAATCAAAGAAATTACTTATACTGTTGGGAAAGAGCAAATATCTTCATGGTTATGCCCCTCCTTTATTTGATTAATATGCATTTTTTGGTTGTCCTTTTTTTTCCAGCATGTTGTTGAGGTCAAACTGTATAAGGACACGACACGTTCACCTGAGAGGGACATCATAAATTCTCACCCGGGCCAACCTTGGCCCATTAACACATAAGACAAGTAAAGCCTGTTCGTATCTCTCTATAAAAGCAAGAAATCTCTGTCTGTCTGTGTGTGTGTGTGTGTGTGTGTGTGTTCCTCAAATATCTCTGCGGATCAGGATCAGACTGACCTGAGACTTTCAACATGGCTGCTGTGTGGTTCAGTGGTGTGCAACTAAGCATTTGCTTGGACCGCAATGATAGCGTGAATAAATTATTTCATAAATACTTTAAAAATTCTGCAAGCATTGTCCACCGGAGCCACCACAGTCACGTGCGCACCAGAGCCAACCACTGCACACCGTGGCCACGTGCGCACCAGAGCCAATCACTGCAGAGCTCAAGCCCACGACATACCTTAAAAAACAAGCGGATTTATACCAGCAGCGGCGCCAGCTGGACCGGGATTTTGCCGGCGGTTCCGTTCCATTCTGTGCATCTAAACTGACTGTGGCGGTTCCGTTCCATTCTGTGCATCTAAACTGACTGTTGCGGTGGGCCGTGTAGCTAGCGACTAGCGGCCGCTAGCTACACGGCCCACCGCCCGAGTCGACGGAGCGGACGCACTGGCACGTCCAAAACCGGATTTAGGGTAAATAATGTCCAACACGCTTTTTCGCGAACATTGCCGTTACGTTTGCTTTATGTCTGGTGCAGGAAGAAACAGTAAAAATGTGCTTTTGTCACGAGCTGATTTATACCTGCAGCGGCGCGAGCTGGACCGGGATTTTGCCGGCGGTTCGGTCCCATTCTGTTCTGTTCATCTAAACTGACTGTTGTGGATTGTAATGAGATTAAACAAGTCCAGACCGAGTCTGTTTGGGTCTGAGGAGATCCAGAGACGCAAAGTGGGATCGGAATCTGTGGATGTTCGTGTGTAGCTAGCTGCTAGCCGCTAACCGACCCACATGGCCCACCTCCCGAGGTGACGGAGCGGATGCACTGGCACGTCCAAAACTGGATTTAGGGTAAATAATGTCCAACACGCTTTTTCGCGAACATTGCCGTTACGTTTGCTTTATGTCTGGTGCAAGAAGAAACAGTAAAAATGTGCTTTTGTCACAAAAGTGTCCAAGCAGCAAGTTTGGTTGTTGAGGAACAGGAAGATGTGGGAGGGACATCGGCGGATGATTGACAGCAGCAGTAATGTGTTGGAGACGGCGACAGAGATAGCGAGTTTTGAGAGTTGAGAGATTTGTGACATATAGCGTGTTTGAAGTGTATAGTTAGTGTGTTATGTAGTGTTTGGTGTGGTGTGTTTAGTGAGAAGTGGAGTCGTGTTGTGAGGCAAACCAAGGAGGAGACGGCTGAATGTGGAACAGGCAGGAATGAGCTGAGGAGCCTGAGGCATTGCCTGCATTTAAATGTAAATAATTACACATAGCTTTGTAAATTTCAAAAACTTATGCACCAATTTAGTAAACAACAATTTTTATTTGCATTATAACTAATGCAATTGGTTCATTAAACATATTTGTGGTTTTCACAGTAAAAAAACAAACTTTTTCTACTCTGATTTTATGTTATTTTGTGATTTTAGGTCCATAGTGTTAATATAGTACCTTAAAATGAAAAAATAACTGTACAGTCACACATGTGAGGTTGTGCTAAAAATAATTACACCAAGTAAGGCAAGGTAAATAGTTTTTAAGGTGACATATAATGGTATGATCAAAAGTAGTCAAAAACAGCCAATTATATCCCTGACGACCCACCTTCAAACACAGCCTCATTTGGCCATCCATGAAAAAGCTACTTAACCTCCCACTTTTCTATAGGAATACATGCTTCCTACGGGCAATGCACTAGTGTTTATAATGTCACATGATTACAGGAGGAGGAGGGTTGAAGGAGGCCATCAGCTCACACACTCACTGATTGTCCCATTGGTTTACTCATGAAGAAACCCCCTTTTCTGCGTTATAATTTACCCAGAATGCGTGTGCGTGTGTGTGTGTGTGTGTGTGTATGTGCATGTGTGTGTGCTTGTGTTTGTCACTATTATATTTATTTACATGGGAACAAGTTGCAAATTACATAAAACTACAGCTTCTGATCACAATCACATGAAATTATTATGAAGTTATTCCACTGCCCACTACACATTGTTATCACATATAACTAGACCCACTGTCATTATTTAAATGTTTGTGATCATTAATTTCAATCATTTTGGATAAATTATGATTTTAGATGATGTTGCTATCATTAGATAATTTACAGTTTCTCATAGACTCTAAGGCTATATATAAAATGACGGAATATTAGGGCCACAGAGAAAAAAAAAAATCACAGACTTAGAGAATAAAGTCATAAATTTACGAGAATAAAGTCACAATATTGTAACCCGTTGTTTTAAAGGAGGAGAGTTGTTAAAATTAGGGCTGTGGAGCATTTCGTGGAATTGTACTTCAGTATAGGTTTCACAAACAAGGAGATATTTAATCTTTTGACACATCAGCATCACATTGTCATAAGTATCTGGAAGAATATGCAAGAAAATGCATCTTTTACGCAGAAAGAACCGGTCTCGAATTTATGGCTTTTTCTTTCTTCCTCAGTGTGGCCCTAATACTAATACCCTAATACATATCCCATATAAATATAAATACACATCAAAGTGTAACATTATGTTCCTTTATTGAATAAGGATAAAGCAAAACAGGTAAACCATCAGCTCCTTTCAAAACATAAGTCACACAGTGACTCTACAAGATGGAAAGCACAGAATCAAAGCATATTATACAACACAAGGATAAATACACATTTAAAGGTCTGTATATAATACACTCCGCATGTCTGCACACTGAAATAAATGCAGGACAAATCCATACACATCAAAAGAACAGACAAATGAGTGGATGCAGTAGCCTCCCTGCAAGCTTGTACACACAGTTTACAGCACAAACATCATAAGAGGCCAAATCAATTTAAATTAAATTAAAAAACAAACAAAAAAACAAAAAAAACACAAATTCCTCTGCCACTGCAGGACATTTTTAACTGAAATTCACAGCATGCGTCTCTACCACTGCAGGACATATTTAACTTGAATTTAAAGCATGCATATTAACTAAAATAATTCAACACATATTGGTTATGGCCATGAACTTTGGGTCATGACCGAAAGAATAAGATCCCGGATACAAGCGTCCGAAATGAGTTTCCTCCGCAGGGCGGCAGGGCGCTCCCTTAGAGATAGGGTGAAGAGCTCTGTCACCCGGGAGGAGCTCGGAGTAGAGCCGCTGCTCCTCCACATCGAGAGGAGCCAGCTGAGGTGGCTCGGGCATCTGTTTCGGATGCCCCCGGGACGCCTCCCTCGGGAGGTGTTCCTGGCATGTCCCGCCGGGAGGAGACCCCGAGGAAGACCCAGGACACACTGGTGTGACTATGTTGCCCAGCTGGCCTGGGAACGCCTTGGGATCCTCCCGGAAGAGCTGGAGGCAGTGTCCGGGGAGAGGGAAGTCTGGGTGTCCCTGCTCAGGCAGCTGCCCCCGCGACCCGGCCCCGGATAAGCGGACGAAAATGGATGGATGTATGGACATATTGGTCCCGCTACAGTTGCTCACTCGCCATTGTCAGAGCAGAAAGGAACACACCATTTTGGGCCTTCATATAGGCTACTGGCTCACTTGACTTTACGAGGATTGACCTTTCATTTTTTGTATTTAATTTGTGTCATCTTCTTGGAGCTGGGGAGGAAAGGAGAATAATGATTAATACATTTGTGTTACAGTCAGCATACAGTGTGCATTGAAGGCATAACTCACCTCCCGCTCAAGTTTTTTTATTTCAATGTTCAATTTTCTAATTGTCCTCTTTTTTATTTTGGACTCCAGTGCAAGGTTTTCCATCTTTTTCTTCTTGTACTGTATATCTATATCTGCCAGTTGTATTTGGCGCCGGAGGTGGTTATTATTATTATTATAATTAGCTCATCTATTTATCAAAGAGTTATACAGTCTGATGGAGTTACATTTACAGTTTCACTCATATCTGCAGTCCATTTCAATTAAAAATTCAACTGATTCATAATCAGAGTACAACTGTGTTTTTGGAGATGTGAATTAACTATTGGATTGTAATTGTGATGTTTCAGCGGAGCGGTGAGTGTGTAATTGTGCACTTCTTACGCATTCAGGCGGTCAGCAATACTTTGCCACGCTTTTCTCTTTGCTTTATCTCTGTGGCGGTGTTGCCTTTCTTTTTAATTATGTCTTTTATCTCCTCGTATGCCTCCATGAGGATTTCTGCCTCCGGCGGGGGAAAGTAAGCCGCTCTACTTGCCATGGTGAATCAGTGAATCTGTGATCGGTGGCGGGGTCTATTTGAGGGAGCCGTGAGCACGCACTTATCCAGGATTGGTTTCACCTGGCTTGATGAATCCGTGTCTGCTCATCCTGGCTTGGTCTTTGTGCAACCAATTAAGCCTGGACGCTCTTGTTTTGGATTCATTGAGCTCAGCTCAGTCACTTATCCTGGATGTCTTAATCCTACTTTTGTGCAACGGGCCCCAGGTCAGACTGGACTATAATCGCAATGTCATTTATCAACAAATTCTGGCTGTGATATGGACGTCCAGATATTGGTGTAGCAGAACGTCTATTTGTAACTCAGTTTGGTTGTCTCCAGACGTCCAGAACCGGGTCAGACTGGACTATAATCGCAGTGTTATTCATCAACTAATTCTGGCTGTCATATGGATGTCCAGATCATGGCCTAGCAGAACGTCGATTTGCAACTCAGTTTGGTTGTCTATAGACGTCCAGAACCGGGTCAGGCTGGACTATAATCGCAATGTCATTCATCAACTAATCCTGGCTTGTCATATGGACTTCCAGATCATGGCCTGGACCGACCGACTTTTCTTGGACGTCCATAGATGTTGCTTGCTCAGTGGGGTACTTTAGTGCACTAATGTAGTTTGCAGGCTAATAATCCAGGGTTTGAATTTGATCAACATGAAATGCAAATTGAAAATTTCCCCTTTGTAGGACGAATAAAGTATTATCTGATTTTATGAATTGCCAGACTTACAGTTAATGTCATTTATTTTCATTATTTTTATGCTGAATAAAATTGTAGTTAATGTGCTGTTAATTGTTTTCTACTACAAGCACTTAGCTTTAAATGGAAAATCAGGTTATTTGATAATCTCTGAGAGCAAACAAGACAAATGAATAAAACAAGAAGACACTTGTCTTCTTGGATACAGAGATGCTTGTAACCACATTGGCAGCTAAGTTACCTATCAAAACTGAAATATTATTATTGTCATTATTATTATTATTATTAATAATAAAAATAATAATAATAATAGTATTGAAACATAAGCATAATTTATCCATCTCTGCCCCCCACCCCATACAGACAAACAAACAGATGTAAGCACAACCTACAACCAGCAAGTTGAGGCAGCCTTCCCTTCCAGCTCTGTTTGATAGCAACAGAAAGTACGATAAAGACTCAAAAGATGCAAAAAGACGGAACAAAGCAGTAGCTGAGTTTATTTGTCTTGATCAGGTGCCAATATATACAGTTGAGAAAAGTGGATTTCGGAACCTTGTGCAGCAGCTGGACAGAAAATATGACATGCCTCTGAGAAATTTGTTCATGTATAGTGAAATACCAAAGCTGTACACTGAGACCAGGAATGTTATTGAGGCAGAACTTGCACACCATCCTTCTTTCGCCTGCACTACAGCCATCTGGACGAGCAGGGCAGCTGATGCAAACATGGCAATCACATTCCAGTATATTACTGAATCCCTGGAAACACAGTCCTGGTGTTTAGGATGTTCAGCTTTGTATTCAAATCACACATCAGATAGTGTCCAT
Organism: Sparus aurata; assembly: GCF_900880675.1. NCBI lineage: Eukaryota > Metazoa > Chordata > Actinopteri > Spariformes > Sparidae > Sparus > Sparus aurata. Next base: position 26,991,201 of record NC_044202.1, on the reverse strand, counting down.
GAAGCCCTGGAGGAGATTGTGTCTGAGAAATGGGGACTGAACCTGTCAAACATGGCCGGGATAACCACTGACAATGCCTGGAACAACAAAAAAGCATTTGAGAGCTACACCTGGATACCATGTTTTGGCCATAACCTTCATCTGGCTGTAGGCAAGGCTTTAAGCCTGGACCGTGTATCAGCGAGCTTGTCCAGACTCTGAAAAACCGTGTCTGCCTTTTCCAGGTCAAACAAATTGATGAGGAACTTGAAGGAGAAACAGAAGACCTTGAACCTACCCGAACACAAGCTCATTCACGACGAGCCGACACCCTGGAACTCCACCTTTGAGATGGTGGACAGATTCTGTATACAGCAACAAGCTGTCTGTGCTGCTTTGGCTGAAAATCGTAAGAAGTGGCACCTGATGCCTAAAGACTCAGACGTGACAACCCTAGAAACTATTAGAGAGGTCTTTGGCCCACTAAGCAGCTTCACAGATGCATTGAGTGGAGAGAAGGACCCCACATTGTCTTCTGTGCTGCCCCTGAAATGGAAAATATTTTCCTGTCTGACGGTGAAGGATGGAGAGAGTATTCTTTCACATGATATGAAAGACAAAATAAGGACACTTTCATTACCAATGAAGAAGATGTGAAGGCAATACTGTTGCAGAAATGTGATGAAGCTCCACAGCAGGTCGAAGTAGCAGACCAGCAGCAACAGGAAGATCAAGGAGGGGCAAAAAAAAGAAAAAGCGATTTGAAAAGTCTGCTGTCCACCATCAAGTTTGAGAAGAGGGAGGAGGCAGGTGGGGCTGAGGGCAGGGTGGGTCACTCCACATCCCGTGCTGACCAACTTGCATGTGAATTCTTGTTGTACAAACAAATGAAAGAGATAAGTGCTTCTGAAGACCCTCTCACCTGGTAGAAGAACCATGCAACCACCCTGCCAACTCTTGCACATTTTGCCAGAAAGTACCTGTGCATTCCAGCCTCAAGCTGCGATTCAGAACGAGTGTTCAGCACATCAGGCCCCATCTGCAGTCCTAGACGCGTGAGGCTGACTGAGGAGAACATTGACATGCTTGTTTTCCTGGCCAAGAACCTTAAATTGGCCAAAGAATTGTGCAGATAGTAACAAACATGTTATGGTTTTCATATTTCCATGTTATGTGACAAATCTTTTTATTTTTTAAACAGCTGCATTATCATTTCATTGTTATAACAGGTTAAGTAGCTATAAAGCTCAGCAGCTTTTACAAAACTATATTTTTATTTTGACTTTTTAAGTTTGTTTTTTAATCAATAAAAATAAATTAATCATTTTAAGTTCCACATTCTGTCATCTAATATTTTATTCCATTACTTTCTACGATGTTTTAGTTTTCTGCTGTGGTATCGTTTCAAGAACCTTATTTTAAAAATGTGGTTTGGTGTAAATATATGTGGAAATAGGTAAATGTGTAAATCGGTGTGTAAATTGGTGTAAAATGTATAAATCGGTTTGCTTCACATCACAACCACCGAAGAATACGACTCCTGTAAGTTTGTTTGGCATGAGTGTGTTCTGTGATATTGTAATGTGATATGTACATGATATTTGTAAATAAGTTTGAAAATCAACATGAGAATGCAACTTTGTTGGTTTGCTTGATAAAAGTGCCTTCTATAATATTCTTATGTGGTGTTAATTGTAATCATCATGTGAGCTTTATCACCAATTAAAAAGACACCAACTGTTTCTGACTGTTTCTTTTTTCACGTCAGTTTACGAATACATTAAAAAAGCTTATGTGGGTCTTCATGATGTAATTCTACATGGCAATCACTGCCTGAATAAGTAAATTAGTGAGTGACTAAGAAACACCACTAGATCCACAGCTACTTGCCACACAGAAAAAAAATATGATATCAGTTTATGTGCAACCCCTGTGTGAGCTATGGTCTCAGTCTGTCTACCCCTATGAAAATAGTCTGGCTCCGCCACTGCAACCACAGCCTGATCTGCTGGCCACTGAGAAACTCCACTGGAGTAGTCAACTTCTGTGTAATGTGTAGTGAGCAGATCAGGCCACAGTATGGAAAAGGCAGGAGAGATCAAAAAGTGGCCAGTGGTATGCCACTAGTGGTTCAAATGTCAATCTCCAGAGTGGTATGCTGCTCATGCTCCACCGGCCAATGCAGTATACTGACAACAGGTGCAGCTTTAAATTTATACAGTACTCACAAACATCGCACCATTACCATCCCTTAATGAAAATTTGAATGTAATGCCAGTGGGCTGGTTTAAATGTTCTGTTTTTTCTTCGGCATATGATGTTTAGACCATTTATAATGATGTTTTGGATGAAATGGCTATCCAAACACCAAAAATGAGATATGTTATATCCAAAGTGCAGCAAAACAAGAAGTGGGTGAAACATTAACTTTAATGAGGAAAGCATTAATTACTCTATATTACCTTCAGCAAGTGGTTAGGGGTGAGGTTAACATACAATGCTATTGGCTGCTGTCTTATTTAACAGGGAAAATGTAACTGCAGAAGCAACTGGCATTATATTTGGTGTTTCATAGGGACTTCAAGAGGGCTGTTTGTTACAGTGCTATTGCATGATCCCTGTATAAGAAGGCCTTTTGTTTGCTGCTGGGTAGGCCTTATTCATTAGGATTTTACAGCATTTTTACTTTGAGCAACTGACTAATGTGGCTGAAAACAATGCAGAGTAAGTTATGAGAGTGAATCAAAACATTAAAATTGCACATATGCTTTTGATCAATTTTTGGTATCAAATTAGTGATTAAAGCTTTTAATTTCAATTTAGCCATAGAGATCAGCAGGACCTTTCTGGAGTCAGAGGAGTGAAGTGACAAACTGAAATAAATCTCCTAAAAAAAATGGAAATAATGACTGAGTCACTTTTTTCTTGTTACAGATTAAATGTATTTTTGTGGATCTGTTCTTTGAAAGGGCTGTGCTGAAAATTATTCATTACATTCAGCTCCTACTAATCTGGATGATTTCCGCTGAGTAGCAACAGGATGCCAGTTAAAATTATTTCTGCCCTCAAGCAGGAAGTCATTGTGATGCTGGCAACAGTGAACCTCGCTCTGTAAGCAGGTGGTGCAGGTCCATGAGGCTATTTAGTCATCAGTCATCAGCATTTGTCATGTTATTTGATGCACTGAGCCCCCACAAATATGTTGCTTTTAATTTCAATTTAGCCAGATTGGGGATGGGGGGAGCTGAGTATCTTCCTGTTCTCCACTGATCAAAATATGGCAGCTTTGTTTTTTCATACATTCATCACACTGAAGGCGTCAATAATTATCGAGTGTTAGTGTTAAAGACAATTAACGGTCACCTTTCACCAGTAACACCGGGTATAAAGAGTTATGCATTTTAATTTTAAGTACACTTACATTGCCCTAGTTTGTCTTACTACCATGTGGTTTATTTAAGAGACAGGGAGGATACGAAGATGTGCCATTGTTCTGTGACCAACGGAGCAACCCCCTGTTCGAAACATGCCAAGGTCACTGGGACATCAACTGATCTGCAGTAACCTAGAAAAACCACACACTCTAGCTATTGTCATGTTAATGTAATACACATTCCAAATTTACAAGCTACCTAATTGGGAAAAAAACTGTTCAAATTAGCCTCCACTAGAAGTCTAATTCTCCCATTTAGTAAAAATATCAACAACTTGGTGTCTAATGGCTGCACAGCTGTCATCACTGGCAGCTACATTTGAAAAAAAATCCAATATTGAATGTAACGTTTAACTAATTACAATTGTCTTATATTAGTAATGATGCCTCTATAAGAACATAAGCAAACCAGACCATCAGCCAGAAGATTGGCTATTTCTAGGAAGTTGTTCTTAATATCTTCTCCCGGGTCGGATTCAGAACATCATTTATGGTGGCATTCTGAGGTTGAAGGGAAAGCTGGTCTGTTTTCTGGTGGTATGGCATGGGATACACAACATTTTATGTTAGCCTTGCTATTGAGCAAAAACTTGCTGATGGCTTAATGTTATGAAGACGTAACATAACAAGGGAGTGCTGATAACTTTAGATTTAGCTCAACAATATTACTATTACTGAGCAACCAAATCTGTGACTGTAGGCTTACATATAACCTTGATGTATAAACAGCACTCAGTTTACTTGTTGATGTATCTACAAATAGATGCGTGACCTTATGCATCACGCAAACAGATGTAATTTATATATTTTGCATCTTTCTTTCTCTCTCCTCCAAAACAAATTAATGTCCTAGCCAGATCAAGATTTTTGTGACACAGTGGCTGCCAGAATCAACACCAAATAAAGTTCCTTGTGGCCGTTTCAACTCAAATTACATTGATTCATGTACTTGAAAACTAGATACCGTATAGATAGTTTGTAGAACCTGGTTTCACTTTCTAACAAACCAATATTTAACAAGACAGTCCATTTAGCTACTTCAGACTATTTATATGGTTTAACTACATGGCTAGCAAATGAAAATTACAATATTGGAATAATGCTCGAATGTTTACAAGTCACCCTGTGATGGGCTGGCGACTTGTCCAGGGTGTACCCTGCCCTTGCCCAGAGACAGCTATAATTGGCTCCAGCAAAAACCCCTGTGACCCCATAAAAGGGATAAAGACAATGGACAAAGACAAAGACAAAGTTACAGATAAAGGATGGATAGGATGGATGTTTACAAGTCAGAATGATGGGAGATTTTCCCTTTCTGCCAACACTGTATGAAAACAGCATTAAGGATATTCTTCACATAATATATATTCATACAGAATAAGCAAACCGGGTACGCAGGTGGTCAAGTGGTTGAGAGCGCATGCCACATACGCAGCGGACCCCAGTTATTTGAGGATTAGACATTGTCCTTTGTTGACTTTATGCTCTAGCAGAGGGACATAGGGACTCCCAGCACATGCGGTGCATCTCTGAAGTTAATCCTTAGGCTTTTATCAATCCTCTGCCAGAATGGGTGTTAACCACATGAGACAGCTCAGAAAACACAGGGATAAAAAAGATCTTCAGAAATTGGAGGAAGGCAGCTGCAAAATAACTGAGACATCAAATGATAAGAGGAACATCAATGGTTTGGTCAAAGGATTTTCCTATTAATGTTGTGCTGTAAATGCACATCGATTAAATCCATTGATTCTACAGTCACGCACCACAGTATATGGTTTCTCGGGCAGTGGACAGGTTAATGTGGAATGCTAAGTAAGAAGTGTGGTCATTCAACTTTTAGATTATTTTTGGTGTAAAAGTGGAACTTTTACACATGCATTAGGGAAATGCAGTCCCACAAAACGTCCTGTTAAACATACATCCATCAATTGTCTGTAACCACTTTATTCCTTTTATGGGGTCACAGGGTTTGTTGCTGGAGTCAATCCCAGCTGTCTCTGGGTGAAGGCAGGGTACACCCTGGAAACCTTCCTATTACTAGCCAACCTGCTCTACCCGCCGAGTTAAAGCTGCCCTGTAAAACCTATAAACTGCTATTAAATTTTTTTTTATAAATCTTTATCTATATGTCCGACAGTGAATATTGAAGAGCCGTATGTATGTATGTATATGTTGTACGTACACACACACACACACACACACGGCTGTCCTCCATCCCTTCACATCTTTAGAGGAGCTATTATTAACTCCTGCAGAGGTGAAGCACTTTTTAGTGCTCAGAGATTAATGAAAAGGTAGTCAGCATGTGAATAATTTAGTTTTCGCCTCCTCATTTATAGCTGAACTCAATTTGGACAGATACCTACTTAACCCTGCAGTTCCTTCTGCCTTCAGCTGAAATCTTTTCACGAATTTGATTGTAATGGTGTGACTTTGAAAACATGATCGCATAGTTTCCATGAACAGTCCATTTGTTGCAATTTTATGAAAATATTAGTAAGTTATGAGTAAAAACAGAAATATATATGATAACGTGAGGAGAATGAAAATGCTGTGAAAGACAGGGATTTCAAATAGTCAAGCCTCAGCAGTTCAGCAGGTGATATTCCTACTTCAAACCATAACTTAACAGAATTTATAGAACTGCTTCACTTGCAATTATGGAAATATAAGTAGCAACTTCAGCTATTTCCCTAGCCCTGAATATATATTTCAATGAAACTTGGTGCAGTGGGTTCATTGAAATGCTGCAGTGAATTGGAAATCATCTTAAGCATAGCTTGTCAGAAGGTTTACAGTGCAGTCATCAGCTCCCACAGAGTTTTCCAACTGGGACCTGTTACCGCAAATCTGCTTGAATCTTCAAAAGCTGCATCGAGAGTGGTATTAACTCCAACAAAGTCCAGCAACTAAGACAAAGTGCAACTGTTATTTTGCAAGAAAAGTGCTAAAATTAGATAAAGGCCAAACCACCAGTAAGCAGTTTGAGCTATTACCTACATCTAATTTTCAGTCTCTATGACAACGTCAAGCACAAACTTGCAGGTGTCTATACCAATACAGCTGCCTGGAAAGACTGAGTAAAAGGAAAAGAGGAAAGTGGTGTTTTTTTTTTATTTTATTTTATGGGCTAGGTTTTAAAGAGCTTTAAATTGCAAGATTTCGTGGCAGATCAAAGATCAACAATGTTACCAATTCTGTTAGATCTGCTTCCAGGGAGACGTAGTGGAATCCTTAGTATTTTCTTTAAAAACCTAAATATTTTTACAGCCAACCTGCATGATAGTCTTAACGATAGTCCAGCTGAAAGTAACTCTTCATATACAGATATTTTCAGTTCTCTCTGGTTTTGACCAGGAATGAAATGTTGATCTTTAAGAAGCAATAATCAATGTTTTATGTACACAATGGATCAAATGAAAACATATATGATAAATCAACTATTGATCTCGGGCAAGAAAATGAATTTATAGCTATGTTCCATTAGTAACTGTAGTATGACAATGGTGAAACAAAGTAACTTTTTTTTTTTACTAATGTTATGCAGCAAGGTTCATGTAAGCCTACAGCTAACAGTAGATTGCTCAGTAATTGTAATTTTTTTGAGAAAGCTAAACTTACCATCTCGTAGGAAGAGGGCCAATTCAGGATTAATTTCAAATCCTCCAAATTCCACCATTCTCTCTATCTCTTAAATGACAGACCATGGTAGACTTGTGTTTACACTTATGCTCTGTCACTCTTCAGTTTTTTTGTTGTTCTTCGGTTAATTCTTTTCTTTTTTTATTTGCTGATCCTGCCCCGGTATCAGCTTAACTGGGAACCAGACAAATCTGTGAGCTCATGTTTACTTCCTCTGGCAAATACGTCTGGCCATCCTCCTGTTCAGACGTAAGGTCAGGGTCACACATATGTGAAGTCAACATTTGCTCCAAGTTCACTTTCATTCTATGCGTGGGCATACAAAGGTGCAAAAACAAACACACTGCTTTGAGGACAACAATGTAAACATATTGGCCAGAGAATACAGATGGTTTGAAAGAGGAGTAAAATAATCTATGTCAAACTGGAATGACTGTCTTTGAACAAAGGAGGTGGCCTAAGACATTACTTATCACCCACCTACATTGCTATACTGAGTTCCCTCCCCAGTCAGCTTAACAACCATTCACACCTGGGCTCACCTAGCCCTAGCAACCCGAATGAAGGCCGGTTGAGTCAACGAACCACAAGTGGCCCTTTCAACTCCGAAACTCAGAGCTCACACGCGTACTTAATGACTCTGTAACGATACTCCCACACAGAGTTTAAAAGCCTTAAACTCCTCTTCAGTTAGTTAGAACAGAGGAAGTCTCTTGGATGAGAGGTGTCTTCAAGAAACTGAAACTTCCAATTCTGCATGTAGTATCTCTTGCTTCTCCCTTTTTTCAGAATGTGCACAGTAATGTTGGAATTTGTTCATGTGAAAAGTGAGTATATAGCCAGTGTATCTCAATTAAAAAACACCAAGTCCTTCGTCTTTGAGCAAAGAACAAGCTTCTATCCTGATCAGTTTTATTTGTGCTTGTTTTTCCCGAGGTACTGAGAGTGCTACAACTGCAGCTATGTACATGTATCCAAAAGTATACCGTGGACTATAAAATATTTCAATCCTCACCTCAAGGAAAGATTTTGCATCGCAGTAGCTTTGCAGCCGGTGACATTTTAAACAGCAATTTGCAAGAAAGTGATGTGAATAGGAAGCTAGCTCAACCATATGATTGAGTTTCCCTCATGTCCTCAATGATATTTAGAAAGGTGTACAGCTGAGAACAGTTGAGGTACCAACACATTATCCTCAGCTGGGTTTTCTCAAGAATCACAAAGTTATGTGGCTGTTATAGCCGAGGGGCTGTTAATTTCTTGTGGGATAATAAACAGTTTTATTTGATTTGTTAAACTATGTTCAACAAAATGCACGAAGTGATGATGAATACCCAGCTTCTAAACTGCTGTAGCGTACATCTGTCTGAAGATTAACACTCAAAGCAATTGTGGTGTATTGATTCACCACATATTCTATTTGCTAGCTAGTTATTGTATGGTAACTATGTTCCTGATCTATGTTAGCTAGATCTATGTGTAACCAGACCAGGTCAAGGTGCTGCGCGCATGCGCACTGTTCATTGATGCAGTATGGCTCAGTAAACAAGCTATGAACAGCATGTCGGCCTCCCTCTCGTTAATACACCACATTGGCGATGAGGATTAAAGCCTGTTTTCTTTACGGGGAAGGAAAGACACATGGTGTCGGTACTAGTGAGTACTATGGCCCTGTTTGGAAGAATTGATGAGTTTAAGCCGGAAAACAAGCCGTGGTCGGCTTATATTGAACGGCTTGAACAGTTTTTTGAAGCTAACGACATTGCCGACGGGAAGAAAGTGGAGGCTACTCTCCAAAAATGACCTCACGTTTGCCAAAGCATTTGCGATCACCCTCAACATGGAGACGGCTGACAGGGACGCACGTCAGCTGAGAGGGATGGAGAGCGAAACAGGCGGAGCTGCAAGCGTCCACAAGGTGAAGCTGCAAAGATCCAGGAACTGCTACAGGTGCAATGGAAAAAATCACAATGCAAATGAGTGCCCTTTTAAAGAGACTAAATGCCATAACTGTGGAAAGGCTGGACACATTAAAAAGGCATGTCGTGCTAAGACAAGGGCTGAAGATACGAGATCAAGAGACAAGAGACAGCAAAAGAAGAACACTAAATATCTTACAGCTGAAGAAGATTCTGACCTTGAAATATTTACTGTTTTGACTGTCACAAGTGAAGACACTGAGCTGTATAAAGCAACATTCTCAGTTAATGGGGTAGACTTTGAAATGGAAGTTGATACTGGTGCCAGGAAAAGCATAATTTCAGAGAGAACATATAGAAGGCAGTTTTCACACATACCACTGCAGAGTGCTAACGTAAAGCTTAGAGCTTACAATGGAGGTCGCATCCCTGTTTTGGGTCAGATCACAGCTACAGTTAAGTATCAGGGTCAGAGAGCAGTTTTGCCACTTTTAGTTATTAAAGGGCATGGAGCAACCTTATGTGGTAGAGACTGGCTGAGGCAACTTATACTAAACTGGGCAGAGATCAAGTTTTTTGAAGGAAACAAAATGTAGCTCAGTCGGGGAGTTGCTCAAGAAATACTCAGACGTGTTTCATGAGGAGTTAGGGACACTCAAAGACATAAAAGCCTCAATCATAGTCAGACCAGATGTGACTCCTAAATTCTGCAAACACAGGCCCCTCCCATTTGCAATGAAGGAAAGAGTAGAGATAGAGCTAAAAAGGCTGGAGGAAGCTAACATTATATCTCCAGTAAAGCATAGTGACTGGACAGCACCGATAGTTCCGGTGGTAAAGAAGGATCAGTCACTTCGCCTGTGTGGTGATAATAAGGTGTCAGTTAATCAGGCACTTGAAACAGACACCTACCCCTTACCTCGCTTAGAAGAGCTTTTAGCTACCCTTAGTGGAGGCAAGATTTTCTCTAAGATTGACTTAGCAGCAGCTTATCAGCAAGTTTTGCTAGATGATGACTCGAAGAAATACACGACCATCAACACCCACAGAGGGCTGTTTGTGTATAATAGACTTCGTTTGGGATCAGTTCCGCCCCCTCGATCTTCCAGCAGGATCATGGAAAACTTAATGAAAGACTTACCTGTGGTAGTTTTCCTTGATGATCTTCTCATTATGGGACGCTCAGAGGAAGATCACCTCCACAACCTTTAGAGGGTCCTGCGACGCTTACAGGAAAATGGACTACGAGTGAAACACTCGAACTGTGAGTTTGGGAAAACTCAGCTCGAGTATTTGGGTCACGTACTGGACGAGCGTGGCATTCACCCTTCAGAGGAAAAGGTGAGGGCAATACAAGAGGCTCCTGCACCTACCAATGTTAAGGAGCTACAAGCTTTTTTGGGTCTTCTAAACAATTATGGAAGATTTTTGCCCCAGCAGAGCACAGTGTTGGCACCACTGTACAGAATTCTTAGAGGAAATGAAGTTTGGAGATGGACTGAGGCAGAACAGTCTGCTTTTGTGAAGTGCAAGGACCTGTTGACGAGTGACCAGGTCTCTATGATCCCAGTCTTCCACTCACTCTAGCATGCGATGCCTCTGCGTATGGCATTGGAGCAGTGATCCAACACACCATGTCAAATGGGGAGGAGAGACCAATCGTTTATGCTTCCCGCACATTGTCCCCAGCAGAGAAAACATATTCTCAAATAGACAAGGAAGCTCTTGGATTGATTTATGGTGTAAAAAAATTCCACCAGTATTTGTGGGGTAGACATTTTACTTTAGTCACTGACCATCGCCCCCTCTTAACGCTTTTTGGCGAGCACAAGAGTTTGCCTACATTGGCTGCTGCACGCATTCAGCGGTGGGCAATTATACTGTCAGCTTATGACTACAACATTGTCTATCATAAGTAAGAAGAGCACAGTAACGCTGATGGACTCTCCTGTTGCCCTTTACCGGAGACCAGCGACACAGGAACTACTGTAGCATCGGCTACTGTCCACTCACTGCTTGCAGAACATCTACAAAAGGCGCCGCTCAAAGCCACTTCAGTAGCCCAGACGACACGCACTGACAGTGAGCTAGCCCGTGTCTACAAGTACGTCATGGAAGGTTGGCCAGACAAAGTAGAAGACACATTGAAAGTGTTTTTCACCATGAGAAGCGAGTTATCTACAGAGCAAGGTTGTGTCCTTTAGGGAACCAGAGTCATTGTACCCTCAAAAATGAGAAAAGCGGTTTTAAAGGAAATTCACTCAGGGCACCAGGGTATAGTGAAGACTAAAGCCCTTGCTTGTAACTTTGTACGGTGGCCAAATCTTGACTCAGATGTGGAGCAAATGTGTAAAGAATGTGAAACATGTCAGATGGAGCAATGAAGGCCTCAACACGTTCCACTAAACCCATGGGAAATTGAAAAGACTTCATTTAGACTTTGCCGGACCTTTTCTGATGTGTTCTTGTGTGCATGTTCTTGATTTTCGTGGATGCTTATACGAAGTGGTTGGAAGTGTTTCGGATGTCACAACTCACTTGTGACATCGGTGACAAAGCTGAGGAGACTGTTTGCCTCCTATGGATTGCCGGAGCAAATTGTTACAGACAACGCCACCACTTTCACTTCTGAGGAGTTTCAGACCTTTGTCAAGCAGAATGGGATTCTGCACACAACAAGTGCCCCAGGACATCCAGCGACAAATGGTCTGGCTGAGAGATATGTCCAGACTTTTAAAACAGGTATGAAAAAACTTGACAACACAACCGTGAACATTGATGACAGACTGTCCCTGTTCTTGTTGCAATATCGGACGACACCAAACTGTACAACAGGACAGTCCCCAGCTGATCAGTTTCTAAACAGACACGTCCGCACAAGGCTGGATTTCCTGAAGCCCTGCACAAAGGAGATCTATGTGTAACCAGACCAGGTCAAGGTGCTGCGCGCATGCGCACTGTTCAGTGATGCAGTATGGCTCAGTAAACAAGCTATGAACAGCATGTCGGCCTCCCTCTCGTTAATACACCACAGCAATGACCCTGCGAACATGGAGGGAAAACATTTGTAATGTTGCATCTGGTGTATGGGAGGTATGCAAATGATCAAGAACAGATTGTGCTGCACTATCAAAACAGACAAGTATTCAGTTTTTAAGTTTGTCTTTTTCATTCTTCTTCTGGCATATAGCATAATTTTTTGTCTTTATCTCTTTCCTAAATCCAGTTACTGAGGGGCATCATGGTGGCCGTAGAGGTTTTCCATATTATCACAACCCCATCGGTTCTATTCCAGTCACGCCTGCTGTCGGTGAGGATCAAAAGGTACAGTTGACCCTGGCCCAAGGCCTAGGGGCAGCCCATACATAGTCTTGTGTCAAATTGTACAAAAATGTACTGTCTGACCTATATCACATATAATACAGTTTATACTGTGTGTTTTCATGATAAATAGATAAATTGTTATCATTCAAACAAACAAACACACTTTACATTTGTAAAGTTGTGCGCATAATTAGTAGGGATGTCCCGATTCGATCACGTGATCGGAAATCGTGGCGATGTTACATCCCGATCAGGGATTGGATATAAAAAATTATATATACTAGTGCAGTGCCCGTAAGAAAAGTGTATTCCTATAAAAAAGTGGGAGGTTAAGGAGCTTTTTCATGGATGGCCAAATGAGGCTGTGTTTGAAGGTGGGAAGTCAGGGATATTTAGGTTTGTTGTGAAATCCGATATTCCAGGGTATAATTGGCTGTTTTTGACTATTTTTGATTTTGCCATTATATTTCACCTTAAAAGCTATTTACTTGGTGTCATTATTTTCAGCACAACCTCACATGTTTGACTGTACAGTTATTTTTTTATTTTGACAAACTGTAGTAACACAATGGACCTAAAATCACACAAAGAAAAAACTTAAAATCCGAGTCGAAAAAGTTAGATTCTTTTACTGTGAAAACCACAAATATGTTTAACCTTTTTTTTTTTTTTTTTTTTAAACTTATAATGCAAATATAAATTGTTGTCTGCTAAATTTGTGCATACATTTAAAACATTTACAAAGTTATATGTAACTATTTACATTTAAATGCAGGCAATGCTCAGGTCTGCCTATGCTCCTTAAGAGCTGGACTGCCTGCTCCACATTCAGCTTCTTCTCATTATTCTGACTCATTAAACAAAAAACCGACTCCACTACACACTAAACACACTACACCAAACACTACATAACACACTAACTACTAGGGCTGGGCGATATATCGATATAAAACTTATATCGATATATTTTTGAAATGTGATATGGAATTAGACCATATCGCATACATCGATATCGTTCAAATTTGCGCTGCGATCCTTGCTCCGGGCAAACCGCTGACCCGGAGCTCTCTGCACTGCTCCCCCGGAGCTCTCTGCACTGCACCCCCCCGCCCCTCCTCCTTCATGCGCAAAGAGGGGAGGGGCTGGAACAGACACTCCGGCACTCTTCAACAAACACTTTGGTGGCCGCCGTTGCCCCACACTTTGGCCGTGATACCCCGTGAAAAAATATCATCGCACGGCCACCGGTCAGCGTAGCGGGCTTGCCCTGAATTACAGCCACCTGAGTGCACAGTAGTCACTCACAGTAACTTCAGTGAGTCCGCGGTTCGCGCAGGTGGAGTCTCATCATCACGATGATCTCACGTGAAAGCCTCTCACACAGCAGCAGCGTCTCAAAACAGAAGAACGAAACTTACAGCACAGCGAGCGAGCTCAGCCGGTTTTGACACGATACGTAACTGACATATGTGGTAGGATTTAGTCCGGTAAAGTTGGAAATATATTCACAGATTCGAACTTCCCGGATCAATAACTCATAAGTGCAACCTTGTTAAAACACAAACGACGGCTCTGTCATACTGTACTACGATAGACAACGAGCTACAACCGTATGTTAATCTAAACGAGCGTCTGGACATGAACTCTGGTCTGTATGGTCAGCCAGCTGTGAGACGAGGGCGCAGGGACCGTCTACAAAGTGCAACACCGAAAAGAGAAACTACAAGAAATTCAATAACTTCACTATTATTCAGAGTGTAGTGTCACCAAAATCACTCCACACATCAGTGGTCTCCTGCTGGTTATTCTACAATTTTTTTGTTTGGAAAAAATGTGCTTTGCCATAATTTTGGGGAATTTCTATTTGGGAGAAATATTCAATAACACTAATATTAAGTAAGGTGTCACAAAACTCACCTCACTCTAACCCTACTTAAAAAAACTGTTTTGTAATGTAACATTAACTTGATATTGGTATTTAAAAAATGTTTTAATACATAATCCATGTCTTATTATAAATTAGGATGTTATGGTATCAGTCTGAAAGGTAAATCAACAAATTTTGCTCAGTGGCCTTTGTGCCCCTGCAAAAAAAATGAAGGCCAAATGGACTTGCCCCTAAAATGACGAAATTCCCACCCACATGTCATATTTGGCTTTGATTTTGACTGAACATTTGCTCTCACTTTGCATAAAAATATCGGGATATATATCGTATATCGATATTCAGCCTAAATATATCGGGATATGACTATTAGTCCATATCGCTCAGCCCTACTAACTACACACTCCAAACACGCTATATGTCACAAATCTCTCAACTCTCAAAACTCGCTATCTCTGTCGCTGTCTCCAACACATCACTGCTGCTGTCTCCAACACATCACTGCTGCTGTCAATCATCCGCCGATCCCACTTTGTTGACCGCGCGTCTCTGGATCTCCTCAGACCCGAACAGACTCAGTCTGGACTTGTTTAATCTCATTATAATCCACAACAGTCAGTTTAGATGAGCAGATCAGAACAGAATGGGACCGAACCGCCGGCAAAATCCCGGTCCAGCTCGCGCCGCTGCAGGTATAAATCCGCTTGTGACAAAAGCACATTTTTACTGTTTCTTCTTGCACCAGACACAAAGCAAACGTAACGGCAATGTTCGCGAAAAGGAGTGTTGGACATTATTAACCCTAAATCCGGTTTTGGACGTGCCAGCGCATCCGCTCCATCGACTCGGGCGGTGGGCCGTGTAGCAAGCGCTAGCTAGCGGCTATCACTAGCTACACACAAACATCCACAGATTCCGATCCCACTTTGTTGTCCGCGCGTCTCCGGATCTCCTCAGACCCGAACAGACTTGGACTTGTTTAATCTCATTAATCCACAACAGTCAGTTTAGATGGACAGAACGGAACGGAACCGCCGGCAAAATCCCGGTCCAGCTCGCGCCGATGCTGGTATAAATCTGCTTGTGTTTTTAAGGTATGTCTTGGGCTTGAGCTCTGCAGTGATTGGCTCTGGTGCGCACGTGGCCACGGTGTGCAGTGGTTGGCTCTGGTGCCCACGTGACTGTGGTGGCTCCGGTGGACAATGCTTGCAGAATTTGTAAAGCATTTATGAAATAATTAATTAATGCTATCATTGCAGTCCAAGCAAATGCTTATTGCACACCACTGAACCACGCAGCAGCCGTGTTGAAAGTCTCAGGTCAGTCTGATCCTGATCCGCAGAGATATTTGAGGAACACACACACACACATCTGGAGACAGACAGACAGACAGAAATCACCATTTTGGTCTGGAGGTCAAATGGCTCCATCCAGGCGCCACCTCAAATGTGTATTTTCTTCCTCAATAACAACCTCAACACTGTTGTTTCTTCACATTCTACTAGTAATGTTATTAGTTCGTTATTCAAATTTTCTAAACAAAAATTGTGGCCATGTCTTATTACCCCAAACACCAGCAGATTAGTGTGTCTCAAGGGTATTTTAACAACTTATCTGTTATCAGTAGCCAGTGGGAAGTGTTTTATTAAGATGCAAAACATTTTTTTATTCTATTCATTTATTTAGTGGTTTTCAAATTTTGAATCAATGCATTCTTAGTCTTATGTTTTTTTTGCCAGCACCACAAGAAATCCTGAACACAAAGAATTCCAGTCAGTGCGTTTACATGCACAGCTTAGTCAGATTACAGCCATAGTTCGACTATGCTGCTCAGTCGGACAACTGCAATTATCCGAGTATACATGCCAGTGAGAAAATCGAATTACTGGCCGAAAGCATGTCATACCCCGGTACGCTAGGTGGCGCTGTACCCATTTCAACTAGTGTTAACAGCGCACCTCTGGCTGACCTCTTTACGTCACCAGCTGCCTTGGCATTCAAGAAAGATGGCGTACGAAGAGTGAGACAAAGCTACATCTTTGTACACTTCGTATATGGTGTACATGATAATTACACAGACTAGGGGCACTCTGGCGCTCTTTCTTGCCGTGATTTCGGAGGAAAGCCGCCGCCGCCGCCGCCCGTCTACTTCCGGCTCACGGCCCCGGGGAAAAATCTCGCGCCTGCGCAGAACGCAAAATCCGATCCGATCCGCTGGAAATGTATACATGCAGGAGTAATGCGACTTTCAATCAAATAATCTACGTAGTGTAATTCGACTATGAGAAATCCGTTACGGTTCGATTTTAGTCAGACAAAGGTGTATACATGCATCTTAAAAATCCGTTCATAGTCAGACTAACGAAGTAATTCGGTTTTCTTGAGTGTCATGTAAACGCACTGATTGATCAATCTGGCACTCAATTACCCATAAGGTCTAATCAAAGTCCTCCTCCAAAGCTCTGTGTAAAAGTCTGATTCAACTTCTGTTATGTGTGCCATGTTTAAATGAGAAATACTTAAAGGTCAGTACATGTTCAGACAACACACCTTGCAGGGCAATCTCTTCACCCCCACTAGCTGTGGCCTTTGCAGGAAGAACATGCATTATTGACCAAGACTAACAAAGTGAGACATAAAGAGTCTCCAGCATTGGCACTCGAAAACCCTCTCTGAAAGAGAGGCGAGCTGCCCTAAAAACTAGATGGAGTGACCAGCTGTGAACAAGTAGGGGCCGCGGAGACGTGCAAAGCGATCATTGAGTGGGTAAGGCTGAGTGCTCACTCCACATCAGACCAGCAGACTGAAAAAACAAAAAAGGATGACCGAAAGGTCACCATCCTGTTGCTTTTATAGATTAGAATTCTAAAGAGTTTCACACCATTCATAAAGTGTTATGTCTTCTACTTACCAGTTAAGTTGAGAGTGAAGTGAAGTTAACTGCGCATAGCATTCAATTTCAAGGTTAGAAAGAGAAAGATCTCACAGACAAAGATATCCACTGCACCTGTGTCCGTACGTCAAGTGAGACATTTATGTGAAAAAATGCTTTATACATTTCAGGATACAAAAACTAAAATAAAAGCCACAAAATAGCATGGACTTTCTGTGTTTGACACAAAGAGACACAAAGAAACTGACCTAGGAGGTCTTTTATATACTTCCTTCAGCTTAACAACAGTAATTTCCTTCAAAAAAAAAAAAAAGTGCTTTTAATATCAAAAGGAAACATTTGGTTTGTATGGCTTCTCAGTTAAATTGTCTGTCTTAACTTAGAGGTACCCTTTAGTATTTTGACGACTAGTAGCATCATAAAGCAATGCTTTCATGAGTGGGTTCTACAGTATATGTATGTTTCTATTTTGTGCTCAGAATGCAGAGCACAATTAGACCAGGCACGAGCACAAGAAGATCATAGGTGGTGCTCAAGGGACTTCCTTTTTGTCTTTGAGTAGATACTTACCCTTTAGGCTCTTTATTTTATGTTTCTTATTTTGTATTTTATTTTTTCAAAATGGTGTTGTAATTTCCAACAACTGCATTTGACTTCTAATTTTGCCAGAGTGCATAAGTCCCTGCTCCTTAATCTTTGACTTCCCTTGTCACAGCCAACACAGGGAGTGCAAACAAATTAAGCCTGCTGCCTTAAGGGAACTTAGGGCAGGATCACGAAATAAGACTCAATAGCGACACGACGGCCGTTTGGGTAGCTGCAGCCATCAGCCAAGCCGGCGCGGGAGCGCGCATGAACTCTTCACAGCAGTGCAGCTGATGCTGTGACACGGTTATTGTTTGCTCGCTGTTCACGCAACCGTTTACTGCAAGACTTCCTCGCATACCTCCGCGGAACTACCTTGGTAGCCTACATCAGCGAACAGTTCATCAAGTTAGCAGGAAAAGGGGCGTGGCTAGGCAAGGCCGACATAACGGACGCCTTCAAGGTCATGCCACTGCACCCGTCTCAATGGCATCTTTTCAGCGTCAAATGGCGAAACAAAACGTACTTCTCGGTAAGACTTACATTTGGCTGCCGCAGCAGCCCTTGCATCTTTAATTCCCTTTCAGAAGCACTTTGCTGGATCCTGCTAAACAACCATAAACTGCCTTTCGTTCTGCACCTTCTAGATGACTGACCGTTGCATTAGCATTTTAAAAGACACCTTCTCTCACTTGGGCATTCCCCTTTCGGCAGAAAAAACCACCGGCCCTAAGAAAGAGATAGAATTCTTAGGCATCAATCTCGACAGCGTCAAAATGCAGGCATCGCTGCCCCTCGAGAAACTGACTCGCATTCGCGAAATCATGAAAGCCGCTCTAGATGTAGCCACCATGACGAAGCGAGAATTGCTATCTCTGTTAGGTCACCTTAACTTCGCCATGAGAATAATTCCCCAGGGCAGATCTTTCATTTCCAGATTGCTAGACCTCTCAAAATCGGTAAACAATCTCCACGACCGCATAAACCTAGACGAAGGCTGCAGATCAGATCTTCGTTTTTGGTCCCTACTCTGCGATAACTGGAACGGCATATCCTTTTTCCACAACGAAGAGCCAGAAACGTCCGTATCCCTCAAATTCTTCACCGACGCAGCTCCTTCTGTTGGTTTCGGGGGGTTTTACAACAATCTATGGTTCGCAGATGGGTGGCCAAAAGAAATGCTTTCTCTGCCCCAAAATGCTCAATCATCTGCATTATTGGAGCTCTACCCCGTGGTAGTGGCATGTCTACTCTGGGGCTCAGGTTGGTGCCGGAAAAAAATCGTGGTGTTTTGCGACAACAAAGCAACTGTAAGTATCATCAACAAAGGGCGCTCCTCCATCCCCTTTATCAACAGGTTCGTCCGTCGCTTAACATGGACATCTGTCATGTGTAATTTCACCCTCCACGCCGCTCACCTTCCTGGTCTCAATAACTCAATTGCTGACTCACTGTCCCGATTTAACTTTCAGAAGTTCAGACTTCTTTCTCCCAACGCAGCTCGTCAAGGCCTGGTCTGCCCCACCTTCGCACAGACTGTACTCGATTAGAGGGCACCCTCCAAGACTACATGAACTCGGCTTCTCATTACATGAGGAAGGGACTTGCAAAATCCACTTTAAGGATGTATGAATCTGCCTGGTCTCATTTCACTACCTTCTCTGCAGCTTTCTCTGTTCCTGTGATGCCTGTAAACATACCCATGATTTGTGCCTTCATAGTCCATTGTTTTCAATCCCGAAAAATGCAACCTTCCTCCATTAAAGCATCAGTGGCAGGCATACACTTTCATTTGAGATGTGCAGATCCTTCCATCAGCAACCTTCTCGGTCATCCCTCCATCCGCCTCCTCTTCCAGGGGCTAAATAAGGAGCAGCCAAGAAGCCAGGATAAGCGCCTTCCCTTTTCCCTGACTCTAATTCACAAAATGGTGACCCACTTAAGACAAGGGTGTTTTGGGGCCTACACAGACTCTCTGCTAGAAGCGCTCTTCTTCACAGCGTTCTACGGGTTCCTTAGGTGCAGCGAGTTCTGCACCAGTTCAGATTCCTTTAATCCTCTGCTCGACCCCACCATTTCAGACATCACTATCAAAGCTAACATGTACTCTATACACCTTAAGCACTCCAAAACAGATAAAGAAGGTAAAGGTTCAACTGTAACAATCACTCAAACTAACTCTGCTTTCTGTCCTCTGTCCTCCATGATCCGGTATCTTCAGCAGCGGCCTAATTCAAATCCTAACGAGCCCCTGTTCCTGACTGACAAAGGAAGGCCCGCGTCCCGGTCCTGGTTCACTACTCGCCTCTGTCTTATCTGCCAGGACTGCGATCTGCCTCCCCACTTGTTCACCTCTCACTCCTTCCGCATCGGGGCAGCAACCACCGCAGCCAAGGTTGTTCCAGCTTCAACAGTCAAGGCGATGGGCCGCTGGTCGTCTTCAGCTTTCGAACGCTACGTCCGCCCTGAAAACGGAGAAATCATATCTGCCCAGAAGGCCATGAGCAAGACCCTTCATCATTCCGTCATGCAAATCTAAAATGAATAAATGCTGCACTGTAGTGGATGGCTGGGTTCATTGTGTCTATTAAGGTAGCCTGGCCTCTCAGGGCTGCATGCATGCGCCCGATCAATAATTCAATCTTAAAGATCTGCTGCAGGCACACCAAGGTAAGTGTGACCTCCTCGGGGTGCATGCTTGCTCCCGATTAGTTAAATCACCTGAGGCCTGCAGCAAGCTGCTGCAACACATAGCCAGGCACACTAAGGTAGCATGACCTCCCCGGGATGCATGGCTGCGCCCGCTTAGTTCTCGAGGTCCGCAGCAAGCTGCTGCAACACATAGCCAGGCACACTAAGGTAGTATGACCTCCCCGGGATGCATGGCTGCCTCCGTTTAGTTCTAGAGGTCTGCAGCAAGCTGCTGCAACACATAGCCAGGCACACTAAGGTAGCATGACCTCCCCGGGATGCATGGCTGCGTCCGTTTAGTTCTAGAGGTCTGCAGCAAGCTGCTGCAACACATAGCCAGGCACACTAAGGTAGTATGACCTCCCCGGGATGCATGGCTGCGTCCGTTTAGTTCTAGAGGTCTGCAGCAAGCTGCTGCAACACATAGCCAGGCACACTAAGGTAGCATGACCTCCCTGGGATGCATGGCTGCGTCCGTTTAGTTCTATGCAAGCTTGCCACCACCACCACCCCAGCCTCCACCTGCTCATTCTGAGTCTAAAACGGAGCCCAATTTATCTAGCTGCTTTGACTCCATCCCGGGGGGGGTATGCATTGTGCTCCCCAGATCAACCTAGCATGCTGTTTGTCAATTCCGGGGAGCTCCCGGAGCGGAGCCTTCAACGCCAAGTCTAACTGTATATCATTTGTCGCAATAAATGATTTAAGCAATGACCAGAGTGTTCCTGAATGAAATGTATTTATGTATTCATAAATATGACCATACACAGGTCTTTAAAATATGTACCTCAAAACACAAAAGTTGAGACAAATGAATTAGCCAGCAACAACTTTTATTGGAAATAAAATAAAACATTATCATTTCACAGACTATTTTTTAATTCACCCTACATAAATACTAAAGCGTCTTCAAAAACTCCTCAGTGTCCAGAGCTCTTCTGAGTTTTTCAGCATATGTTTCTAGTTGCTGTAGAGCCTCCTTGCTCATGTTGTTTGTCATGTAATGAGCCAACAGCCGTTTTTCACTGATGAGACAAAATGGAAGAAAATAGCGATTAGTAAAAGGAAATTCACACGGAAAGGATGTCATAAACAAGGTAAAAAACAATACTTACAGGTATTAGCACTCTCCTTATGTATGTAGCATACCTCAAGTCATACTGCAGTCCACATTTATACACTTCTGTCGCTCTGTCAATGGAAAATGCATGGACAGCTGAAAGGGCGTGGACTGTTGCCTGTGTCGTGAGGTGAACAAAAGGACATCTTTCATTTAGACATTTAAGTTGTCTGTCATGTTGCAGTTAACAAGATATTAACCATAAGTTAAAGACTGACAATAATAACAATTATACAAAATATGTTAATATAATAAATACAAAAGTTTCATAATTTACCTCTGGCAGAAGCACATCCATAACAAATGCCACGTGATTGTGACATCTGGTTGTCTGTGCTTCAACCAGGCTTGTCAAGAAGCCCAGCTCTCTGTCAAGCTGCTCATCCTCCACAAAGAAAATGATCACCCTGCCCTTTGATGTTGCCCATGAGGATGTAACTTTTCATGCGATGACCGCCTGTAAATATATATATTTCTTAGGAGAATGCTCAAAATAAATGTACGAACACTAGGCTAACAGAAAATGTTTCACTTAAATCATTCATTTAACATATTTTGACCAAAATTAGTTACACTATGTGACTTAAATTCCATTTTCAAACTCACTTCAAGATGTTGCAGTAGACCGTTATCCTGAGTGATGAACGTTACATGAAGGTCACTAGTGACTTTTCTATGGTGTTCAGCTTGCTGAGCCCTTTCCTAAAATTTGATCAAACAGCATTCAGATGTTAAACGTAATTATTCTGGTTAAGTATAACAAATAAGATTTGTTGTTTGTTGATCCTTTGCATGTCCTTACCACAAGCCTGTCGAAAGATGCGTCTTCACTCAGGATCCCAACGTCTCTGGTTGTGGTGACCACATCATGTTAGTCCATGCTGTCATTATAGTCCTTAATCAAGACACACAAAGTCATGACTTAGTGCACAGCTGTGAACACTGGATATGTTGTTCTCTTGTGATAATCTTCACTCACATTAACATGCTCTCTGGGTGGAAAGCTGTAAGGCCTCTTACTGTACATGTGGTCGGTGTCCTGTGGACTCTGAAGAAAGCAAACCATAATTGTGTCAGTTTGTTTTATGGAGATCCAGGGAGGATTGACATTTGCACTTAAAATTATCGCACCCCCATTGCAAATTAGGTTTATTGACAAAATGTACAAACTTTCTGCTTTTTACAATAAACAAATCAAACATGAACAATTTAAATGGATTCAAGAATACATCTGTCATTTTTGCAATAAATGTATTTGTATGTCACTTTCTGACATGCACTTAAACGTCACCGTTAATAAATCTCTAGCCAGTACAGTTATTTGAAGTGATATAAAACATGACCCTATTTTTTAATGTTTTTGTGTGTCAAAATAACACATTGATATGTTGAGTTAAATGACAATATTCTGCGTCTACGTGCCGTGTTCCCTCAATACTTCTGTTATCATCCCTTGCTCAGTCATTAATCTGATTTTCATAACGTAAAAGACGACACAAAATGGGTTTGCTTAGGCACATTTTCAGCGTATCGGTTTGACGAAATGTGTTTTTTTTTTTTACAAATAGTCCGGAGTCTTTGAAAAACAGTCATTAATGCTCTTTCTGCCTGGCAAAAGACGTCTCAAACATTAAATTAAACGTCAACATCTTCCCAAAATGTAAACGACCTAAGCTGAAATGGCATCTCCATCTTGTCTGCCTACAGGCGCTGCTGACAACTGTGGTTTGCGAACGTACGGTTAAAATAACATTAAGTGTTCAATGTTTACACCACCTAACCGGGAACTTAAAAATAATATAAATGTGTCTCACCTGAACTGGCATTGCCGTCTTGTCTTGGCTGCATTCTTCTTCTTCTTCTTCTTCTTCTTCTTCTTCTTCTTCTTCTTCTTCTTCGACTGCTTGCATTTGCTGCTGTGAGTTTAATCGTCCTTCCCGGCCACCGTAGCAACACGTAGGCGTAGTTTGTAGGGGCGTGGTTTGTATGGGGCGTGGTTTGTAGTGGCTTCGGGGGTCGCAGTGGCTGCAGTTGGGTATTATTGGCTTCTCCATCTACTGTCTGTCTGGTTACAGCGTGCAAGCTTTATGCGCATGCCCCGTCTCTTCTTCTCCATTTTTGGTGAATGTCAAGCGCCACCTATAGGCCTGGAATATGAACTACAGCGTTTTCGGTCGTTTTCAGTGGATCCGTATGGACGCAAATATTAATATATATATATAAATATTAATATATGAATGTAAAAATATATGTTCCTCTGTCACATCAAGCTGCTTTATTTTTTCACTGTGACTTCAAAGTTGGTTATGTGTGTTCGACTGTGACATCAGAGCTGCACTGTTTGATAAACTGTTACATCAAAGCGGGACTCTTTCATCCGCATTGACATCTATGAGCTATAAATGTTCCACCGTGACATCAAAGATGCTCTGTTTGATCAAATGTGAGATAACATGTGGTTATGATTGTTCCACTCTGACATCAAAGCTGCACAATTTGATCCACAGTTTGATCCACCGTGATGTTAAAGCTGCACTGGTTGATCCATTGTGACATCACAGTTGGTTGTGATTGTTCCACTGTTACATCAAAGGTGCTCTGTTTGATCCGCTGTAACTTCACATTTGGCTGTAAATGTTCCACTGTAACATCAAAGATGCTGTGTTTGATCAATTGTGTAAACACAGTTGGGTATGATTGTTCAACTGTGACATCACAGTTGGTTGTGATTGTTCCAGTGTTACATCAAAGCTGCACTGTTTCATTCACTGTGACATCACCGTTGGTAATGATTGTTCCACTGTGAAATCACAGTTGGTTATGATTGGTACACTGTGACATAAAGCTGCATAGTGTAATCCACTGTGACATCACAGTAATTTTGACTGTTAAACTTTTACATCAAAGGAGCTCTGTTTAATCCACTGTGACATTACAGTTGGTTATGACTGTTCCACTGTGACATAAAGCTGCACTGTTTGATCCACTATGACACCAAAGCTGCTCGGTATGATCCACTGTGACATCACAGTAGTTATGATTGATCCACTGTTACATCAAAGGTGCTCTGTTTGATCCACTGTTACATTACTGTTGGTTATGATTGTTCCACTGTGACATCAAAGCTGCCCAATTTGATCCACAGTTTGATCCACTGTTACGTTAAAGCTGCACTGGTCTCACTGTGACCTCACAGTTGATTAAGATTGTTCCTCAAATCAAAACTGCACTGTTTGATGGACTTTGACATCAAAGCTGAACTGTTTGATCCACTGTGACATCACAGTTGGTAATGATTGTTCGATTGTGACACCAAAGCTGCACTGTTTGATCCACTGTGACATCACAGTTGGTTATAATTTTTTCAGTGTGACATCAAAGCTGCATTCTCTGATCCACTGTGACACCACAGTTGGTTATCATTGTTCCACTGTGACATCAAAGCTGCTCTCTTTTATCCACTGTGACATCAAAGTTGGTCATGATTGTTCCACTGCGACATCACAGTTGGTCATGATTGTTCCACTGTGACATCACAGTTAGTTATGACTGTTCCACAGTGACATCAAAGCTGCACTGTTTGATCTGCTGTGACATCACGGTTGGTTATGATGGTTCCACTGTGACATCACAGTTAGTTATGACGATTCCACTGTGACATCAATGCCTCTCTGTTTGATCCACTGTGATATCAAAGTTGCACTGTTTATCCACTTTGACTTCACAGTTGTTTTTTTGTTCTGTTTGACATCAAAATTGCACTCTTTGATCCACTGTGATAGCAAGCTACACTGTTTGATCGACTCTGACATTAAAGCTGAACTAGTTGATCCACTGCTAGGCTCTGTGTGAACAAGCAACTTTCAAAGACAGAGTTCAACCTGTGTGTGTCCATGCTAAACAGGATGAGACTGAGTCAACTTTTATGATTGCTAATGCATAATAAGTGCTGTGTTTGTACAGAGTGAGATGCACCCTGAACCAAAATGGCTACCACAGCATTCTGCAGCCCCATGCAGTACCCTCTGGTATGTGCCTAGTTGGTCAGAGGTTCATCCTACAGAAAGATAATGATCCAAAACATAAGTCCAAGCTATATCAGAAGTACCTTAGGAAAAAAGAATAAGATGGGAAGCCTAAAAACATGGAGTGGCCAGCACAGTCTCCAGACTTAAACCCCATCTAGGTTGGTTTGAATGAACTGGACAGCAGAGTTAAAGCAAACCAACCTACATGTGCCACACATTTATGAGAATGGAGGGTTTTTTAAGTTATTTTTTGGTAACATTAATTAATCTTTCATAGCAATGAAACAGAAATACAGCATTCACATCCTTCTACCAGGAATGTTTAATTGTATGTATTTGATTGGCTACCTCAGCACCCTGCTGGATGACATTAAGCCCAGGCCGATGAGCCGTGTTCAACTTTTATTACATTTTTCACACAGGGCTTTAGACAGTCTGAATGCATATAATATGTAAAATTTACACATAACTAGGTCTAAAAAAACAGCTGGACTTTTTCTGTATTGGGTTGAGCAAACATAGGCCTATATTACCTGCTGTAATCCATACGCCGTGCAAAGCTGAGTCTATGACATCTTATTACATGGGGACTTGATCAAATTTCAATTAATACAACTTCCGTATTTTCATCATTCGATTCAAATTCAGAGGTCAATGATTCGATTCTAAACCAATTCTCGATGCATCTCGATGCAGCATTTTTTTAATGTACATTTCATCCATGCATGATTTAATAATTAATAATGATGTGATAATATGATAATATGAGCCATATTTAATTTACTTCCAATATATTTGATGAATAAAACAAATGAAAGAAATGTGGCAAGTCAACTGGAAGGTTACATTTGCTAGCAAACATGCTGCTTTGCAAAGAACCAAAAGGAAAAGTGTTCCTGTAGCAGCATACATGTAGTACATTAATACAGCTGCAGCTGGTCGATGGTTGATACAGGTGTTTGTATCACAGGTTGATCTGGACGTCTCACACTTTGCCACAGCTGACTGACCTCACGCTGAGCTCGGGCTGGATTTCAACATACTGTGCGGGCTGTACAGTGTTCCCATCGACTTGGATTCAGCTTAATAACGATGTATGCGGCTGGGAACGATGGCTTTAATAAACCATTTGAACGCAGTGCGAAATGACAGAAATAGTTACAGGTGTCACAAATTAGCCGGGATGCTGCGCACTCAACGCAACAGCTAACAGGTAACAGCCAACAGCCAACAGCCAACAGCGGTCTCCGCGCTGCTCTCGAGCTGCAGCAGGTGAAACAACTTTCCCATGTTTTTTGTTGTGTGCACGGGTCGACCGTCTGGGCGCTGCATTCTGCACTACCGAGTTACGCCTTTTGCTTTCCGTCAACATTACGCTGTCAGTTAACATGTAGAAAATCGATTTTTGACATTTGTGAATCGATTCAGAATCATCCACGTCCGAATTGCGATTAATCTAAGAATCGATTATTTTTCCCACCCCTACTTACTCAGCAACACCCCAAAAATATCTGAAATGATTCATTCTTGTGACTTGCATAACATTTTCGGGAAAAAATACCACCATGTAGCTCTGTTAAATCTTCTACTATGAACTGCAGAGTGCATTTAATGTGGAAGTTTAGTCTAAAAGTTCAGTCTAAAAGCAAAAAGGATGAGTTGAGATTGAATAATGAGAGCCAGGCTGTTATTCAAAGACTGGAACCATGACAACAGAAGACCACTGCTAGTGAGAGGAAATTATGCTTTTTTGAGAAAGAAAGAAAAGCAGAGCAGAACATGTTACCATCATGTTCAGCATGACATTAAAGAAAGGATTTGAGGTTTAGTCATTTGACTGCAATGAGTTGAGTTGTTTTACTTAGAGGGATCTGCTGCCTGGACTTTTTTGAAATTACACAAGAATGCAAAGGGGTTTATGTTACAACTACTTGTGACTTTGAATCTGATAAGTTGGGGTTTGATTCACCCAAAGATGGATGACACACTGCTTGCATATTTACATTCTGGTTAGAAGGTCTGACATCTGGGATGTAAGAGTCCACTGCCAAACAGTGCTGTGTTCACGACAAGACTGAGAAGACATTTTAATATTTAAATTCTTACAGATATAATCTGTGATGGTTTCTCTAGCTAGTTACAAAAGTACATGAGCATTTACTACTATTAATAAGTTGCTAAATATGTGCAGTTCAACTTGGCTGAGTGTTCAAGTTCTAGGTTGGCCTCAGCCTTCCTGGGGCCCTGGTTGGGAGCTGTTCTGGTGACAGTGGGGCTCTGTGGCTTGATTCAGACCAAAATCTGGAGGTGCGGCGAAAAAAACGCAGGTCTTCCCATTCATTTAAATGAGGGTAGTCTGTTTTTGGTTATAAGTTGACCAATCGAGTGTGATGAAAAGTTTTAGCTTAATGTGGATATCAACCCATATGTTACTGCAGTAAAATTAGACCACTGCACCTACAAGCCCATATCACCGTTGCTGATTTTATATTAAAGTAACATTAACATTTGTCCTAACTGAAAGTGGAAAAAGAGAACATCAGTTCTGCAGTGCACCTACCACAAAGGACAAACAATAGCTTCTTTACTAATTTTGTCTATAATGGAGGCATTTAAGCGAATATTAACGGTGCCCAGCGACAAGCCTTACTAAATTGCTGGTCAGCATCATTTTTCCAAGGAGCTTTCGTGCTCAGTGACAGACAAAATAGCATAATTAACGCTAGTAAGTTCGTATGAAAAAAAATTTACACCAATGGTGTCATATAATCCACATCCATTACAAGTTGCTAACAACACTTACTACATAATGATACATTAAAGCAAATTATGTGTCTTTTGCCAGTTTAAAGATTTTTTTTTTGTGTGTGTGGCATCAACACCTTTATTTGACAGTGGATAGATCGTAAAGGGGAGAGAGATGGGGGGTGTGACATACAGTACAGCCCCTCCAGCCGGATTCCAACTGGGGTCCACTGCGTTCATGGCATGCGCTCTAACCACTTGACTACCTGCGGGCCCAATCTTTTGCCAGCTTAATGATGAAAAGCATTTTGATCCTTAATGGAGGCAAAGGTATAGTTAAATTTGAAAGGAAATTACCAGTTAAGCAGTTTGGAAAATGGATATACAAGTAGAGAATATTTGCTAAATGCCATGTTTGTTCATTTATGTCAGTGAGAACCTGATTAAGTATACCCTATGTTTAATGCTGGTGATCCATCTGTGATTGCCACTGATAAATTGTTGGAGAAGCTCTGTTGGATCTTTGTGTTAAAATGTAGGCCTACACAAAGCACAACCTCTTTTTCAATTTTACTTAAGTGAGTAAAATGGAATACTTGCTTCCCCTGAGCATTGTGTTCGATAGAGATTGGTGAATATTCCCGGATTTTTCTTCCCCACTGTGATCACATGTTGTTGTTGCAACTTGAGAAGTGTCACTGTCTTATGTGGTGGCTACAGTGCTGCTGTATCAGTGCTCATATCTAAAGAAACCCAGAAGAAAACTAAAGCATAGTGTGAAACTTTAGCTACCTTAACACTAACCTAACCAACCACCTACACATTACTACTATGACCAGTGGGAGCTTATTAAAAATGACTTATGATCAGTATTAAACCTTTCTTCAATCAAAAGCTATTTACCATCAAATCCTCCTGCAGACATAAGTGTGCTCTGGGACTTTCAGGATCGTGGGAGACCTCTCTTGTGAAGCATCAAAGCATGATGGGGGAGGCCAGCTATTGACAAGGTGGCTCTTACGTCTTTGATGCGATTGTTTACAGGTTACCATGGATTAAACGTTGCAGGAGAGCCAAAGAAATAAATAACATAGATGTTCGCTCAACAACACACAGTTCAATAGGAAATCAGTTTGTCTTTCGCTTCAAGGTCATTATAGACTCTGGTCAGCAACATATAATTACAACCTGTGTGTGTCCATGCTAAACAGGAGTGAGACTGAGTCAACTGTAATGATTGCTAATGCATAATAAGTGCTGTATTTGATTGAAGTCAATGTCAGTCATGTGTTTCTTCTACTTTTACCTTTAGAGTGCATCCCACTTTTCTTTTAAAACACGAAGCTATTAGAGTAATGTTTTTGGCATCATTAAACATCAGCAAAACGTGAGGGCACTAATGCTCTACACATCAGTGTGTCTGATCGCTGCTCTCTAAGCCAGAGAAGCTGACAGATCATCTTAGACGGAGGACAAGGAGGTGGAGGCAGGACGAAGGAGAGACCCAATGAGTAAACAGTGGGTGGGGTGGTGGTATTAGTGGAGGAGACGGGGTGGTGAGTGTTTTTGAGCATTCAATGTGTGTGGGTGTGTATAGCCTTACTTTGAAGTGTTTTCCCGCTTGGGACGGCAGTTTCTCACAGGCTGCTGCCTCAGATTGTGTCACAGGCGATGCACAAGCACAGATAAATGCAGAAACTTAGATGGTAACATGAAGATGGAGACACAGACAAAATGAGAAATGTATCTACACACACAGAAACACAGCCCATAGAATCAGCATTCACCTGCTGTAGAGCAAACAGGGACCCATGCCTGGTTTATGACACAACTCTGTCACAGGGGAACATTTTCTGTCTTCTTTTGTGTGTCAATTCTATACAAGATGGCTGCAGGAAGGAACAATAAAGTGATGTCTGTGGTACCTTGGAGGCAGCATACTGTGCAGGACTGAACACAGGCAGGCAGACTTACTTCTGTACTTCTGCAAATTCGCTCGAAGTTGTATCTTTTTTGTCCTAACAAACTGCATGGTAGCTACGTGCATTATTCAAGTTCAACTTAAGGAAATATTTGAGGTACTTTTAAATATCTGATATTTTGTACATTATTATAGCAGGAAAAAATATTTGCAATGTGAAGATTAAGTAAAGTAAACAACAGAACATTTAAGGGGTGATGATAGGGGATTCCATCCCCTTGTTAGCAAAATGACCGAAATGCATCCCCAACTGATGGCGGGGTTTATGCATTTGATGTAGTCTAGGATACATATATATATATATCTCATATCTATTGGCAGCGACTGTTGTTGTATATTTCACCTTTAACTTGAGTACCTTTCTGCTTCACTACATTTCTGTTATTGTACAAACCCCAAATCCAATGAATTTGGGACGTTGTTTAAAATGTAAATAAAAACAGAATACAATGATTTGCAAATCCATTTCAACTTATATTCAATTGAATACACTACAAAGACAAGATATTTCATGTTCAAACTGCTAAACTTTTTTGGGTTTTTTTTTGCAATTATTCACTCATTTTGAGTTTGATGCCTGCAACACGTTCCAAAAAAGCTTTCTTTTGACAACAGTTGGGAACTGAGGACACTAATTGTTGAACCTTTGTAGGTGGAATTCTTTCCCATTCTTGCTTGACGTATGACTTCAGTTGCTCAACAGTCCAGGGCTCTATTATCGTTCATAATGTTCCACACATTTTCAATGGGTGACAGGTCTGGACTGCAGGCAGACCAGTCTAGTACCCGCACTATTTTGCTACGGAGCCAGGCTGTTGTAACACGTGCAGAATGTGGCTCAGCATTGTCTTGCTGAAATAAGCAGAGACGTCCCTGAAAAGACGCTACTTGGATGGCAGCACATATTGCTCCGAAACCTGTATGTACCGTTCAGCATTAATGGTGCCTTCACAGATGTGCAAGTTACCCATTATGCCATGGGCACTAAGACACCCCCATACCATCACAGATGCTGGCTTTGGAACTTTGCTCTGATAATAATCTGAATGGTCGTTTCCTCTTTGGCCCAGAGGACACGACATTCATGTTCTCCAAAAACAATTTGAAATATGAACTTGTCAGACTACAGAACACTTTTCCACTTTGCGTCATTCTGTCTCAGATAAGCTTGAGCCCAGAGAAACCAGCACAGTTCTGGGTGTTGTTGATATATGGCTTTTGCTTTGCATGGTAGAGTTTTAACTTGCACCTGCAGATGTAGCAATGAACTGTGCTAGTGTTCCCGAGCCCATGGTAATGTCTTTTACAGAATGATGTGCCGCCTGAGGGTCACAGGTGTTCAATGTTGAGGGGCCTTGACGCTTACATGCACCAATTTCTCCAGATTCTCGGAATCTTTTGATGTGTTAAAGAAATCATTCAAGTCCTGTTGAGTAGCTTGCTGCTGTGATGTGTTTATTTAAAGAATACTGGTAACCTGACAGGCACAGAGCAGATCTGAGCCTGAGAGTGGACCCAGAGCAAATAAAACTGCAGCATTTTATACAGTAAGAAAAAAGGTTAAAAAAAAAAATAAGACAACAAAAGGCATGCAAATGCGGGTCTGCTCTTTGGAGAGTGTGAACGGGGAGGGGGGGTCACACATTTAACATAGTGATCAAACCAGGTCTAGACCCCTTTGATTAACTAGCTGGTGTAATGCAAGTGTGTATCTGCAGGATTTAAGAGACAGGAATCACCTAAGTCTAGAAATGTTTATTGTCTTGCTCAGATGATATTATGGACTGTAGATGATAAAATCCCTTAATCCCTTGCAATTGTGTGCTGAGAAACGTTGGTCTTAACTGTTGGACAATTTGCTCACACAGTTGTTCACAAAGTGGTGAACCTTGCCCCATCCTATCTTGTGAACGACTGAGTCTTTCATGGCACTCACTCTGTTTTCAATTAACCGGTTCGCCTGAGGAATGTTCCAAACAGGTGTTTTTTGAGCTTTTGTTGCCCCTGTCCCAGCTTTTTTAGAACATGCTGCAGACATCAAATTCAAAATGAGTGAATATTTGCAAACAAACAAAGTTTATCAGTTTGAACATGAAATATCTTGTCTTTGTAGTGTATTCATTTGGTTATAGGCTGAAAAGGATTTCTAAATCATCATAATCATTCAATCATAAATCCATCTCATCGATGGACTAACCTGTTGAAAACTATTTTTGTATGTTTAAAACATTTTTGCTAATAATATTTTTACTTGCACTTTCAATTTATAACTTTTACTTGTAATGGGATATATATTTAAAGCAGTATAATGTATCTAATTTAAGCGATCTGAGTCCTTCCTTCACCACTGTTTAACTCTATATCTTTAGATGAGTGAGTGCATTATGGACAAAACCTACGTCTTCTGTGTTCCATTTTAAATGACCCAACACTCAAACTGTGGATCTCTGCATGAACAGATTTGAAAAACAGTTTGTGAAAATTTGTGTTGTGGTCACATGACTTGCATGCATAAAAAAGAAAAGAAAAGCAATTATTGATTGGGGGGGAAGACAAATCTTTGGTTTTAATCCAATTTCTTAAATAGACATGATAATCTACAATAAAATGAAAACTAAACACACATACACATTAATATAACTGAATATTTGTATTGTTGGAGAAAGGATGGCGTCGTCAGTAGTCACAAGTTGTTAATTTGTGGTCAGGTGATACGTACCCCGGACTACGGATTTATACACGGGAACTAATTTTAATAAAGCCCCCTTATTTTGTTTTTTAAGGTGTCATGAAAGAATGTGTTCTCACAGCCATGGAGTCTTTAAAAGTGTGATTGCCTTAAGTTAACACCATCTTTCACTGTCTGTCATCTGTCCCAGGGCCATTAATAATCGCATCTACACATTAGCTAGTGTGGGGATAGCTGGACACACAGGATACATACTTTTGACAGCTGTCTTAACACAACATATTCCTCTACAGTAAGCTGAAAACTAATCTGATTAAAGGAATTATTCACACACAAGATGCAATTTATGACTCAGTTGTTATCATATTTTAGCCTTTCTAATTAAAGGCATTGCTTAAAATGCTATAAATCCACACCCCTACATGATATATTTCCCAGCTAAATATTGAAACCTGATAATATTATATACAAACCCATTTACTTGTTATTTTGTGTTGTTCTTTTTATTATTATCAGTCTGGAAATTTGGACTCAAGTTTCTAAGTTGTCCTTGACTTAGCAGGTTACACGAGATGCTTTAATTATTCTCTATGCACAACTATGTACAACTTTTTTTCATGCACACATTTTAATTCTATAATAACAACAAACTTTATGTCAACTAGACCTTTGCACCATGGAATAAGTGGCAGGTAGCACAGTCAAATTGGCAAAATTAACAACACAGCTGTGTAAAGACAACATCTCTGTTATGGTGCAATGTACAGGTGTATTGCATGTGCATGGAGCTTTCCAGATGTGGCCACAGGTATAAAAACTGTGGCCACATCTAGGGTTTGTTATCGAACCCCATTTCCGCCAGTCAAAGACAAGAAAAAAGAATATGTATAATAAGCTTTATGAAAAGAAACATCTCAATGGTGAAATGTTACTAACAGATTTAGAAAAAGATCAAAATGATTATATTATAGTCACAATAAAAAAAAAAAAAAAAAACATTAATTGGACTGAATTAAAAAGTCAAAATCATATGATTAAAATAATAAATATGAGATTTTAAAAAATCTAAATTATGAGATTAAAGCCAGAATTAATTGAATCAATTGAAATAGAAAGTCAAGTACCAGCTAAAAACTAATGTCTATTAAATTAAGTCATAAGAATGAGATTAAAACATTCATAATGATCAGGTTAGGGAGTTAAGTCAACATATCACAGTTATGACATTCTTTCTCATAGTTTCTCATAAATTGTCACAAGTCTCATATTATGTGTTTGTTTTTGTTTTTTAATCAAGGCTAACTTTTATTTTATTTTTTCTTTAATTGGCGGGTATAGGATTCCAGTCTAATGACATACTGAATTTTGTAAATTAACTTGAGTTTTATGTTTTGATTTTGTTTTGGCTCATGAGATTTGGACAAGTGACTTTCTGATCTTCATATTTCTTACAAAAATGATCTGCCGCTAAACGTCCTGGTAGTGTCGTAAACAGTCTCAGTTTAATTGCTGCTTAATTTTGCGCGCTTCCCTGCCAGATTTCAGCTCCATCAGCTCCACCTCATGCTTCGCCGCAGTATCCAATACTTTCTGTTTATTATAAAAGACCACAAAGTTGTTTATGATGGGGTGGATGGGCAAGGCGATAGCTATCACCCCACAGAGAAAACTGACGGCTGCGTTGCACTTGCCGAGAGTGGTTTTTGGATAGATGTCTCCATAACCCACTGTGGTCATGGTGATGATGGCCCACCAGAAAGACTGCGGGATGCTCCTGAAAAGAGTCTCCGGGTGGCTTTGCTCCATGGTGTAGGCCAGCGCTGAGAAGACAAAGATCCCCACGCCCATGTACATGAGGAGCAGACCCAGCTCTTTGAGACTCTTTTTGAGCGCGTAAGTCAGAGTCTGCAGCCCGGAGGAGTGCCGCGCAAGCT
This sequence comes from Sparus aurata, assembly GCF_900880675.1. NCBI lineage: Eukaryota > Metazoa > Chordata > Actinopteri > Spariformes > Sparidae > Sparus > Sparus aurata. Next base: position 26,956,350 of record NC_044202.1, on the reverse strand, counting down.
TGAAAATACGCGCGATACGCATGATTCGGAGCGCCTGGACAGCCTGTTGGACATTAGCCAGCTCCATCATGGATGAGTTGCCAAGGTAGTTGAGGGAAAGGACCACGTAGAAAGGCATGATGGCCATGAAGTCTACGATGTTCATGAAGGAGAGCGCAAAGTGCAGCTTGTTTGGAGAGGAGGCGAGACGCAATAGGTACTCCGCGGTGAACCATAACATGCAGGCAGACTCGATCGCCTCCAGGGTGGGGTGCTCCACCAGTTTTCCCTCAGCGTCCGTCACCTGGAGCTCCGGGATGGTACCCACACACATCACCAACGCCGACACCAAAATAGAAAAGAAAGATACGATGGCGATGGTGCGCGCCGGCAGCGAGGATCCCGGCTTCTCCATCAGTTTCCAAAGGTACCTCTGGCACCTTTGGCGGCGCGTAATGCACTGATCCACAACTAGATCTTCCAGAATAACTTTGACTTTGATGGCAATCTCATTCAGCTCCTCCTCCTTCTCACTTAGGTACGTTTTGCAGCATTCATCCAAAACATTCTGATCTATTTTCCAAAACTCCATCTCCTTGATGAAACAGATAGGACAAATGCCGCGTTTTATGTGGATTTCATCAAAGTAGTAAACGTCGATGATGCACTTAAAGGCATCAGGATCTCGGTCAAAGTAAAACTCCCTTCTGCCGGGATCGAAGTCATCACAGAGCGACGAGATACGTTCGGGATTCTGAGTTGAGCAGTTCAACAGCTCTGCTAGTCTGCTCTCCGGATAGCGGTTCAAAACATCCCCGAAAAGCACCGCTCGGACTCCGCCAATGTTCACCGCAATCTCTCCCTCGGCGCAGAAACCACGTCTATATTTTGGCTTCGGAATTGTCCACATTTTACTAAATGTTTGAGTGAAAAAATTCTTCTCAAATAATGTGAAACATGAAGCGCACAGAATTAATGTCCATTATCCCGGTGCGTAAATGTTTCCTCTCGAGTCTGTTTCGCACAGTGAGTGGTACTGCTTGAGCGTCCAGCTTTTACTAACGCTCGCCCCTCCCCTCTCTCTGAAACACACACACACACACACACACACATACACGCAGGTCTTTTTTGCGGTATTGTGTCGCTGTGTGGTTGTGAAGACAGTTTAGTTAAAAGTACACCGTAGTGCGCCATGTAATACGAACTATAACTCTTTTCCTGCCGTGGTGAGAAAATATTGTCTATTTTAAGTTTTGAAAAGTACAAGGTAAATACCACATGTTGCGTCATGCAGAACCGTTAATTAGTGGAATTTACAGTGTTGCTATTTCCGAAAGAAACCTTCCGATTTGAAATGTATTTAATGATCGACTGTCGCTTCTGATGTCGGGTAGGCCATGAAAACTGATGCTGCACAGTGCACTCTGGTGATCATGTACTGTATAGCATTCAGTGGTGGAAGTGACAAAGTACACATACTTATTGACTTAGTAACCTACCTGTTGCACTGTAGCCTTCCTTACTTGAGTTTTTCTACTTTATGCTGTACTTACAATAATGTTCACTGCTTACTTTTTACTGTATCTGACAGGTGAACATATGTCTAGTTTTCAGAATAAGATTTTGCACAGGTCTAATCTAATCTTACTTTTTCACTTGTAACCTGGGGTCACATGTAATGCCCACACCAGTGCAGTTGTCGCCCAACTTCACACATCAAATGTTTATGAGCTGTTGGCAGTTACACCAGACAGATATTTGACCTGAAGCCCACATATTAAAAAAGCTCAATTGCATTATAATTTTCAATAGCGGGGCGTGCAGGTGGTCGAGTGGCTAAAGCGCATGCCATATACGCAGCTGAGCCCGGTTTGATTCTGACCGGAGGTCCTTTGCTGCTTGTCACATCTCACATCCCCCTCTCTCTCTCCCGTATTTCCTCTGTCTACTACTTAATAAAGGTGTCTATGCCAGAAAAAAATCTTTAAAAAAAAAACAATTTTCAATTGCACTGAAATGAGAAACTGTATGCATCACCATGATGAGGCATTTGTTGGGGTCTGTACCAAACAAATGTGTTCTCTTACATCTGGAGAACAGTATTTGTAGGCTCAGGGCATCTGTACAGCTCTACAGTACATTGTAATGCTGTTTCCACCACACATTTTACCTCAAACACTTGCAGCTTCTGTGATTTGGATGTTGCATCCTTCCATTCTTTCTGAACTGCATTATTATGGATAATGCACACCAACATCTTCGGCCTTTCCCCCACTCTTCTGCTGCTTCCGTCATGGTCATTCATCTTTCAAAGCCGCTCTTCAACCAGCATGTCTACTTTACCTGAGGTGGAGCAGACAGGCTAGGTGGCAGAGCAGCAACAGGGCAACCTAACAAGCCCAGAAACTCTGCAGCTGCATCAGCCGAGGTGCCATTGTGTTTACCGGCCAGGCAACGGCTCACAATCTGCCGCGTAATATCTGACGCTGGCTGTTTTTTACAAATCAACCATGAGAAAACCACAGCCACAACCCATTAACACCACTGAACATACACTTAGGAAATAGCATGCTAGATAGCTAATTACATATTTTCTCTTTGTGATGTGATTAAACAGTAACAGACAATGTGAATGAGATGAATGACTCCCTCCCTCCCTCTGGTTGTACAGGAGGACTACCCAAGGGGGATGGACACAGGAGGACAGCCTCTACCAGGCACTCGACTGAACTGATCTCCCTCCTTCTCATCCAGGGGGACTACCAGGGCCACGGAAATCTCTGTCAGCGTAGTGATATATACAGTCATGATATGTGTTACCTACAGAATGTGCTGTATAGTGCAACATAAACATTTACTGGACTGTTAAACAATGTGCAACTGTGAATGAAGAAACATAATTTACTGCACTGTGATGGCTTCAAGGTTTCTATTAAGAATATGCTTAAAGATCACTCGAGGGTCCCATATTGTAGAAAGTGAGATTTCCATGTCTTTATTTTTGATGATAATGCAGGTCTAGGTGCTATACAAATACTATGAGCATAAAAATGCTCAATCAAAATTAAAATGCACACCGCCCATGTTCATAATTTTGGCCTTAAACAAGCCTTGAGGTTGTGATGTCACAACTATACAGTTGCCACCTTCAGTTGAGCCCCTAGGACAGCCATAGTTGCAAAAATACAAGCAGAGCTTGCAAAGGCAGTTCAGGAGGGGGTCCCTAAAGAGTCAAGCACCAAAACAGAGCGTTCCAAACAGAGGACGAATAGAGCTGCTGCCACAACTGACAGTATGAGAAAAACATTTCTAGTATTTAAACATTTTCTAGTATGGTTTTCTGGTGGACATTCAAAAGGAAAATATGACGTATTATATATATGTGTAAATATATATATATATATATATATATATATATATATGTATGTATATATATATATATATATGTATGTATATATATATATATATATATATATATATATATATATATATATATATATATATATATATATATATATATATATATAGAAATAATATTACATTTGCAATATTATGCAGTACATGTTCTTTTGGAAGAAAACACTATTGTTTTAGCTATTAAACATAATTAAATGGTTTCAGAGTTCCATTTTCAGCACATCACAAAGAATAGTCCATGTGCATCTGATATGGTGGTGAACAGGACCCAAAATCCGTCCGCTGTTCACCTGACAAGATTATTTACACAGCTGTCTAATGAAAGCTTGACATTTCTGTCTCAAAAGAAATGTTGAAAACCATGATGTTCAAGGACAGATTCATCACTAGATGTGTCTTATTCCAGAGTTGAGGGTCTTTATGTTCCTGACTCTGACAAGTTTGGAACCATCCAACACATAAATTACAGGGCCCTCATTGCTTAGTCACTGTGTGGGTCCTCTCTTTGCTGACCACTAGCTGATCTCCAGCAGATTGGTATTGATATGGAAGCAGATATAAGAGAAGTACTCCTGTTGACAGATTCCTGGGATGTCACTGCTGATCTGTTTGACAGAGAGACACACAAAAACAGACTCTCACACACAAACCTTGAACCAGTTAAAATGAAAGATTGTATTGCAGGTGTGTCTGTGTTCCATTCAAATCAAGTTGTTCAGAGGTCTGACAGCACCATTGCACCAATAGCCTGCAACTTCACACTTTTCACTATGGTCTTGCTAGGAAATGGTACATTTGCATATGACAGTTGTCATTTCAAGTAGGCTGGACAGCAAATATATAAAAGTGTTTTCCTTTACTCAAACATCAACATAAAATCAGATTGGACAAACACTGGCTCTAATTGGACTTTTGAAATGTTAAAACTTAGAAGCTGTTAGGCAAGTATTGTCAAATTCTCTAACCCTATTCAGCCTCAGTTTCTCTCTCAGTAAAATTGGTTTAAATTGTTTTCTGCTTGAGTATTCTCATCTTCAGTAGGCTGCAGAAGGCTTTAGTATTTTTGAGCCTTAAGGACACTGAATGTATGGATGAACTTAATACAGTACTGTCTAAGGCGTAGGCTTGTAGTAATGACCCACAAATAAGTGTCAACCAAATATGCATTGACCCTCAATTCTACTGAGCCTTCACCTCATTGTTTTGGTCTTACTGTTGACAACTCTATTGCTTTGGTTTGTTCTCAATGTTTAACTTATTTCAACACTCAGAAATCAACAACTTAAAGAATCTCTCATAGACGTATTATGTCCCACACAAAAATAGACTAAAGTTAGCAACTGGCTGTGAAAATAGCAGAGCATTTAGCAGTTAAGAGCCTGATATTACCCTCATGAGTTGGTGGAGACTGAAGATATAATAGGAGAGTAAATATTGGACTTGAAGTTTGCCAGAAACAGGCCTTCAGATGAGTGCTAATGTTGCTCTTGTTTCTACTGAATTTGTAAATATGTAATGTAAACTGCGAGCTAATACATTGTCTACCTATATATGTAAACAATGTTTAAAGTTTAAAGTGCCCTGTGGAGCTTTCCTTTGAACAAAAAAATCTTAGGTGTACAGTCATTGTTAGTCACCAAGATAAAACTCAAAATATCTTTGAGGTCTTAAAATGTGTTTGCATTTGCAAAACATCTGCAAAGTCATTTTGTTTTTTCTCTAATTTCTCTTCTTTTCTTTTTTTAATATGTGAAACCTGTGTTATCCTTCCATATTAAAAGGGATATTCCAGTGTAAGTTTAATCCATGGTCTAAATCACCGTGAAACTGTGTTACACTCCCTCTCAAGAGATCAAGTTAGCAGACCGCTAATTTACAGAGTTTTATCAACCTCAGAAACGACCGCACAACAACAATACACTGCAGTAAATGGATCCAAATATAAACCGCCACCAAAAAGCCACAAATAATGCTCAGAACAGCACCAAACTTCAGCAACAGTACAATTAGGGTCTCAGCACATAGTCCGGGGCATCTATGTAGTATCCCTTTAACTTGATGTTTTTCTTGGCACAATACTGCCAACTGTAGATATATGAAATAGTTTGAAACCACTGACAGGACTGTGTATTGTGTTGTCTGCGTACATGTGTGATGCAGCGTCGGCAACTCTGTGACACTTCTGACAGAGATATGTACTCAAAGGGACAATAAACAGTTAAAAAGTAACTTGTTAAAGGAGGACTAGCACTCCCATGTCTGAAAGATTTTTATATATCGGCGCATCTGAAGATTTTATATAGTTGGTGCAATCATGACTACCAGGCAAGATGGAAAGAAACTGAAGAGAAGGTGTCGGGAGCTGTTCCAATCCAGGCTCGCTTGGGGGATGAAAGACTTATTAAGAATTTAATGGAAGGAGGTAATAATTGGATTAATTTATCTCTGAAAATTTGGCTAAAGGTTATTAACAAAAACAGTCTGTTAAGAAATTAAGATCCTGAACTGGTGCTCCCATGACCTTGATTTTATCCCAAACAAACTGGACATAAGTTACAAGGGATGGGCTCACAGAGGGCTTTCTGCATATTGTACCTTTTTCAATCAGGGGACACTGAGTGACTTTCAGGCACTGAAAAGATTACATGGATTAAATGATAGTGACTTTTTCAGATTTCTTCAGGTACATCACCATATTAACAGTTTTAAGTTGCAGGGTAAAAAGGCATTTGAAAACAGCTTGTTGAAGGTTTTTATTAGTGCCTATAAAACAGACTCTGGGCTTAAAGTAATTTCAAGACTATATAGGGCTCTTCAAGAGATTAAGTTAACAAGCTCCACCTATATAAAACAAAAATGGAGGAGGGAATCTAACAATGGTATCTCAGAAGAAGTTAGGAAGGAATACTGTGAATTTCAGTGGAGGATATCGAGCTCAGTGGTATGGAGAGTGTTTGGTAGAGGTTGTAGAGTATTTATTACACCTGCTCAGAAATCCCACCACTCAGGCAGCGCTAGCTGCTGGAGGAACTGCGGCTCCCAGAAAGCCAACCACTATCACTTGTTCTGGGCTTGTCCAAAAGTAAATGACTTTTGGCATAAGATTTACTCAGAATAAGTTACTATATTTGGAACAAAAATTCAATTCAAATGGGACAAACTCCTTTTTGGCCTTTTACATTCAACTTCAACAAATATTAAAATGAAACTTTTATTTGTTATCCTAAGTATTGCTGCCAGAAAAGCAATTACAAAGAAATGGCTCCAACCGAATCCATCTATCTAGTGCTGGTATGATATCATCTATGAAATCTTTGTAATAGAAAGAATCACCTTTTCATTGAGGCTCCAGCAACATAAATTTGAGGAATTGTGGGAAAAGTGGAAAATGTATATAGCCCCGAAACGCCCTTCTTTTGTTTGAAAAAAGGGAAAAGAATTGCTTATGTATTTCTATACAACTGGTATGTATTTCATTTTTTTTTCTCAAACTTTATTTTTATTTTTGTTTTGTTTTGTCTGTTTAAAAAAACAGAAAAGATGCTTCACTGTATGTAAGGTCAATTTGAAAGAGAACTATGGATGGTTGGTGAAGATGTGGAACCAAATAAAGAAGAGAATGTCAAAAATAATGAAAAAATGAAAAAAATAAAAAAAAACTTGCGTGTCAATGCTCTCTTCTGGATGTTTCCAAATTGACCTCTACTTACCCATTGGCCGACATGTGTGCTAACAGGGACATATCCACAACAGGCTAATATTGGTAGAACAACTTTAGTGTAAATTTTATGGGGTGACAAGTAACCTATGTCCTCTGGAATGTGTTGAAGATAGGCCAAATTACAGAGTGTCATAATATGATACAAGTAAAATACAAGTAAATCAACATTGTACCACTGTGCATAGCTGTGTTAATGACATGGCTAATAGAATGAGAGTTTCCTCAGCATAGTTACGTTAATGGTTTACCACTAATGGCTATAGCTTGTAAGTCATAAAAAAACATTTTTGACATTTAAATTAATGCTCCATTATTACTTTTAGCTGTCATGATTTGACTCACAATTAGGTAACTTGGGTAAGTTTTGTTTAGATTATGAGATATGGTTGAAAGCTATGGTAATTATAAAGTGAGTGGACCTTGAGTTAAGGTAGTTTTATCAAACATATTTATCCCTGAGGTCAACAGCAAACATCCAGGTTCAAGAATTTGTGCGCCTGAGCCTTTATGCTTTTTCTCCTGTGCTTTAGATGAAACAAGTCATAATCATAAGCGATGTTTGAAGCAGTGACACTGGCTCTTACATCTGTCTTGCTGGCAGTGGGGTCCAGATGCATGAACAGTGAGGAGAGCTCTTCTCTCAGTTTCTTTGAACGCTTCCTGTCTGTCTGCAGCAGAAGAGCCTGATAGTTCATCGGTAATCCATACCTGGAGGGAGATATTATAATGAGCCATCTCACACATTGAGATCACAGGAAAATGATTAATTTCCTGCCATTTTTTAATAAATGCTGAGAGGAAATCACTGATTTTATCAGCACTGACCTGAGAGCTGATTCCACAAACACCCTCAATGCTTTTAAATGGATCCAGGCAACAAACACCTCACTGAAATTCACCTTCAGCCAGCGCACAAAGATTCCCTGAGGAAGAGACATGTAGATTTATAATAAACTAAAACATAGACACACATATGCAATAATATTATGGGCATGATGTATGCCTCACATATTGCTCCTTCTTGTGAACATGAAGATGCTTAATCTCCTGCTGCCTCTTCTTGTCAAGATCAAAGCTGTACTCTCGCACATCGAACCTGTGTGGATCATAGGCTACACTATGGTAATAGACACAGACAACACAGCTTTGAATTGATGCTGTATTTTCTGGCAATCCATCCTGCTTACTTGCTCTCCAGGGCTTTGGCTTTGAATTCACAAACAGCTCTTTTGAAGAGTGTCACTGAGAAAATGCCTCCTTTTTCGTCCTCGTACAGTTTCCTGATGTTGGTCACACAAAACAACACCAGAAAATCAGAGCTACACATGACAGCATGCAGCAACAGGTCAAGCTGAAGAGAACGATTAATTAAAGTAAACTATTTTGCCAGTGAGAGCTGCCTAATATCGATGTCCTATTATACAGCTACATTAATGCTACACTAGATATCATACATTGTCCAGCATTGCATTGACAGCACTTTTTTTTTTTTTTATTTCTGGCATAGACACCTTTATTAAGCAGTAGACAGATATATATAAATATTGGAGAGAGAGGGGGATGTGACATGCAGCAAAGGACCTCTGGCCGAAATTGAACCGGGGTCGGCTGCGTTTATGGCATGCGCTCTAACCACTCGACCACCTGCACGCCTGACGGCACATTTTAGTTCTTGGTCTGCTTCAGTTGTCAGTCTACAAACTACTTTCCCTTGTAAGGTATGCATGCTTACTCATGCTTTTGGCATGATGTCATAAATCATTCAAATATTAAAAACATCAAGTGAAGATTTTTTCTTCCTTTGTAAAAAAAAACCCATTTCCTTCTATGCTGCTGATCCAGGCCACAAAACTCTTACTTTCTGCCAGTAATGGAACACCTGTGGTTACTTAGCCTGACCTTTGGAGGCGGAGAACAGGTACTCAGAGCTTTGCCGCTGCACTTGTATAAGGATCAAGTGGAGTGTCTTGTCTTACAGCCAAGAGTGCATTAAAGTAGCTCACCTGCTGGACCGCGGAACCACAAACTCTGACATAGATTCATAGGTCCTCTCCCATTGCAAATAGCTCGCTCTAAAACCAAAAACATGTGCAGAAACACATTTACACATACAAAACAACACATATTATAATATAAGTACAAATGAAGAAAAACATTGGTGGACACTGACCTAGTCACTAGTACCAGCAGAGTGGTGAGATACTCTGAGAACACCAGGTCTTCCTTCCTTACAGTGTTAATCAAACTGCAAGTTTGCAAAGTCCCACTGGATAAGAAAGACATTCCAGGTCAAACATCTCATAGTTTAAGTAATGATCTATTTCATAATATGTAATTGTGGTCACTCACTCTCGTTTGTGTTCAAGGCTTTGCAAGCTTGTTTTCATATTGTTGTATGCTGCTGCCCTGGACTTTAACTCCATCTCAATCTGAGAAACTTCCTGACACACATGCAGGTGTTAACAGCACAGGAGTACATGTGATAACCTCAAAACTAGCCAGATTTAACAATTCATACATTGAATATCTTTAAAAACATTCAGTAATTCTGTGTTTGTGTTCCTTGCGTGCATATACAAACATAAAGTGCAACATTTATGTTATTCCCAAACTAACCCAAAGTCAATTTCATCAGAATTTCTCAAAACCTCTTCTGTCTCTGTCTCTCAAAGTTTAGTTGTTTTTTTTTTAAAGACACCTTGACATCAAAGGGGCATTCCACAGATTTTACACATCACAGTTTAGTAGTCATGGTTGGTACCGCTCAGCCTGTGAAAACGATAGTATAATGCCCCCCACAGAAGTTTTAAAAAACAACCCCAATGATGTCATCAACCCATCATATGAATTTCAAATTACCTTTAGTTGTTAGCTGGCAAAGCAATATGTTTTGAGGTGAATGTTTGCATTTCAGCTGGCAAAAAGTTGAAATTTCCAAAGATGTCAGTTGACATCTAATTTATTAATTTGCAATGCACAACAATATGGGTGAGGGAGTCATGGATTAAGTTGAGCAGGCCTACATCTGCATATCATGCAGCCACATCTACTCTGAAAGGTCCATTTGGATGTTTGAGCTTCACGGTGTAAAATAATGTATGCGAGAGTTTGACGCTAGAAGGCTGTTTCCACAATCATCTGCTGAAAGTGTACATTTTCTGTGAACTCACTGAAAGTACTACTCTAGTAATAGTAATACTCTGGAAGCAAATCTCTGTCCAATATTTATCATATGCAAGTGTGATGTGGAAACTTCAACACACTGAGAAAGGACTTAACAAGTAAAGTCCAGAGGTTAAAACTTGTGAAATTAAAAATACTTGCATATTCACATATTCTGGAATTTCAATGAGGGAAAAGGAATAGGTGCCGTCTTTTTCTCTGCAAATATCATGTGACTTATATAGATAATGCCTTAATAAATGTGTGGAGGGGCTCTTTAAATCCATCTTTCATTACCTAAACTGTCCCTCAGTAATACGTCACAATAATGAAGCTAAATACGCTCTCATTTCCGTTTCAACATGACTTTCATTGTTTCCTATGTCTCCCATCGTTGTGAAAGTGCAGTAATACATTGCTGGAGTCCCCCTTTAAGGAAACTGAATTTTTTTAAATTACTACCACTTGAACTACTTTATATCACTTATGTAACTTATGATATTACAATTACCCTGATTTTCAATAGTTTTTACCTTGTTAATGATGTCTGCCAGACTGGTAAGAGGCATAGCTGTGGGGTACTTGGCTTTGTCCCACTGAAACTTGGTCACGAAGCTCATCAGGTCCACTGCGAAACACACACAAGAATTCAGAACCCAACTAGAAACCACTAGAGCCACAACTGTTAATCGATTAGTTGCCATTTAAAACCTAATAAATTCATCATCATCTGTTCTGAAAATCAATTAATTGGCTTAAGTATTTTTTTTAAGGAAAAATTATCTGATTCTAGCTTCTTAAATGTGAATATTGTATGGTTTCTTTACTCCTCTTTGACAGCAAACTAAGTATCTTTGGGTTGTGGACAAAACAAGACATCTGAGGGCATCATCTTGAGCTTTGGGACATCTCAACATTTCCCATAATTTTCGAACACTTCCTAGATCAAATAACTACACTAAAACGAACTAGTTGAGAAAATAAACCACAGATTAATCGACAATGAAAATAATTATTAGTTGAAGCCCTATACACCACAAACTGCATGACTGTAAAGGCACACCATCACACAGTGCAGTGGAAAAGTCATGTCAATGTCATTCAGGAAATACAAAGACAACATCACCATAAAAATGCACACTTCATACAGGGAGATACACATCACTGCACACGGCACACAAAGATCAAACAGCCAGCAGATGCAATACCCCTTAGAGACTTGAGGTATGATTTCAGGGGTGACAGGACGGCTCGCTGACTCGTGCTGTGGTCTGATGGTGGAAAGTGGTCAAAGACGGTGGTTAGCCTGATTTGTGTTGAGGAGCTGTTGAGCTGTTGATCAGTTCTACTGCCTTCATACAGGAAGGGATCAGTGTAGGCTGTGTTTTCTGTGAACGTTTGTGTGGGAGTGGATGTTTGTGTGTGTGTACATGGATATGGACCTCAGTTAAGGTATCTATTAGTCTCATTCGAATGTGCATGTCGCCTGGGGCTTCTATGCACTTACTTAATGAGTTTCTATACGATGTAATTAACACCCTCTGCATGGATGTGTGTGTGACTGTGTGTGACTCACCTCCATTGGCTAAGGCATTTTCCAGCACTTTGTCACTGGACTGCTCCATCACCTCCCTCATACACTGATGTGTTTTTTTTATCACACTGACGAGACAACGGAAAGAAATATCATTATCACAGAGGTGCTTTATAGGTATTTTATATGCAATATATTCAGCCACAATGCTGATAATTTATTGGCCTCTTTTCTGGAAATCTTTTTCTACAAAATATTTTGTTATTGACACTTAAACACACAATGAATTACTGTTTTAATATGAATAAAAAAACTAGTCTGGAAAAATTGCAAGTTCTGTATGGTTTGATCTCCCTAATTATGTTGACACAATACTGGGATTTCTAACTTTGATAAAATACCTTAAAAAATATCGATACCAAATGCCATGTTCAAAACCACACTGATTGACACAACAATTCAGGCATAAAATGATATTCAAATGTAAATACAACAAAATGTACTGTGTGTTAAGAACAACAACTGCTAAGTAAATGTATTTCTGGTGGAGAGGAAAGTGAAAAAATGCAGCTTGTACTGGTGTATCTATACTGTGAAAAGTGAGAATTGACACTCTTTCAAATAGTTGAACTGTTACGTAGCAGTATTTTGATATTTTTTAGATTAATACTCCCGAGGCCACACTTGGACCCTTGCAGAACAAGCAGACTTATCCTTAAAAATATAATGTGATATATTAACAATACATCATGTGGAAGGAGTCAATATATATTTGACAATACATGCCAATATATTGTCATTTTGCTTAAAGAATATATTACATTACATAAGTAATGTACATTTTGATAACAGACTGGTAATATATACTGATATGTATTTAGATTTAAAATATTATTGCATATATTACTTGATGGATATTTATGTACTATGTATGAGAAATATAAATAATTGTAATTGTTGTCACTATATAAAGACAATATAATTTCATATAGTCAATAATGCATTGCCAGTGCATTATTAAACATATATTTCAATACATATGGAAATGATATTTTGGAACACTTTATAATAACCACCACTCATACATGGTGATATTAATAACAAACCATTTATTAAAGGAATATTCCGGTGTAAGTTTAATCCATGGTCTAAATCAATGTGAAACTGTGTTAGACTCCCTCTCGAGAGATCAAGTTAGCAGACCGCTAATTTACAGAGTTTTATCAACCTCAGAAACGACCGCACGACAACAATACACTGCAGTAAATGGATCCAAATATAAACCGCCACCAAAAAGCCACAAATAATGCTCAGAACAGCACCAAACTTCAGCAACAGTACAAATAGGGTCTCGGCAGAGATGGGGACTGAGTCACTGTGACTTGGACTCGAGTCGACTCGAGTCGCTGTTTTGATGACTTGTGACTTGACTTGAAAAAAAATAAAAGACTTGAGACTCGACTTGGACTTGGAAGTTAATGACTCGGGACTTGACTTGACTTGAGACACAATGACTTGAATGACTTGAGTGTTATTCAGTTCATGATTTCAGTTTGAATATAAATGAATACATTAATTAAAAAATATATATATATACTGTATATCGATTACCCGGTAGGAGCGCAGGCTGAGAATGGCGTTGTCATGATTGGATCACTACCCTGTCAATCAATCATGCCCTCTCTACGTACCTTATGTGTTTATTTGAGAAACCCGCCCTCTTATATCAGATCTGCATCAACATGGCAGCGGGAGGGGTGCAGAGAGTCATCGTCTTCGGCTTTTGGAATTACCATTTTGATGGCAAAAGACGCACAGCACAGTGCAAGACATGCGACATAAACATCTCGGACAGCCAAGCGACAACTTCAAACTTTGTTCGTCATTTGAAGAGCCATTCTGTACAGTGCTTGTCAACTAGCTAATATTATCCTATTAGCCTAGTCGGTAGTTAGCTAACTTTAGCTTGATATGATACGGAGGTGGGGGTGGGAAGGGTCGGTTTGGTGGAACTTCTTGTTTTTAATTTGCTAACATCAACCCCAGACAACGTGAGTGAACCTTCCGACCGGTTCATCACAAGACTGGCTGTACGTTTTACGAACGAGCAACACAGGGTTAAATGAGCTAAATAACATACAAGCCCGCCAACACCGAATCATTACCCAGTGTTTTCCCTGCCTGTCTTAAGCAACAGCGGGCCGCCTGCATGATTTTGGCCGCTACCTCTGTGTGTGTGTGTGTGTGTGCGTGTGCGTGCACACAGGGGATCATCCCTGCAAAGTAAATATTGCAGCGATGAAGTCACCTAAAAGTAGTAGTAGTAGTAGTAGTAACTAGGGTTTTGAAGTTGAATGAATACTATTTGAGATGGACTAGATGAAGCAATTGTCTTAAAATTGAGTAATTACTACAAGCTTACACACTAGTATATAAAGTAGATGCTTCTTAAAAACAGATCATGACACAAATATGGTTTTAAAACTTAGAAAAGTAAGTAAATATAATTTTAAATGGAATACATATGTTAAAACAGTACATGAAATAAATAGTATTTTAAAATGAAGTAACCCCTAGTTAAAAAACAGCATATGAAGTTGATTTGGGTTAACAGCTGAGTAAATGTAAATTTCTGTTTTGTTTGATTCCATTATGTATTTTACTGAATATCAGTAATCACAATGCAAATCCAAAGTATTGTCATTTTTTAAACAGGTTGGACACGTTGGCCATTGATTTTTACTGACAGTTATTTATATCTTGTCTTTTCACTTTATTAAGATCAGATTCTGTGGGTTAAATTGCAATAATAAGGTGACTTGACTTGGACTTGACTTGACCTAGTACAGGACTTGACTTGACTCGACTTGATATAACTTGTGACTTGACTTGACTTGACTTGCCCAAGAAAAAATGACTTGGGACTTACTTGAGACTTGAATGTTAAGACTTGAGACTTACTTGAGACAAGAACATATGTGACTTGGTCCTATCTCTGGGTCTCAGCACATAGTCCGGGATATCTAACCTCCGCTAGCTTAGCTAGGGAAGCTATTGGGAGGCTAAAAACAGATTTCAACTCTCCTCCATCAGCTTCCGGGTCGGGGAAGTCCCGACACGACGATTACCGAGTGCGGTTAGAAATGCTCAATTACGTTCTTTTCCCTGTCCGCTCTCGATAATAACTGTTATAAACTGGCAGGTAAAACACATATGAACTTTGATTGCTTTTTCATGGAGTCATAATCAGACATTTTCATCCATGAGCTGCGGAACTCTACTGCACTCAGTAATCGAGTCGTCGGGACTTCCCGTCAACAGGAAGCTGCTGCAGAAGAGTGGTAAATTTTGTCAGCTTTTCAGTAGAAATCCAGCTAAGCTAGCGGAGGTTAGATGCCCCGGACTATGTGCTGAGACCCTATTTGTACTGTTGCTGAAGTTTGGTGCTGTTCTGGGCATTATTTGTGGCTTTTTGGTGGCGGTTTATATTTGGATCCATTTACTGCAGTGTATTGTTGTCGTGCGGTCGTTTCTGAGGTTGATAAAACTCCGTAAATTAGCGGTCTGCTAACTTGATCTCTCGAGAGGGAGTCTAACACAGTTTCACGGTGTGTTAGACCATGGATTAAATTTACACCTGAATATCCCTTTAAGTACTTGTTTAAGTTTATAAACATTAGTTGCCAATTCACTATAAACAATTGCTTGACAAATACTTTATAAAGCATTTCATTGTTTGTATATAGTGAAATAATGAAGGTTATTATAAAGTGTTAACTGACACAAATTTCCAACATAAGCCTGTGTCAGCTCTTCACATCAGTGTAATATGCAATTACAAAGTGAAATATTGTCATAATACTGTTAAATTGATGCAAATAATGAAAAGAAAACCGGAATGTTAATATATTAGATCTGTATATATGGTAAATGTATTTCTGTTGCATAAGGGAAGATAAGCTTTAACATTCCCACTTAGACCCTGTCAGCTCCAATACACCAACAATGAATTTAAAATCAGGAGGGAAAACTAACCGTCATCTGCCCCTGACCATCAATTAATCATGGCACACACAAGCTCAGAGTGACAAGTCCTAATTAAGGACAAAGCTGCCCATTAAGCTAAAAACGTGCAATGACCACTGAGACAAAGAGGTTTTTGTGTGAATGAACAGAGCATGGGCAATATATTCAGTCTGGTTCATCATTCTTCTTCACTTTTTCACCTTTCTGTCAGTGTGTCGAGCTTGGAGAGATCATCTGAGACGATGAGCAGACTGTCCAGTATCCCTACCTGAGGTCAGAGCATAGACAGCACGGTTAGTGTAACTGTGGCTGATGTATGAGCCATTTTTACATTATAATGAGCTCACAGCATTAAACACAGGTCTGTGTGTATTATGGATTCAAAGTGTACTGGCTTTTAAAATTCAGTCCAAGGATTCCCATATTAACATTCAAGATCAATTTTAAATTATTTTTATGGTTAATCTCTTTAAAAGATGAACAAGTGCTGTTAAAACATGATTCCAAGCAGGGAAGGTGAACATTGATCACGTTGAGTGAAATGGGTCAGATGGAAATTTTGCCTCAAACTGTAGAGAGCAACCTGAGCCTTTCTACCTTCACCAGAGAAGGACACCAAACACCATGACTCTCCTAAACGCCACTCTACTGTACTGGTGTGAACATAGAACTGATGCACACATACAATTCTTTTTGTTCTTTGTTAGTGACAATGTTGTTCTCACAGGCCAAGAGGAGAGGCTCTACCATAACCCATAACCGGTTCTTTAGTCAGTATTTACTCTGTATATTTAACTTTGCTCACTTCAACCCTTGGGGCAGATGATATTAACCTCACCTTGAGATCTGGAATGGAGAACCTGCAGCAGGTGGCAAGGCTGGTTTTGGCAATGGTGCGCTTGAGTTTCTCTACACTGGTTAAACTAGTCTTGTCCAGCGGGACAGAAATCAACCACAAGTCTGTCATGACTCTTCACATGGAAACTTCCAGTCAAAATCCTCCCCACAATAACAGGCCTTGGCACTAAAAGACAGTGACCAGAGCAAACAGACATACAATAACATGAAGTCTATCATTAAACGTACTGGCATAAAGCCTTTCATAATAAGCTGTTTTTGTAAAATTACATTTAGGGTTAATGATACACCTGTTTATATTATTCTGGTTCGGTTTCCCCTTTATTAACGAGTGATTAACATTTTCCTTGATCATGGCCAAATAAAGTCACTTAATATAAACTATAAAAGCAATATGTTCTCTCAAAGTCAGGTATTCTTACCGTCAAATTAGCTTCATGACCGTCCGCTGAGTGTGACGAGAGTGTGAGCAGCTGCTCCACCTGAGGCTGACTGACAGCCTGCTGTCCTCCAGGATCACATGCAGCTGATGCATTACTCAGGTGTATCAAGCAACTACTGAAAATGGCTGACTCTCAATTTGAAACTGTGCTATCACTTTGCATGTTACTCACAGCTCGCTACACAATAATTTCACGTTTAAGATATTTCTGAATGTTTGAACTTTAAATGGGAACGATTTTAAAAATCTAAGAATCTAACCGAAATATAACAACTACCTTACATTTCATCTATATTCTATATTAGCCTATGTAACGATATGTACAGGCGTAGAAGTTGTCAGTTATTGCATTATGCCTCTTCAGATTAGCATCGTATAGGTTTCCATATTTCTTTAAGTGTGAATGACAGTGGAGGCCTTGGAAATTGTCAGTAAAATCATTCTCAGTCATTTGCTCTAAGCAAATAAATATTTTTGTTGGAAATGTAAAACAGCGAAGTTAGCTAATTTACTAACATTTCGTAGGCTGCAGTTTTCATGGTCAATTTGTACATTTAATATAACTATATATTAACTATATATAAGTATTGGCTCTTGGCTCAGTTCTGCTATTTATCGTAAGTGTGTAACACGAATGACGAATTAACTTTGATCAGTTTTATCAATAATGTTTTTTTCATCGCGTTAACCCGGAATTTTTGGACGGGGAGGGACTATTTACTCAGCGTGGTTTCCACTCGAACCAATTTCAGAAAACACATCTACACTTCCTGTTTTGGCTCTGAGGCACAACGTGCATTCAGAGCAGGTCTGCGGTGTGAAGTAACAGTGTTATGTGTTAGCAGAGTCTTGTTCGCTCTCTACGATGCAGATATCTAGCGTGAATGATGTAAAGATTTACAATTTAAGCTATGGAAAGTCTCTTCCGGAGGTAAGAAAAAACAAAAAAACACGACGTGCTCCCAACGCTTACTTATAATTCATAAGCTAGCTAAAAAGTTTTCTGCTTACCTTGAGACTAGCTATGATAGCTAGCTAATACAGCTAGTCGTAACCATTAATCTACTATTTCGTTGCGCCTCATTATTGCACCACTCATTTCATGCTGTTGCTGTTTCAGTAATATTGGTTGACATAATCTAACATAATTCACACGTGTAGGAAGCGGGTAATGCTGAAACACATCTATGGCGATAACTAAACGCTGCTTTCTTGGTTATCTGAATGCAAAATCCTAACGACATGTACATCTTAAACGCAGTGGCTGTCAGATCGAAAGAAGAGACAGTTACAAAAGAAAGATGTCGGTGAGTTGAGAACTACAATTTCAACATCATATGCTAGTTAAGTGTCCTCGACATGAGGACTAACGTTACTGTGGATGTAGTATTCTGACATTTGATTTAATTCTCCCCCAGACATCCAGCGCAGGATTGAACTCATCCAGGACTTTGAGATGCCCACGGTGTGCACCTCTATCAAAGTGTCGAGGGATGGTCAGTTCATCCTCGCAGCAGGTAAGACGAGTTGTAGGTAGTGTCTCATCAGACCACCAGTCGCCAGTTGTCAGTGAGAACAGACCTCCGAGAATGCAGTTGCCTCTAGTATGTTTTTTTTATTTATCTTCCATTAATTTCAGGCACTTACAAACCCAGGATTCGCTGCTATGACACCTACCAACTGTCCCTGAAGTTTGAGCGCTGTCTGGATTCAGATGGTAAGTCAGCAGACAAATCCTCTTGTTGTAGAGCCTCCATGTCATGTATGAATGAATGTAATGAATTTTCTTTCCCTCTCTCTCACAGTTGTGGCCTTTGACATCCTGTCAGATGACTACTCCAAGGTAAGCAATTTGGGGCTCTCTTACCCCAACTCTTTGCTGTATGATCTTTATTGTTATGTAGTGACATTGTTTAATACCTATGTGGTCTGTAAATGCATAGTATTGTCATGCCATTGCCTGAAGGATCAGTGAGGTTGTCAGAAAGTTGTAATGACATTTTGGTTAACTTACTTGTAAAATTGTAAAATCATAAACAAAAAAATCATCCAACTTTCCCAGGGATCCCCTGATGTAACAGTAGTTAATTGGTAGGATGGACCTTTTTGTGCGGTACGTCTATGCCGGGTAGTTCAAAGCAGCATTCATAACATTGACATTGGTATTTTAAATCAACATGTGGTTTTTTTGCATGTCTATTTGTTCTCATTAAACACAGTATTTCTGCTCCGATGGATAGAGATGAACTTTAGACTATACTAATAGGGATGGGTACCTTTCACATTTGAACCGATACGGTACCAATACTCAGTACCTGCGAATCGGTACCGGTATATATCGGTACCTGTTTTCGGTACTTTTTTGCGTATATGTGTGGTAATTAAAGTTATTTTGTATATTTAAAAAAATTGTCAAAACTTCTGAATTTTGAATATTTGTTGACGTGTCTATCCATGGTCACATTATGCTTGATTTTTGATGATCTAAGTGCTAATAATAACAATCATGGCGACAAAAAATTAACAAAGTCTGCAAATCAAGATAAGAAACTGCAACAGCAGTGAGCCTGCTTTTTTTTTCAGCAGAATAGAGATATACTCCATGAAAGAACATTATAACATATGATATTGTATAAAACAACATTTAATTATAGTAAAAAAAAGAGTAAAGTTGCAGTGGGCTACTATTATAATTAAAACTGCAAGCAGTGATGAACGGGCCCTCGCAGTCCGCGCGCGCGCCGGGGCGTGCTGCCGTCCAAACGCGCCGCGGCTTAAGCCCCGTTGCTTGGTCATTGTTCACGGAGGCGGCAACTGCCTGCGTTTGGGACAGTGCACGCCGGGGGTGAAGATCAGCCTCTTCTCCCAACGTGTGTTTGTAACGTGGTGGGTTGCCCCTGCCAGTATCTAGCGCTTTCAGGTGAAGTCAGAACAACATCCTGCCATCCACAGAAATCCAAATGGACTACAGGTGAATGATTTCTAAAACATTTAGTAAGCAGGTACGTTTTGACAATCGATTCTGCACTGTTATGTTGTGTGAAGTGTTACGGCCTTCTCTTTGCCTTTGTCTGGAATTCAGGCATGGACACCTGTGTTTTTGCAGGGAATAGATTGGAAGTGGGACAGAGAAGGGGGGGTTGTGGCTTGCAGTAAACTTCCTCTGCCCTAAATTCGAACCCGGGCCCACTGCGTATGTGGCATGCACTCTAACCACTCGACTACCAACGCAGCTAAGACACTGCCTTCTGTTGTCATTGTGAAGGCAGGAAGGCAGCGCATCATAGGGGAGGATGGAAGTGGAATGCCACAGATTTAGATAGGTAGTGGAGTGCAGTCAGATGTGATTCTTCCTTTTTGAAAGGGACAGCGGTCAAGTGACCAGGTTTGACCAGCGTCCTGCAGTAGCTGTGTTTAACCACAGAACTCACTCAGTTGTTTCATATCGCAGGGGAAGCCACTTCGTTCATCGCGGAAAAGTTGGGCAGAATCACAACTGCACACATCTTGTTGTGTGCCACATTGACAGGGCAGACACAACACGCAAATGGCATTCTTAGCAAATTGGCTTATTTGAAAATTGTGTGCTGTGGCTTACTACCACTGACTTATCCATTATGTGGCTCAACTCATTACCCTTCAAATATGCCCTGTTGTAACGTGCAATTCAGACAAAACTACCTGCAAATGCCATGTTCATCTGACTATGTCTGTCATCACTGCACATAAATGAGTGTAGAATAATACTTCACTTGCCTTCTTTCAAAAATGTATTTATGGCTGTCTATCAGTGTCAAGCTTTTGATCTAAGTTCTGCTTTATTTACTATTTTTTATTCCAAGAACTGCATGCTGCCACCTTTTGAAGTTTCAATAAAATCTGATGAATATGCGGCTGCCTTACTGGAATTGAATGGAATCATTTAGAGGTTATCTAGATAGGATACATGTGCCTTGAAAGACAACAGTGCCATCTAGTGGCGACTTGTATCAAGTACACCATAAATTCATGTGCTTCTAAGCAAAATTGACCACTTCCTGTTGGACTGAGAGTGTGGGTGTAAATGAGTCATTTGTGCGTCTTGTCATGACACACATGCGTGCCAAATTTCATTCATGTACATGCATGTAGGGCGCCAAAATTGACCGCGATAAAACTTACTTCATGTTTCCAGTGGGTTTCCAGTGGGAGGCGCTATGGATATGACACAGTATTGATGCACAGATCTATTCAGGGCGACTCCTTCTAGATTCCCTCTAGATTTGGCAGAGCTAGGAAATAGTATGAAGGAGTTATCAGGACTTGATGCTTCATGGCGAAGGATTGTTATGGCGGGCTCCGCAACTGCCAGCAGGTATGACGTAGGATAAAGATTTCCATAACTTTTCATCTTCAAGGTCAGGGGAAGCTACTGAGTGACTTTGAAGTCGGTGGTGTTACATCTGTAGGAGGAGATAATTTAAGTACGAAGATTGGCATAATTCAACATGGCGGCCAAAAGCAAAATGGCAGACTAAGTATTGATGCTGAGATTTGTTCGGGGAGACAGCCTCTACAGTTACGAGCAGTTTGGTGTGGATAGGAAATTGTATGTTGAAGTTATAAAGCCTCGATGTTTGACGGCGTGAGGACAAAATGGTTTCCACCGAACGGTGAACATAACCATGGCGCATTTGAATGATTTCGATAACTTTTGTTCTTCGAGGCATGAAGAAAATTACTGAGTAAATTTGAAGACTGTGGTGTTTAAGCTCTAGGACAAGATAATTTTCAAAGTAGGCAAGATTTGGACAAAAACGCCGCCACACATCTAAAAGGCTGCCTTCCTGTTGGACTGACACTAGGGGTCCAAATGGGTTTTTTGTGCGTCCGGTCATGAGGAATATGCATACCAATTTTCGTCCTTCTATGTTACAAGTAGGAGGCGGGGCATCACAATAGGTGGCGCTACAGAGCCCACGCGTCACGGCCACGCCCCATGACTACACAGATCTCATCAGGGCGACTCCCTCTGCATTCCTGAGCAATTTGGCCGAGATAAGACATCGTATGAAGAAGTTACGAGGACACGATGCTTTACGGCGAAGGATTTGAATTGACCGCTCCACTGTGGCCAGCAGGTATGACGTAGGATAAAGATTTTAATAACTTTTCATCTTCAAGGTCAGAGGATGCTTCTGAGTCACTTTGAAGTCGGTGGCGTTACATCTGTAGGAGGAGATAATTTAATTACGAAGATTGGCAATATTTGAACATGGCGGCCAAAATCAAAATGTCCGACTTAGTATTGATGCTGAGATTTATTTGGGGAGGCAGCCTCTACACTTATGAGAAGTTTGGTGTGGATAGGAAATTGTATGATTAAGTTATAAAGCCTTGATGTTTGACCGCGAGGGGAAAAAATGGTTTCCACCGCCCCGCCCACTAAAGTATGTCGCAGCTGAAAGATTTTAATAACTTTTGTTCTCCAAGAAAATTACTGAGCTAATTTGAAGAATATGGCGTTTAAGCTCTAGGACAAGATAATTTTCAAAGTAAGCATGAATTGGACAAAAACGCCGCCACACATCTAAATAGCTGACTTCCTGTTGGACTGACACTAGGGGTCCAAATAGGTTTTTTGTGCGTCTGGTCCTGAGGAATCTGCGTACCACATTTCGTTCTTCTAGGCACTTGCAGGACGAAGGGATAAACATTAGGGGGGCGCTACAGAGCCCGCAGGTCACAACCTCGCCCAACGGCATTAAATTATCACTAGATGATGTCACTAGATGTCACTAGATGTGACGTATATTCCAAATTTGGTGAGTTTTTGGGTATGTCCAGGCCTCCAAAATTGCCGTTAAAGTGGTACAGGAAAAATAATAACGAAGAATAATTCTTCCAATTACAATAGGGACCTCACAGGTCGATGACCTGCTCGGGCCCTAAATATGCACCATATATAGTTTTGGTTATTAGGGCCCAAGCAGGTCATCGACCTGTGAGGTCCCTATTGTAATTGGAAGGACTAGTGTACCGCTTTAACTGCAATTTTGGAGGCCTGAACATACCCAAAAACTCACCAAATTTGGAATAGGTCGTGACCTGCGGGCTCTGTAGCGCCCCTTAATGTTCTTCCCTGCCTTCCAAATGCGCGTAGATGAACGAAATTCGGTACGCAGATTCATCGTGAGCAGACGCACAAAAAAGTCTGTGGGGACCATACTGTCACTCCAACAGGAAGTCAGCTATTTAGATGTGTGGCGGTGTTTTTGTCCAATTCATGCCTACTTTGAAAATTATCTTGTCCTAGAGCTTAAACACAACAGTCTTCAAATTAAGTCAGTAATTTTCTTCATGTCTTGAAGAACAAAAGTTATGGAAATCATTCAGCTGCGCCAAACTTTAGTGGGCGGTGCGGTCGAAACCATTTTTTCCTCACGCCGTCAAGCATCGAGGCTTTATAACTTTATCATACAATTTCCTATCCACACCAAACTGCTCGTAACTGTAGAGGCTGTCTCCCCGAACAAATCTCAGCATCAATACTAAGTCGGCCATTTTGCTTTTCGCCATCATTTTGAAATATTGCCAATCTTCATACTTAAATTATCTCCTCCTACAGATGTAACGCCACCGACTTCAAAGTCACTCAGTAGCATCCTGTGACCTTGAAGATGAAAAGTTATTAAAATCTTTATCCTACGTCATACCTGCTGGCCACAGTGGAGCGGGCAATTCGAATCCTTCGCCGTAAAGCATCGTGTCCTCATAACTTCTTCATACAATTTCCTATCACGGCCAAATCTCTCAGGAATGCAGAGGGAGTCGCCGTGATGAGATCTGTGTGGTCATGGGGCGTGGCGGTGACGCGTGGCTCTGTAGCGCCCCCTATTGTGATGCCCCGCCTCCTACTTGTACATAGAAGGACGAAAATTGGTACGCACCTTCATCATGACCAGACGCACAAAAAACCCATTTGGATGCTTACTCTCACTCCAACAGGAAGTCAGTTATTTTGATGTGTGGCGGCATTTTTGACAAATTCATGACTACTTTGAAAATTATCTTGTCCTAGAGCTTAAACACCACAGTCTTCACATTAACTCAGTAATTTTCTTCATGCCTTGGAGAACAAAAGTTATTAAAATCTTTCAGCTGCGACATGCTTTAGTGGGCGGGGCGGTGGAAACCATTTTTTCCCCTCGCGGTCAAACATCAAGGCTTTATAACTTTAACATATAATTTCCTATCCACACCAAACTTCTATTAAGTGTAGAGGCTGTCTCCCCAAATAAATCTCAGCATCAATACTAAGTCGGCCATTTTGATTTTTGCCGCCATTTTGAAATATTGCCAATCTTCGTACGTAAATTATCTCCTCCTACAGATGTAACACCACCGACTTCAAAGTCACTCAGTAGCATCCTCTGACCTTGAAGATGAAAAGTTATGGAAATCTTTATCCTACGTCATACCTGCTGGCCACAGTGGGGCGGTCAATTCAAATCCTTCGCCGTAAAGCATCGTGTCCTCATAACTTCTTCATACAATGTTCTATCTCGGCCAAATCTAGAGGGAATCTAGATGGAGTCGCCCTGAATAGATCTGTGCATCAATACTGTGTCATATCAATAGCGCCACCCACTGGAAACCCACTGGAAACATGAGGTAAGTATTATCTCAGTCAATGTTGGCGCCCTACATGCATATACATAAATGAAATTTGGCACGCATGTGTGTTATGGCAAGACGCACAAATGACTCATTTACACCCACACTCTCAGTCCAATAGGAAGTGGTCAATTTTGCTTAGAAGCACATGAATTTATGGTGTACGTGATGCAAGTCGCCACTAGATGGCATTGTTGTCTTTCAATGCACATGTATCCTGTCTGAATAACCTCTGAGTAATTTCATTCAATTCCAGTAAGTCAGCCGCATATTCATCAGATTTTATTGAAACTTCAAAAGGTGGCAGCACGCACTTCTTGGAATAAAAACTAGCAAACAAAGCAGAACTTAGATCAAAAGCTTGACACTGATAGACAGCCATAAATACATTGTTGAAAGAAGGCAAGTGAAGCATTATTCTACACTCATTTATGTGCAGTAATGACAAACATAGTCAGATGTACATGACATTTGCAGGTAGTTTTGTCTACATTGCACGTTACAACAGGGCATATTTGAAGGGTAATGGGTAGAGCCACATAATGGATAAGTGAGTGGTAGTGAGCCACAGCACACAATTTTCAAATAAGCCAATTTGCTAAGAATGCCATTTGCGTGTTGTGTCTGCCCTGTCAATGTGGCACACAACAAGATGTGTGTAGTTGTGATTCTGCCCAACTTTTCCGCGATGAACGAAGTGGCTTCCCCTGCGATATGAAACAACTGAGTGAGTTCTGTGGTTAAACACAGCTACTGCAGGACGCTGGTCAAACCTGGTCACTTGACTGCTGTCCCTTTCCAAAAGGAAGAATCACATCTGGCTGCACTCCACTACCTATCTAAATCTGTGGCATTCCACTTCCATCCTCCCCTATGATGCGCTGCCTTCCTGCCTTCACGGTGACAACAGAAGACAGTGTCTTAGCTGCGCCGGTGGTCGAGTGGTTGGAGTGCATGCCACATACGCAGTGGGCACGGGTTCGAATTTAGGGTGGAGGAAGTTTACTGCAAGCCACAACCCCCCCCTCTCTGTCCCACTTCCAATCTATTCCCTGCAAAAACACAGGTGTCCATGCCTGAATTCCAGACAAAGGCAAAGAGAAGGCTGTAACACTTCACACAACGTAACAGTGCAGAATCGATTGTCAAAACGTACCCGATTACAAAATTTTTTAGAAGTCATTCACCTGCAGTCCATTTGGGTTTCTGTGGATTGCAGGAAGAGAAGAAGCTGATATTCAACCCCCGCGTGCACTGTCCCAAACGCAGGCGGTTGCCGCCTCCGTGAACAACGATCAAGCAATGTGGCTTAAGGCGGCGCGCGTTTGGACAGCAGCATGCCCCGGCGCGCGCGCGGACTGCGAGGGCCCGTTCATCACTGCTTGCAGTTTTAATTACTATTGTTGTTATTATTATTATTATTAGTAGTAGTAGTAGTATTTTTCTGCATATTCTTGACTTTGAATGGGAGCAGTTTCTCGTAGGGCATCAATGAAGTATTTCTGATTCATATGAAGTCAGTTATCTAAACTTAAATTTAATTAAATAAGTTGACAGAATGGTAGAAAGATGTCACATTTACATGTCAGGATCTGTTTTTTTAAAGACACAGATTAAATATTTAACTGTCATGTATCATCACAGACACAGCATTACATACATTAGCAGCTATAAAAACTGGTAAAAACATCATAAAAATACATATTGTGGTTTGGTGCAGACCTGTAGACTGAACATATAAGGAGTAGTTCATGTTTATAGTCATCAGAGAACGTTACGTTGTTTTTGGTTCGTATCTGTTTAATGAATATATCCGTACGTGTGTGAATATGTAAATGAAAAGCATTAACTTATGGCACTTTGTAGAAGTGAGCTTTATAAAGTTCACTTCATTGACTCGTATTAGTTCACGGGGCTGAGCTGCCTCCTCCCATTGCAGCGACGTTGACGTGCAGTGGTCCCAGCTCTCAATGAGGCGTCTATGTATATATGTGTCTATAGTGCGAGCAACAGCCGGGGAGTTTTAAAACCAGGAAACAGCTGATCACAGCAGTCAGTCCATCACTTCATCCGCGGACGTCAAGATGAGCAACTGGACAGCCGCTGAGATCTCTGTAGCTGTCTTCGTTTTCCGCTTCTTGTTGTAGCAGCAAGCTACTACCGGTCGCTCCTTTCAAATTAAAAGCCCTTCGCTAAGAACCCAGTTCTAAACTCCAGTGGGGTGCAATGTAAAGCTCTTATTTTGGAGACACATTTGTTGTCTTTCTGACAGAGAATGCAACGTACTTTACGCCGCGACTTCCGCTCTTACTGACGCCCGTGAAGGTGCGTTCATGTACCGAAATGTGGTACCGATTGACTCCACGTGAATTGATACTCGGTACTTCGGGGGGAATTCGGTCGGTACCAATAAAAGTACCGAATTCGGTACCCATCCCTGTATACTAATGTTATAAGCATGATAATATTTGTGGAATTAGATTTCAGTGGTGGTTGCTGAAGATTATTTCTGACTTAAGTCCAGACGTTTTTGGGTTTACAATTAATAAACTACATGTAGTATATCAATCTGTTCTATTACCCAAACTAATCAGATTAACTTCCATCTAGATCACAGGGACATGATTAAAACTATATTACTTACAGTATGTATGATGTAGGGTTGCACGACATCTTTTCAAAAACTCATATTGCGATTAGTTCGACATTGCTATTAAAGTATGATTCCTGATTATTGGAAATTATCATTCTTGCATCACAATTTTCATTTTCACTGAAAAACTATTAAGATCAGGATGATGTGACATTTGTTGGGGTCTGTACCCAACAAACACATTTTTCTTACATCTGGAAGTATGATTTGTAGACCACGACATCTCTGTTCACCATTTATTTTCTGTGTGCCTGTGCAGTTGGTGTTTTTACACTCTGACCGCTACGTAGAGTTTCACTCCCAGCACGGATACTACTACAAGACACGCATTCCAAAGTTTGGGCGGGACTTTTCCTACCACTATCCTTCCTGCGACCTCTTTTTTGTGGGGACAAGGTGAGAATAGGATTGAACAATAGATGTTGAGGCACTCTGTACTTCTGGCACCTTTTCGATATTTGTCCTGTGCAAGTGGAACAAATTTGTTTGCTGATCACAGTTGATTTTTTGTTTATATTTTAGTTCAGAAGTTTTCAGGCTGAATCTTGAACAAGGACGCTTCCTCAACTCCCTTCAGACAGATGCTCTGTAAGTACAACAAATGGGGAAATTTCTTCATCACAGCAGCCAAAGGACAGGGTATTGTAATAAACAATAATATTAAAAGATAAAACAATGCAATAAAAAAGTAGGAAGTAAGAAATACAAAACAGAACTGTCATATACATAGTATATGAATAATGTTTTACACTGTTAACAGTATAATTGTCGGATATGGGTATGTGAAATTGACCAGTTAGTGCAAAAAAACGAGAAAAGAGGTTCTTTTATGACGAAATGCACATGTGAGGTCTTTTGGGAGCAGTGCTGGTTGTACAGTCTTACAGCAGCAGGAAAGAAGGACCTGCAATTCCTCTCCTTCACACACTTGAGGTGTATCAGTCTGTTGCTGAAGGAGCTGCCCAGTGCTGAGATAGAGACCTGCAGGGGGTGGGACTCCTGCACCAGCAGCGATGACAGCTTATCCATCATCCTGCTCTCTCCCACCACCTGCACTGAGTCAAGAGGGCATCCCAGGATGGAGCTGGCCTTCTTTATAAATTTATCTAGTCTCCTCCTGCCTGCTGCTGCAATGCTGCTACTACAGCAGACTACGCCATAGTAAATGGCTGATGCCACCACAGAGTCATAGAAAGTTGTCTGCTCTGACCTTTCTTATATGTCCCTGCAGTGTGATCATACACAAAAAAGATTATTGTACCATTCAAGTCTTTTGTGCAGTCTGACATT
Source organism: Sparus aurata (assembly GCF_900880675.1). Classification (NCBI taxonomy): domain Eukaryota; kingdom Metazoa; phylum Chordata; class Actinopteri; order Spariformes; family Sparidae; genus Sparus; species Sparus aurata. The sequence continues at coordinate 26,927,612 of NC_044202.1, read as the reverse complement.
GCTGATCATTAACTGGTCAGCTTGATGTCATTGCTCTGAGCCTATGTTCATGATGATTCTTTGTCTTGACTTCTCCACCAGAGAGAACAATGTGTGTGACATCAATCCCATCCATCATTTGTTTGCCACAGGAACCTCTGAGGTAAGTGCCACTGCAGGCTGTGTATGAGATGAGGCATCAGTTATAAGCAGACACCAGTGAACCCATGACTGTGTGTATGGCTGGCTGTTCATTGCTTAGTGCCTTTTAGAATATACAAAGACTTCTACTGCATTATATTAAAGTAAAGCAGAGAACTTTAAGAAATAAAATGGTTCATTTTGCCAGTATTTTCATATGTTTAAATATATGTGTTTTATGAGCTGGACTGATATGGAGTAAGATCGCTGTCAAAAAGACGTGTCCATGATTCTAACATTCGTATTCGTAATGTTAAACATTTGTGCGCAAATAAAATTGTTGTACACAAAATTCTACTGTCATATACACAAGTCTGAGAAATTGGTTGGGTTAGGATTGGTTTTATGTGAGTATGAATCCAAAAGCTGTGAATGCAAAGTCTTGTGAGCACTACTCTAATTTCTACGACTACGAAGTCTTCACTGTGAACAGGAATTAAAGTTTTTTGGTACGAGTAGAAAAGAGTTGAAATGACGTCACGTAGGTCACAGGCAGGTCACAGGGAAAAATAATCGAACTCCGATTACTCCAAACGCGCATGCGCCAAAGCCTTGGCTAACAGCAGTGGACCGGGTGGAGATGCCAGCTTAGGTGAAGCATCACAGGTAAAGTCAATAACGTGTTTGTCCAGTATTTATTCATAAAATTGTACTATTTGAAATAATATGCAGTTCATGGACTAGCAGACTTACTCTATCTCGCCATCTCTCTCTATTGTCAGCCGCTTTGCAAAACGACCACCAACTCCTTCCATGTTGCCATGTGGGTGTTGTGCTCCTGGCTATCCTCATGAACCTTCAGCAAGTGGCTTGCATTTTTCCAGTCCTTTAGTCCTCCTTATTAAGGGTGTTTTCACACCTGCCTTGTTTAGTTCGGTTGAATCGAACCCTGGAGCGTTTACCCCCTTGGTGCAGTTCGTTTGGGAAGGTGTGAACAAATCAATCACACTCGGGTGCGGACCAAAACAACCGGACCGAGACCTTGTCGAAGAGGTGGTCTCGGTTCCAAAAAAAACTCTGGTACAGTTCGTTTGTGGTGAGAACATGATCCAACTCGATCCGACCCAACTGCAGGAAGCATCAGTGCTTAACTCCAAATTTCCACTGGATACGTGTCCGCTGCGTTACGGCCGATCAGGTGTTTTGCTCTGCCATCCGCCGTCCGGTAACCCCCGGTTGCGTATTGGGTCGGACACGGCGCAGTACAGTAGACAGCTGGCATCTCGAGGCCGAGGAGTTTCTGCGATAATCACATAATCACTCGCGACCGCAGTTATAGATCTGTGTTACTAAAAACAACGACAGGAAGTGTTCCCGACCGAAGGATCAGCAGAAGAGCTTGTGTTTGTCTCTTTTTTGAGATTTGTGTGCTGGTGTAAACACGGAGTGTTTTATTTTGAAAAGTAACCGGATGTCATATTGTAGTTGTTTCAGTGCTTGACTTCCTGTCTGCTTGGTGCTAAATTCAGCTGAATTGCTGCCTCGTTTTCGAAATTTAGACCAATTAGAGAGCAGTTTCCTCGCGCATCACACATTTTGGTCCACTTGTAAATGCTGCCGTGTGAACACGAACCAAACTCGAGGTAATATGCAACATTGTAACAAGTTGGTCCCTGATTCGGACCAGAGCAAACGAACTATAGGTGTGAAAACGCCCTAAGTCTGTATTCTTTTGGAGCAAACATTTAGCAGCAGAAGCAGTGCAAGCTATATTTCTGTTTGAGTACATCAGCCAGCTTCTTTTGATTTTTTCAGCACTGACTAAGACTCTGTTACAAAAGTCATGTTGACACTCTCCCATCTTTGTTTTTGGAAAATGCGTAACTGCTTTTTTATTTGAACTGGTCCTCTGTGTGAACTAGTCAGAAGAGATGTCCAGTCAGCAGGTCTATTGGTCCAGCCTTTAGTCCTGATGTTGTGTCACTCTGCTGCGCTGATTTAGAGGGACAGGAGCACCTGATGCTGTGTCACTGGGCTGGTGGTGAAATATTTTAAAACTGCATCTGAAGAGAGAAGAGAAGTATATGTGACCACTGCATGTTATATTTTAATAAAAAAACAAAAACAAAAACAGATGCTTGATGTGTGCTATACATAAGACTAATAATGAACATGTGATGAGATTCATTCAGTTTATTGTCATTGCAATACAATTAAGTCTAATCAGAGTACAAGTGCAGTGTGTGTGTATATATATATTCGAGGTGGGGAAAAAAATCGATATTGCAATATATTGTTGTGCTCTCTGTCGCAATAAATAATCGATACACTGACGGCAAGTATCGATATTTTATTACAACACACATTATGGATTTACCCCGTTGTAACCGTCAGTACTTAATCTCTCCTGTCCTGTTTGTGGGAAAACGAACGAAAAACAAATCAAAGACCCACCCGCAAGTTTCCACTCTAAAGTGTGGACCCACTTTGGCTTTTACAAGACAGATGACGGGAGAACACTGGTGCGGTCGTTATCGCCGTCAGTGGGGGGGAGCGTTCGTCCGTCCGTCCCCCGGCTCCTTGCTGTCAGCTGGGGGACCGACGGACGAACGGATGCTCGTCACCGTCAGCCGGGGGGCGCTTTTTTTAACGAGAAGACCGCGGCAGCCCACTAACAGCCGTCCCGCTATAAAGCAGCTAACATTGAAAATGAGTATAGCGGCGCAGCGCCGCTGTTCCACTGTCTGGAGAGAACCCTGAGCTGGACACGTTAAAGTGCATGAACATTAATAACATGTCTTATGTAAACCAGGACAGTGCTTTCTGATACTGAAAAGTCAGTAGCAACTTGTTTTATGTAAACTTGGGCCCGTTTTAGTTTAACAATAGCTAAAGAAGATAAGAATAACATAAAAATTAAATGAAATATTGGGCACATTTCAGTATGCAACCAATTATGTGCAGAGTTATGTTCACCCATCCAGTACCTGGGAAGTGGGAACATAAAAGTGCTTTGGGTCAACCTGGACACATCAAGGCATATTAAATTTATATAAAATAAAATAAAATAAATTAAATAGATGCATAAGACATTTTCCTTTTTATGGGTATTTTTCCTTTTTCAGTCACATATCGTGATATATTGTTGATGAAATTGCAAATTGCAATATATCGAATATTGCAGATATCGTGTATCGGGATATTATCATTATCGTGGGCCAAATATCGTCACAGTATCGAATCGTGAGTTACCCGTATCGTCCCACCCCTAATATATATGTATATACACTGCTCACCATAAGTTAGGGATATTGTGAGAGACTCAGTGGATTTCATACATACAGTGTTTGTTTCACTTCAAAGAGTTTTGGGATAGGGAGGCAATTGTATTGGGGTGATAGACACACCTCATTTTGTGTTTTCCACGTAATGGTCTCACTGTGTACAGTGTGCCTTACATATTGGGGCCAATACCAAAAAAATGACCAGTACCTAAGGACCTATGCACTCAGACATCGTTATGCAACTGCCAAACAGCTGCAGGCCCAGTTACGAGATGTGAGGGGTACTAGTTTCCAGACAAACCATTCGAAACCGACTCCACCGCTTTGGCTTGAATGCCAGACGACCGTTGCAGGTGACTCCACTGACACCAAGACACCGCCGTGAACGTTTGCAGTGGGCACAAGACCATGTGACCTGGACAATGCAGCAGTGGTCTAACGTCCTGTTCACTGATGAATGTCGGGTCACCTTGCACAGAAATGATGGTCGTCAGCGTTGCTGGAGAAGGCGAGGTGAGCGATATGCAGAGGTCAACATGGTCCCCAGGGTTCCCTTTGGTGGAGGAGGTGCAACAGTCTGGGCAGGCATCACCAGTCAGCGCAAAACAGATTTGGTTATTGTAGATGGCTCAGTCACTGCACGTTCTTACCTCAGAGACATCATAGAGCCCATCATCATCTCCCAATTCCGCCAGCACACCCCCAACTTTCTGTTCATGGATGGTAATGCTCCACCACATCGTGCCAGAATTGTCACAGCTCGACTTCAGGAAGTCGAAGTGCCTCATATGGTATGGCCAGCAATGTCCCCTGACCTGAACCCCATAGAGCACGTCTGGGACCAGCTGAAGCAGAGACTGGATGATCGTACCCCACCCCCACATGACCTGGCAGAACTGTGTGTAGCACTTGTGGAGGAGTGGAACGCATTGCCTCAGAACAACATCATGAGGCTAGTGAGGGGCATGAGACGTCGCTGTCAAGCTGTCATTGCGGCAAATGGTGGAAACACCCACTACTGACATTGTCAATTTTTGTTATTTGGGGCTATCCTTGTTATTGTCTAAATTTTTGGAGTAATAAATATTAAACTAATGAAAATGGTGTTTCTTCTCATTCATTATTAGTAATATCAAATGGAACTTTTACTTATTTCATTAAAATTCAGACCAAATAGGAAAAGCACCAAGAGCCAAAGGTTCACAACTACACTATTACAAAGGGGATGGAAAACTACTAGCATTTTAACTGACATGCAAGCAGTAAAGACACCTGTAAAATAACACCTGAACAGGCCTAACGTTAACTTTCCAAACGTCCCTGATGTATTTAAGGTGGAGTAACATTAACACACGTCGACTCGGAACTATTTATTGATTATTAAACAATACTGCTATCGTCCGAAGTAAGCTAGCAAGCTAACACTCTGCTCCAACAAAGGTAACTACGATCATTAAACTATTATTTAATTTTATTATTTTCGATTATTTTCCCCTGTGACCTGCCTGTGACTTACGTGACGTCATTTCAACACTTTTCTACTCTTACCCAAAAACTTGAATTCGTGTTCACAGTGATGACTTCGTAGTCGTAGAAATTAGAGTAGTGCTCACAAGACTTTGCATTCACAGCTTTTAGATTCATACTCACATAAAAACAATCCTAACCCAAACAATTTCTCAGACTTGCGTATATGACAGTAGAATTTTGTGTACAACATTTTTATTTGCACACAAAAGTTTAACATTTCAAATACGAATGTTAGAATCATGCACACGTCTTTTTGACAGCGATCTTACTCCATAGACTGATGGAAAGGTGTTTGTTTCATCAATTCTGAGTATTAAAGTTTTTCAGTTTTTCGACCCATTACATCTACCTTACATTAGTATGGAAGCGAATCTGTTCCATAATTCAAATTAAAATGGATTAATAGAAATGCTTTTTCATTTTCAGAATAAAGCTGCATTTTTTGACTCATAAATAAAATGAGTAATAAATCATCCAAATCGCATTTTCATTTTCTTCTTCAAGACTGCTCATTTTGTCACACGACTAAAAAGAAAACTGCTTTTTCCTTTCTAAGCCACCCCCCCCCCCCCGACGTCAGTGGCCTCTGTTCTCCTGCAGCCCCCAGTCTGACCGACCGTGCTACGCATAATACGTTAGCACTTTGTAGAAGGAGCTTTATAAAGTTCACTCCATTGACTTGTATTAGTTCACGGGGCTGAGCTGCCACATCCAATATGGGAGCGACGTCGACGTAAGGTCCAGCGCTGATACCTTCAGTTTATTACCGGGAATACTGACTGTAAAGTACCGTCTGTTTTATGTGTCTGACTGTGAGTCTGCAGTCTGACCCACAGTCACTGCCAGCAGCTCTTCAGAGCGGCTTCATTACGATCACCGTAAATGTTAGAGCATTTGCGCACTGGAAAAAAATGTGCGAATGATTTTGGCTTGACCGCAGTACAGAAGTTGACATGGTGGTGATTTCCCAGCTGTTTCTGAAAACATGGACCACAGTCTATGCTACCAACACAGCCTTCACACTCTCCTCTTGTCTCTCCTCTTGCTCCAGCATCGAATATGCACACCGCCCCCTAACGTATTAGCACGGTCGGTCAGACTGGGGGCTGCAGGAGAACAGAGGCCGCTGACGTCACTCTCCTGCGCCGCTTGGGATTGCGAATTCAAATTGAATTTTGGAAAAAAATTTGCAGGGGGCGGACTTGAAAACGAAAAGGCAGTTTTCTTTTTAGTCGTGTGACAAAATGAGCAGTCTTGAAGAAGAAAATGAAAATGTAATTTGGATGATTTATTACTCATTTTATTTATGATTCAAAAAATGCAGCTTTATTTTGAAAATGAAAAAGCATTTCTATTAATTCATTTTAATTTGAATTATGGAACAGATTCGCTTCCATACATTTGGAGCTGGCAACACAATAAGTACATTGCAGTTTTCTATTGACCCTAATAAAATGCCCCAGTTAGCTTTAAAAATCTTTATAAAGTCACAAGTTGTAGCTTCCTCAAACCTTGTGTTACCCTGTGTTTGTTTGATATCTCTTCCGTTTGGATCCCAGGGCAGGGTCGAATGCTGGGACCCTCGTGTCCGGAACAGAGTGGGCATTCTGGACTGCGCCCTGAGCAGCCTTCCTGAAGGAGCAGAGTACGTACCAAGCTGTTAAAGTGACATGGGACATAATTTCAGCTGTTGTTAGCCTGACGATGTATGCTGTATGTAGCGACATGGCACTTTTTGCCACTCCAATAAAACTTTGCTGCATGAAAATAACTACAAGCTGTGCATCATTATGGAACAACATCCAGCTTTCATCCGATTCACAGTTTATTTTTCTTTCACAAAGCAGCAACACTATCTAACATGATTTCATCATTTTGTCTTTGTGTCTCACATTGCCATTTATCCCCATAATATCATATTGATATAACGTTATCCCTATTTCTGTTTTGTTGACAGAGTTCGAGGTTTGCCTGCCATAAGTGCACTGAAGTTTAATGGCTCTCTCACCATGGCAGCCGGCACCAGCACAGGACAGGTGAATAAAGCTAATAATTCAAATAAGTGTGAGCTTTTTTTGTAATGATGACTGTCGACAGCTGCTGGACACCAGTCCATCCTGTTGACATATGTCTTTAGCATTGGTCTGCCTTCCGGTCTGTTTGTTGCTGTTGTTGTTGTTGTTGTTGTTTTAAAACTCTCCGCTGCCCACATGGTGTGAAATTTTGCCTCTCCTCCCTGAGATTAGTGGACTCACAAAGTGACACTGTTATCAAAAGAAGCTCAGACCGTGAAGGTCAAGTGGAGCTGGTTCCCCTGTGATGTTAGCACAGGGGAAGCTATTTTCTGTTGGTTTTAATATAAAGGGGTACGTTGGAGTTAGGAATGATATACTGGCCATAAACACATCCTTTACATTTTTTTTTATTATTTTAGCACTTGGAAGCCTGAAAGATATTAAATAGATTTAGTAGTTGTGTTGCTTTGTCTCTCAGGTACTGCTCTATGACCTGCGCTCCAACCAGCCGCTGCTGGTTAAAGACCACTTCTACAGCCTGCCGATCAAGTCACTCCACTTCCACGATAAGCTGGACCTCATTGTGTCTGCCGACTCAAAGATTATAAAAATCTGGAACAAAGACACTGTAAGAATCAGTAAAAGCCATTACAGGACCCGCTTTACCTACACATGTCACTCACATATCTTAGTATTTGGTATGTTCTGCTTTTGCTTTCATAACAGCATGCAGTTGAGCTGGCATGGACTCCACAAGTTTATGAAACCCCTAATGACTCATGTTATCCCAGAATGCTTTGACAGTGTTTCTGAAAGCTTCTGATGATGTGACAGAATGCTTGGCTTTGTCAGTCTTTAAATGCCCCCATTTATGTTTAATTGGGTTGATGAATTTTAAGATATCTTGGTATTTGGTATTTGGTATTTCCCCCCCCCCCCCCCCATTGATCTTAATGATAGTATGCACTCTACTGGTATTTAATAGTGTTAAACTTTATATTAGGAGTCCATGCCAGCTCAAATGCATGCTGACATTAAAGCAAAAGGGGAATATACCAAATACTGAGATATTCAGAAATTCCTGGACATTTTTGAAAGACATTTCACTTTATTTGTTAAGCTGATAATATAATTTGTAACAATTTATTTTATTACATTCTTAACAAAAGGCAAAATAGAAGTAATTTCGCAAGTGGCCTTGGACTTTTGGATCCTACTGTACAAGTGGATGATGAGGTATTAAGGGTTGTTTTCATATTTATACAGTCTGTTGCTGTTTTCAAGTCTCTTTACACTTATATCAGGTCATGTAAAATGGTAACTTGTTGGCAGAGTTATGTACATTACATACATACATTATGTTCATTGTGTAGTTGTAAAGAAATGGTTGCATCAGTACAACAACAGGACTGGACTGTCCGGATCCCTTGATACTCTTTCTGAAGTCCTATCTTTTATGTGTTCTATCTATTTGCTACAGGGCAAGGTGTTCTCTTCCATACAGCCTCAGACCAACATCAATGATGTTTGCATCTACCCTAATACAGGTGAGAACAATTCTACCGACAATGTCATGATACATTTTGGAAGTGTTGCAGCAGAACATCTAATAAATAAGCTAAAAAAATCATATAACTACTAATTAGTAAAATAAAAGTGTTTTGAGGCAAACAACATCAAAAAATAAATAAATAGGAGGAATGAAACTCAGAGTTAAGTCAAGTGTTGTTTCTGCAAATTTGTTAGCAGCTAAATACATTGCATTGCTAAATTTACCTTCAGAAAAATTATAAATGTAAGTTTTAATGTTGCAAAAAAATTGTCAGTTTGGTCTTTTAAAAGTCAACCCTTGTCACAACCTCTAACTGTCTTTCACCTCTAGGGGGCGCCATCTTACAGTAGAGTTCACACACTACAGACTGATTGCATGGCAGTCAGTTTAAACAAGGACTCAACGTTGAAGTCATAATTTAGATCTTTATTTGGCATGGATTCAATCTGAGTTTTTTTTAAGGTTTAAGTCGTTTTACATGTGGTTCCATATCTTAAACCCTTTTCTGTCTGACCAGACCATTTAGACCTTCACATCTAAAATAGCAGTGTTCACTTTTTTTGAATTATTGAAACATAACATAATTGTAACATAATGTAGTGTTTACATTGCAGATGAGCTCTGTGATATCTGCCCTGCTTCCTTCCTGACATTGTTTATACACATCCTGTGTCTCATTGATAGGTATGCTCTTTACTGCAAATGAAGATCCCAAGATGAACACATTCTACATCCCGGTGAGTGCAGAAACATTTAATGTATTGTAGTCATTATTGCTGGCTTAGTGCGATGGTATAACTGGCGTGCAGCAGACCAGTCACACACCCTGTTTGTCAGGTGCTGGCAGCACATATCCGAGACAAATGCTTTTTTAAAATTGATATAAGCGTCAGTGATTCAGGTGACTCTTTAAGGACATGTATAGGAGGAAGCAAGAAATAGTGCATACGTTTATTTTCTCTTCCATTGATCTGGATCTCACAAGGTCGCTTCGTAATGACTACATGTCATCAACAGTCTGTCCTATGTCTCTGGTTTTATTTAAAGTGTGTTGTTTGTGGTGGATATTTCTGTGTTTGTATAGTAAACTAGACTTTGCTTTGTGTAAGTGGGGAAATTCTAGGTATGAGGGCATGGACGAGCTGAACTTAGGCCATTCTGTCCTTCCCTGGGTGAATACATCACTTAGATTTAGAGTCCATGTTGGATCAAAAGCTAAAACAAAGGTTTGGCTTTATTCAAGCAAAAATGCCAACATTTGCAAGTTCCAGCTTGTCAGTTGTAAGGCTGTGCTGATTTAATTTGTCTTATGTGATGGTAAATTCAATTTCTCTAGAGTCTGCATTGTAGATGGGGCAAATTAATGCATTGAAGACATCATCTTGGGCTTTACGAAATTGTGATTGGCAATTGCTCCTACTTTCTTAAATTTAGCTGAGCAAAGAATGAAGCGATTATTTGAGAAAATAGTTGGAAGATGAATCCCATATGGTCAATCAAAGTCCTAGTTTGATCAGAGGATATGTGCCAATAGTTTCTGAGAAAACAATTGTACAGTTGTCAAAAGATAAATACATTTTTGATGAGTAAAATGAGGAATTCACAGTTTGTTGGCTCCACTTTAGGCTACAACCTTTGATGTCATTTTCAAAGAATTGCAGCACTGAGGTTAGTTCAGATAGCAATTACCTCCTGCCCTGAATAAGACTTTTCATGTGATTGTTTATAGTCTCAGAATGCAGACTCCTTGGAAAATCAGGATCTGTGTCCAGACTTGTTTGAGCAACCTGACATTTATGCTTCTGTGATGTTTCTGCATCGAAAAAACAGCTCTCAGCCCTCGGCTCCTCATACAGCTCTGGTTATGTCTATAGGGCAGCTTGATGCTTTATCAGCTCGGCAGTGATAAGAATGAGAGAGAGTGTAACTGTCTGTCAACTTTGGCCTCAGTGTGTGAGGCCACAAGACGTCATCATCTAGATGGACCAAACAAATTCCACATTAGAGGCAGAAAATGTTGAGTCAGGGCTACTGCATCGGAATTCCACCCACTCATTGATCCCACTTCAGTGAGATGTCACAGCATGAGGGGATCTTTGATCTTTGATCTTCTACCTTACTGTTAACCAGTTACCTTGTATTCTGCCTTTTGTTCAGTGTCTTCTGTAACTGCATGTTGTTGGAGACAAAGACAAACAAAATGTGAAACTATTCCGGTCCAGTGTATGGGTGTAAAATGGTTTGATTTTATGCAAAACTGCATTTGTTGGGTGTAGGTGAAGAAGTGGTTGCTTGTGGATAGATAGTAGGGCTGGGTATCACCAGGTACCTCACGATACGATACTTTCATTTTATTTTGCCCACGATAGTGATAATATCACGATACAGCAATTCTGCGATAATCGATGTATTGCAAGAAATTTCATCCAAGATGCATCACGATATCTGTGCCACTGAAGAAATTCAGAATTTATTGACTGCATTGAATCCATTTCACAGGAATTACAAAACATTGTCAATCAATTTCACATGAATGACAGCCAAGTTAAACAAAGTGTATACTGCACAGTGGCTCTTCTTAACACACACACTGACCACAATTTAAATATTAAATATCGATAGTCTGTGCCAGTGTATCGATAACATACCTCGTAGTAGTATCGATATTTTGGTACACCCCTAATAGATAGCGGAAGCCCCGGGATGGCTGATAAACTCAGACTTAAAGACAGGTCTCACTCAGACAATTCATTAAGGTGTTAATGTCAGCACAGTAAGTGGAGTGGAGTTAATCACTGGCATTGTTATAGGTAAGCAATAAAGAAATTATTGCTCAACCTGAGAAGCAGTGACACTTTGCTGTGCCAGTGTCAATTAACATGATTGCAAAATCTACAGTTCCTTGAAAAACGGAAGGGCTGAATGATGTCTAACTGGAATGGAAACATGACCTTGGACAGTTGGACAATCTATTTTAGTTTCAACAAATACGTGTGTGTGTGTGTGTGTGTAGGCCCTGGGTCCTGCGCCGAGGTGGTGCTCCTTCCTTGACAACCTGACAGAGGAGCTGGAGGAAAGCCCAGAGAGCACGGTGTATGATGACTACAAGTTTGTCACCCGGAAGGACCTGGAAAATCTGGGTGAGACCTTGCTGCTTTGATTTTTTTTATCGTCACACACCTCACTGTAAATGGAAATAAACGTCAAAGTTAAACAACCTATTCCATGGAAAAGATTTCCCTAAACAAAATATGCAAGTGGTGCATAAATTATTTTTGTTAGAAAGTACAGAAGATTAAAGAGATCCCTGCTCAAAGAGAAAATGTAATCCCAGCCCTGAAAGTTACACCCAAAACTATGAGTCAGACTGAGCCACTTTGCCGCCTTTGGGGTTTGCACGGGTGGCTAGACTACCTAACTAGAGGCCCAGTGAACATTTGAGAGGCTTTAGGTAAGAAGCAGTGTGTGGGGGGTGGGAGGACAGAGGGTCGGGGGAGTAGACGCTGGAAGGGTTGAATGAACATTGGAATGCACGCTCAGCAGTAAAGAGATCAGATGGCAAGAAGCAGAAAGGTGGTTGGCTGCTATGGAATAAAAGGACAGGAGGGGGCAGGCAGGGGAACAGCGGTGTTGATTTACAGGAGCGGCGTAATGTGGCCCTGTTATGTAACCAGGAGGCAACACGAGGAGAGCACACTGGGACCACACTTACTCTACATTCTCTGTGTCTCTGTATCTGCATTCTCTCACTTGGTGACTGGCTTTGATACAAGATACATAAGGAATGTTTTACTTTAGCTTAACCTTTGCATGCTGCTGCTCCCAGTCACACCCTATAATGAGTAATCTTACATTGGAGATTATCTTTTTTTAATTACATATGTTTAAAGTTCTGTGCTCATACATTTTATTTATGTCACTCAACACTCAGTTTTTCTGTAAACAATTTGATTCTCAGGTAAATCCTGAAAACAAAGGCTGTCTTTTCGAAGACTGTTGTTTACTTTTGTTATTTTTTATCTGTCGTTGAGGACAAACAATCTCTCGTTAAGACCATCATGCTAGTAACATGGCAACAAAGCAGCTTCTCCTTTTTCGTTCAATCGCAAGTGGCTTTGAGGTGCATTACTGCCACTGGCGTTAAAGTTCACGTCATGGCGTCACACAAATGGACCATGGAATGATACTCCCTGTCCACCGTACAACACTGTGGCTGATTTGGTCTAAGTGAGGCCCAAGTCTACAGTCATACTAATGTCTCTGTGAGGCTATACATCATTTGAGCTAAATGCTAACAATATTATATTAACATGCTCACAATGACAATGCTAACATGCTAAGGTTTAGCTGATAAAATGTTTACCATGTTTACCATTTTAGTTTAGTGTGTTACCATGCTAATATTTACTAAATAACACAAAACACAGCTGGGGCAGATGGGAAGGCCATTATTTTGTGGGTATTTGATAATGTGCTAAATGATGGTTTTAGGAAAAAGAATTACAGGAGCAGCAAAGATGTCATCAAGACATTTCACCACGTACCATGGATGTCAACCTCATGAGGGCACTGGGGGAAAAGTAACTAATGTCATTCACATTATAGCACCATCAATATCTTTACCAAAGTCCCTGGCAGTCCATGTAGTGGTTAAGTTATTTAAAAGAAAACTTAAAAAAGATAACCTCATTGTGGCAATAGAAGAAAGAATCATCAGTGGGATTCGTCCTTTGGGGACCATGAATAGTACATTTCATTGTACTCTATGTATTAGTTGATGATAGAATTCAACCTGACACTCTAGATGGTTTGTTTCACAAGACCATTTGGAAACAGTTTGGAAAAGGACAGGCATTTTCAAAAAATACTTGGCGGGTGATTATACAACCATCTGTCTTATCACAGTCTTTCACTGGCTACTTGAAACCAATCAGATCAACAGTAGGAGGGTGCTAGGACCAAAGGAGTACAGTCAGAGTGAAAACATGAGGTTTTTTTTTTTTTGTATCAAAGCCTTCAGAGTTGTTCTTTCAATGAAACACACTCTCCAGTTCTGATAAAACTGATGATATAACAGCAGTTACTCTAACGTCTTGACAAAGTTCTCTTGCTGGTCATCACACATAAACCATGTATGTAGTTGCCAGTAGTTTCTTAAAAGACACTGATTGGTTCAACCAATCAGTTAGCCGGTAAACCTGAGAAGATGGATCTGCAAGATCACATAATCTTGCAATTCTAGCTGCCTTGCAAGGAAAGATATATTTCAGATTGGAGCAAAGTGATGGACCATCTAATTGACAGACTGGCATTATGATCCATATAGCTGCACTGATAATACGGACAAGAATTTTCTGACTTTATTGTGTGTTTCATTTATTTTTATTAGGTTTGTCTCACCTGGTGGGATCATCTCTTTTGAGAGCCTACATGCACGGCTATTTCATGGACATCAGGCTTTATCACAAGGTAAGGTGTCTAACCGCTATGTCGCCTTCGTGTTAAAATGTCTTGATTAAGAAGTGATTAAAACTGCTGTTAGGCATGTTTGGGTTTGACAGCTTGGCTGTTTGGTTTGCGCGCAGGTCAAAACCATGGCAAATCCTTTTGCATACGAGGAGTATCGCAAGGATAAGATCCGCCAGAAGATTGAGGAGTCCAGGACGCAAAGAGTGCAGATTAAGGTGAGAGGTCATGACAGAGTGTCTCTTCTTAGTTTGCAAAGACAAACTGTTTAAATCTCTGGCCCTGAGAAGTTATCCTCTCTATCTTTTATGTTTTTATAAGAAAGAAAGTCAGATCCCTTGTTTTGACTCTTCCTTGCTCAGTATTGAAAACAAATTTAAAAAAAAATCTTTTTAAGACATTTTTTACATGCTTTCTTCAAATAAATCAGTTCCCTGTGATCATTTCATGGTATAAAAATGGTGTGTGTGTTTGAAAAAAATTTCAGTTTTTGCAACAATTTTTTGCATTGATGATGATGATATCAGTAAAAAGGGAATCTAAGTGCATCATCATATTTCCTGTTTTCTGTCTGTAATTAAATGGGCAATGTGTTGTGACTGAGACAGAAGCTGCCCAAGGTGAACAAGGAGCTTGCTCTCAAGCTGATGGAGGAGGGCGACGATGAAGCCGAGCTGGCCTCAAGGAAAAAGAAAGGCAAGGTAGGAGAACACACTGGAGGTTATAAAAATCAAGTTTTCATTTCAGCTTTTCAGGTCCCTGAGTTCATTCACGCTGAAGATATGTAGAACTCATGGAGAATGTCTTTCCTGACAAAAAAGTATGTACCTAACCATAACATTAAACATTTTTCTGATCTCAATTTATCAACACTGCAGGCTCTCCCCAGCATCCTGGGCGACGACCGCTTCAAAGTGATGTTTGAAAACCCAGAGTACCAGGTGGATGAACACAGTGAGGAGTTCCGCCTGCTCAACCCCATCGTCTCCAAGGTCGGACAAAAGAGGAAGAAGAAGCTGCGTCTACTGGCGCAGCAGGTGGCTGCTTCCCAACAGGTAATGCTGAAATTAGCTGTTAGTTGTGTTTCCTGAACAGTTAAAGACACTGACAGTCTCCAGCAATTAAGAATACAAGTTTTTGAGGCATTGAATGGAAATGAAAGAGGGAAGCTTCACTAAATAGTGGATTTCCATATTTAAGTGTGACATAAGCCTGTGGCATTCTGTAATCAAAGTAATAAACACAGTCATCCGTTTCTGTTGTCCATCTTGTTCGCAACCAGTGTTGGCACGTTATGTATTTTCTAGAATTATTCAGTCCAGAAAGAGTATCACATCAGTAACTTTGGTTTTGTAACATCTCTGTCCAGGCGGATGAAGAAGAGGAGGAGCCTGAAGGGCGAGCCAGCTCTGAGGAGGAGAGCTCGGACGATGACAAGAGTTGGGTCGAGGAGGTTAGGGAGCAGCGGAGACTCCTGCGGCAGGAGGACCGAGACCGGCAGCGTCAGAGGAGGAAGGAAGTAGACCGCAACACCGTCCTGCTGGAGGAGAATGGAGGAGAGATAACAGCAAACATGGCTGAGAGCAAGAAGACGAGTCAGCCTCAGTTTTATCAGATCAAAGCTGGGGAGGAGTTCCGAAGTTTTAATGACATGGCCCGCAAGCAGAGACTTCAAAAGTATGTCTTTGGAAATGTATTAAATGGTTGTGTGTTAGAGGAGTACTGGCTTGTTGTGTTTCTTTCAACTGCAGATTACTATTCAGATTGCTTTAGGGTCTGCAGCTGTTTATGATGAAGCATAACCTGACTCCACTTATTGAAGAAATTGTGTGGTGCATGCTTACATTTGCAAACTTAAATAGATAAATAAGAATATTACATATTACATTTACATTTATTAAAATTTTTTATTTCTTGCCCAAAACTGCTTTCTTACTGCTCTCTTTGTATACTGTTTGTTATATTGTGTTGAGGTTTGTGTGTGTTCTTCCAGGGCGTCTTTGGAGGATCGTCTGAAGTTAGAGGAGCACACTGGAACCAGCAACATGGCTGACACTGCAGTGGGCAGCAAACAGCTAACGTTCACTCTCAAGAAGGTAAACTGTTCATAAATTGTACTACATTACTTGGCGCACTATGTGAAGTACACAACACTATATCTGGGGCGGCTGTTGCTCAGTGGGTAGAGCTGAGCTGAGTTCTTAGTATCCTTGAGCAAGATACTGACCCCCAAAATTGCTCCTGATGTGCAGTTGGCACCTTGTGTGGCGGCCTCTGCTATCAGTAAGGGCCCTGCGATGAGCTGGCAACTCATCCATGGTGTACCCTGCCCTCACCCTTAGAGATAACTGGGATTGGCTCCAGTAACCCCCGCGACCCCTTAAAAAAGGGGGATAAAAGCGGTAACATCCTCACGAATAAGCGGAAGAAAATCAGATGAGATGGGAGAACACTTTTATCTACTATGGAACAACTTGTGCAGCCAATTGTTCAAGGGGGAGAGGAGGCACCACGGTCCCCTGAAGACATTTTTAATTGATCATGGAAGTCATGGAAAATTTAAAGCGAGACATAACAAATGACAACAAGTCCGCACCACATATCACCAATAACACCCAAAACTCAAATCTCAAATCAAAAGGTGACTAGCTAGGTAATGTCAACTCCAAATAAGAGCAAAATATACAGATTTAACAGTAGTCATAACTATGGCTGCAACCAATTATTTTCATTATTGATTAATCTGTGTCTGACAAAATTAATCATCCTAAATGATAAAGAAAGCAAGCTGGATGTTTTTGGCTTAAAAAAATGACCTTTACTACTATTAATTGATAATCAAAATAGCTAGCAAAATCGATGCCAATTAATCTTATTTCGATAGACTTATCGTTGTAGCTCTTATTGCTACCCTGAAATCATTTGGACGCGAGTTGGATAAGCTGTTTGTGTGAGCAATGGACTTCACCAGAACCTAATTCTCTGGACATTGTCTAGATTTCATCTGTGAGGCTGTACAAAAAACAATAACTTCACACAAGTAATTCCCTGAAACACACAAGGAATAATTCAGTAATACAGTGAGCCATACAATATAGAAAACATTTAAACTTTCAAAATCCTGTGTTGTCCCATGCCCCTACCTGGAAGTGTGCAATGGTTGTAACTGTTTGCTCTTCCTCCAAGTTTAAATCATCATCACACGTCATTTTACCTAATGTACAGGATCGAAACACAGAATATTATTTACTTGATATGCAATATTCTGTTCTCCTTTTATCAGTCAGAGCAGCAGAAGAAGCAGCAGCAAGCAGAGCGGGAACACCATGAGGAGAGGAAGAAGCTGAGGCGCTCGGCGGGACACCTAAACAGCCGCGGTCGGGGCTGGGGCAGCGGCAGGGGAAGAGGAGGAGGGAGGCGAGGGAGAGGCCGTTACTGATTGACAACGGACGCATGTCCAGCACACTGCTCAGCTCACATCAGATTTCCCTGGTGTCTTCCATGAACTTAACTCTTCCAGAGGGTTAAAGATGTAACTGGAGACATGCTAGAGAGACTATGCACAGGTGGCACAGACCGATAATGATGGACAGACACGCCTCCCCTTGCTCCAGGGTGGTCTGGACCATGTGTTTAGCTGCTCTTGGCAAATACAGATCATATTAAGATAGATTACCTAAGTTGCTGCCGGTGTGCATGTAATGCACATTATCCAGAAATACCTTCACTGCATACTTTTTTAGACAACAACTCAGGAAGCCTGTTTCAGTTAATGAAGGGGAGAAAAGATGTGTGCCCGTATAAAGTAAAAAATTAAATGCAAATAATTATTTTTTCTTAATTTTCTTCCTTTTTGTTTTTACTGTGTATTGTTTAGCCAACACTTGGATTAACAAAACTTGTACTATGTATTATATTTGGTACAACACTTGCCTGACTACATTGTTTTTAGAGCTGAAAAATCAAAATACAGCATTTCTGCTGAGTGCCAAAATGACTTAAAGTGGGCACACAGAGCATGCTTCCTTTGTTGCAGTTTTTACGTCAGAAGTAAGAGGACTGGAAGAGGTGAAGGCTGAATGAGTGAAGTTTTTTTTGTCTCCCACACCAACAACTGCAGTTCTTCGAAATGGAAGGACTGCCTGGGTGTCCTTCCCATCCCCCAATGTGACGATGGTGTGAATCCGCTCTGCTCCAGCATTGGCCTATTTCAAATGTAAGGGAGGTGCATTTAAGCTGTCGGCATGCCAACACTGGCCCCTTGACTCATTTGAACTCATTTGATGTCACCATGCTTTTCAGTTACCCATCCGCCTACAAAAAGCAGAGAGTAAAACTTAGAATATGCTGGTTTATGGGCAGTTATGTGCCAGACTATTTCTTGACCAGGACCTGTAACCTCCAGGAGATCTGATATTTTAATTAGTGGAGTCATATCTATCTTCTCAAATACCGGCCACAACATCAACTTTCCCAAGATGTCAAACTATAGCTTTCATTTTCTACTGGTCCCATGTTGCATTTTCACTTCACATACAGCTGAATAGATCAGGGTCAGGGTATTACATACGTTAAACCAGAAATTCATTGCTACAAAGCCTTAAAGAATGAACAGGGAGCTTTGTAGCCAGGTGTTTCTTGAGAGATAACCATCAGTGATAGGAGACCGAGGCAGGACAACAAAGCTGCAGCCTAGTTCCCTCATTTGTGTTGCGACCCCAGTGACTCTGTTCCGCTTTAGAACAAATAAACATCATTTAGCAAAGTGTCATCTGGTCCAGTTCTTTAATCTGGGTTCTAGGTAAATTGCCTCATCTCTCTGTAAAAACAAGACATCTCTGTCTGTCTGTCTGTCTGTCTGTCTGTCTGTGTGTGTGTGTGTGTGTGTGTGTGTGTGTGTGTGTGTGTGTTTGCCTCAAATATCTCTGCAGATCAGGATCAGACAGACCTGAGACTTTCAACTTGGCTGCTGCTTGGTTCAAGGGTGTGCAACGTCGGATTTGTTTGGATTACAATGATACCGTTAATAAATTATTTCAGAAATGCTTTACGAATTCCGCTAGCAAGTTAACCATAGCCACCACAGTCACGTGCGCACCAGAGCCAATCACTGCACACCATAGCCACCGTGCGCATCAGAGCCAATCACCGCAGAGCCCGACTCCACGACACACCTTAAGAAACAAGCGGATTTATACCTGCAGTGGCGCGAGCTGGACCAGGATTTTGCCGGCGGTTCGGTCCCGTTCTGTGCATCTGAACTGACTGTTGTGGATTAATGAGACTAAACGAGTCCGGACCGAGTCTGTTCCGGTCTGAGGAGATCTGGAGACACGCGGACAACAAAGTGGAATGGGAATCTGTGGATGTTCGTGTGTAGCTAGCTGCTAGCCCACCCACACGGCCCACCTCCCCAGTCGACGGACCGGACACACTGGCGCATCCAAAACTTAGGGTAAATAATGTCCGCTACGCTTTTTTGCGAACATCGCCGTCACGTTTGCTTTGTGTCTGGTGCACGAAAGTGTCCAAGCAGCAAGTTTGGTTGTTGAGGAACAGGAAGTTTGAGATTTGTGACATTTAGCGTGTTTGGAGTGTATAGCTAGTGTGTTATGTAGTGTGTTTAGTGAGTAGTGGAGTTGTTTTTTTGTTTAATGAGTCAAAACAATGAGGAGACTGCTAAATGTGGAGCAGGCAGTGCAGCTCTTCATTCAGCTGGAAGGAGCTCAGGCAGACCTGAGCATTGCCTGCATTTAAATGTAAAAAGTTACATATAACCTTGTAAATGTTTTAAAATTATGCACATATTTAGCAAACAACAATTTATATTTGCATTATAAGTAATAAAAAATGGTTTGTTAAACATATTTGTGGTTTTCACAGTAAAAGAATCTAACTTTTTCTACTCGGATTTTATGTTTTTTTTGTGATTTTAGGTCCATTGTGTTAATACAGTATGTCAAAATAAAAAAATAACTGTACAGTCACACGTGAGGTTGTGCTGAAAATAATGACACCAAGTAAATGGCTTTTAAGATGAAATATAATGGCAAAATCAAAAATAGTCAAAAACGGCCAATTATACCCTGGAATATCGGATTTCGCAACAAACCTAAATATCCCTGACGTCCCAGCTTCTAACACAGCCTCATTTGGCCATCCATGAAAAAGCTACTTAATCTCCCACTTTTCTATAGGAATACATATTTCCTACGGGCACTGCACTAGTTTCCTTTAACAATGCCTCACCATGACAACTGGTGATCAGGCCACAGGAAGTGGGCCAACCAAAGCTGCCACAAAGAATAAGGAAACAGAATTTCCACAGAGGCGGGGAAGAGCTATTTGATACTGTGCCTCGTAAGCCAAACCATTACGTAGACCCACATTAGACCTCTCGGCACAGGACTTCTGTCCATGACTTTAGTTGTAATGATCAAATATGTTGTTTACTCCAATCCAATCAGAGCTTGATTGCAAGTAGGACATTGAGCGTACTAGCAAACCATTGTGTCTCATTGTTTTTCAAGTTTATTACAAACACAAAAGAAGCAAAACCAGTGATCCTTTAATGTGCCTGAATCAAACCGTGATAAAGGTTTGTGGTTCGATCATAGTGTTTCCTTGGATCGGACGTTTTGTGAGGCAGTCTGAGTAATCCATAGAAGATACTGGTATGTGGAATCTGCAGATTAAGAAGCACATTGTTTCTGGAAAAATACTTAAACATACATCAAGGAACTTAAAACCAATAAGAAACAGTCTCACTTTAATACTGATACCTCTATATATGCATAAGCAATTAAAACTATTGTTTTGGGGTGTAGTGCTGAGAATGAATATAGAGGTCTCAAAGCCCAAGGAGAGAAGTTACTCTGTAGTCTGGTGGTATGGCAGCATCACCAAAGCAGCATTTTTTTTTTTTTTACTTTTGTCTGCGGGCCGCCAAAATCAACAACAAATTCAAGTTCTTGTAGCTGCTTTAAAGGCGAAGTTCAGCCAAATTTGAAAATTCAGTCATAATCTACTAACCCCTAAATTTCATAGTCCAAAGTCATATCTGGAGCTTCAGAGCAAAACTTTGTTTTTCTAAATTTGATTGTGTTAAAGGTAAAAGAATGATACCTAAGATGGGAAGCAGTGAACCCTCTCTTCAGTTGGTGCCCCCCCAAAAAAAAGGATCAAAGGAGTGAAATGTGCTGATGCAGCCCATTCACTGAGATTCAGGCCAACCCAGGACAGCAGAAAAGATGTTCCAGTGAAAATACGATCCCTTTTTTCAGTCTCCACACTGCCGAGCAAACCAACTCTGGGCAACTCAGCTTTGAAAGAAAAAAAAATGACGAGTCAGCATAGACCCAGATTAAACAACTCACCTCTCATCAATGTAGGAACGGAGCAGACAAGTGGGCAAGTTGGGCAGTCACATGTCAAAGGCTAAATTTATTCAGAACAACCATTTGATATAATTGAGACTGTCATTTTGTAACATTGTAGTATTCAGATAATAAGATATATACTATATATATTTACTATTAAATATTTTTATATTTACTATTTTTGTTATCCTCAGGATTATTATTTATGTTATTTTACCACTGAAATATTCCTCCTCTGTACTTCAACAAGTACAGAGATATGTATTCACACTAACTCTGACAGACTGCTGTACCTACAAATAAATGTAGAGCATTGTCACAGGGAGCTCTCAGGGGTTGCTGAAGATGTGACCCAGATGTGTCAGAAGCAGGGCTCTGTATCCATGTAACAACCACGTGTGCACAGTGAAAACAGGTTTTAGGATAAATAATGTATCATCTGTGCCCTTTGACTAGTTTAATAAGTACAAGGATGTGTACTTTCAACATGTTAAGGATGTTGTAAAAGAGTCACTCCGACCTTATGATTCAGGACACAGAACTGATATAAGACACACCGGAGCTGCACATTGTCTCAACATTATCACCATGACATTTCAAAAACAAGCATGTCTCTATATGGTAATACTAAAACCACTATGTTGAGCTATAGTAATTTCAGACATGCAGATGTTCCTCATGAAAATGCCTCCATAGAATTCCTCCCAACTGGCATTATTTCCCAAATACCATGTGCATGGTGGAGGGATAATGTACATGGGTCCATGGTTCTTTGTTTAATAAGTCTCAGAGTCTAGCAGTGGTGCAAGAAGTACTAAGATCCTTTACCTAAAAAGTAAAATAAGTAATTTGACACTGTGAAAACTCGACTACAAGTGAAAGTCATGCGTAAAACGTTACTTAAGTAAGGGTCAATTTTATCTGCAAGATTTTACTGCTGTTGATTTACTTTATATAATAGGGGGTAGTTTAATCCACATCAATGCATTATATTCTATAAGATCATCACATGATTGCCATGGATCACCAAATTTGGAGATTTGTGTAAAGACGAGGTATAAAGTTTCAGAAAATGTACAAAGTAGAGGTGCCTTGAATTTGATTGCAGTGTTTGAACAAGCCCCTAATGACAGAAAAAACATCAAGGACGTTCACTTCGCCCGGATTGGCGTCACCGGGGCCCCACCCTGGAGCCAGGCCTGGGGTTGGGGCTCGCAGGCGAGCGCCTGGTGGCCGGGCCTTTGCCCACGGGACCCGGCCGGGCGCAGCCCGAACGAGCAACGTGGGCCCGCCCTCCCGTGGGCTCACCACTCGCGGGAAGGTTCAGAAAGAGCCGGTGCAGTGGGATATGGGTGGCAGTCGTAGGCGGGGGCCCCGGCGATCCAATCCCCGGATGGTGACTCTAGCCATGGGGACATGGAATGTCACCTTGCTGGGGGGGAAAGAGCCTGAGCTGGTGCGGGAGGTTGAGCGGTACCGGCTAAAAATAGTCGGGCTCACCTCCACGCACAGTCTGGGCTCTGGAACCTAACTCCTTGAGAGAGGCTGGACTCTCTTCTACTCTGGAGTTGCCCGCGGTGAGAGGCGGCGAGCTGGTGTGGGCTTGCTTATAGCCCCTCAGCTCAGCCGCTATGTGTTGGAGTTTTCCCCAGTGAACGAGAGGGTCACTTCCTTGCGCCTTCGGGTCGGGGATAGGACTCTCACCGTTGTCTCGGCTTATGGGCCGAACAGCGGTGCAGAGTACCTGGCCTTCCTGGAGTCCCTGGGAGGGGTACTGGAGAGTGCTCCAACCGGGGACTCCGTCGTTCTACTGGGGGACTTCAACGCCCAAGTGGGCAGCGACAGTATTACCTGGAGGGGTGTGATTGGGAGGAACGGCCTCCCCGATCTGAACCCCAGTGGTGTTTTGTTACTGGACTTCTGTGCTAGTCACAGTTTGTCCATAACGAACACCATGTTCAAGCATAAGGGTGTCCATATGTGCACATGGCACCAGGACACCCTAGGCCGGAGGTCAATGATCGACTTTGTGGTCGTGTCATCTGACCTCCGGCCGTATGTCTTGGACACTTGGGTGAAGAGAGGGGCTGAGCTGTCAACTGATCACCACCTGGTGGTGAGTTGGATCCGCTGGT
Organism: Sparus aurata; assembly: GCF_900880675.1. NCBI lineage: Eukaryota > Metazoa > Chordata > Actinopteri > Spariformes > Sparidae > Sparus > Sparus aurata. The sequence goes on along the minus strand of NC_044202.1, from coordinate 26,904,131 downwards.
GGGGGAGGAAGCTGGACAGACCTGGCAGACCCAAACGTATTGTGAGGGTCTGCTGGGAACGTCTGGCAGAACCCTCTGCCAGGGAGATCTTTAACTCCCACCTCCGGGAGAGATTTGACCAGATCCCGAGGGAGGCTGGGGACATTGAGTCCGAATGGACCATGTTCTCCACTTCCATTGTTGACGCGGCTGTCCGGAGCTGTGGCCGTAAGGTCTCCGGTGCCTGTCGCGGCGGCAATCCCCGAACCCGGTGGTGGACCACGGAAGTAAGGGTTGCTGTCAAGCTGAAGAAGGAGTCCTACCGAGCCTGGCTGGCCCGGGGGACTCCTGAGGCAGCTGATGGGTACCGGCAGGCCAAGCGTGCGGCAGCACGGGCAGTCGCAGAAGCAAAAACTCGGGTCTGGGAAGAGTTTGGGGAGGCCATGGAGGAGGACTACCGGTCGGCCTCGAAGAAATTCTGGCAAACCATCCGGCGCCTCAGGAGGGGGAAGCAGTCCTCCACCAACACTGTTTACAGTGGAGGTGGGGAGCTATTGACCTCAACTGGGGACATCGTCGGGCGGTGGAAGGAATACTTCGAGGATCTCCTCAACCCCACTGACACGCCTTCCATAGAGGAAGCAGAGGCTGGGGACTCAGAGGTTGACCCATCCATCACCCAAGCTGAAGTCACTGAGGTAGTCTGGAAGCTCCTCAGTGGCAAAGCACCGGGGATGGATGAGATCAGCCCCGAGTACCTCAAGTCTCTGAATGTTGTGGGGGTGTCTTGGCTGACACGTCTCTGCAGCATCGCGTGGCAGTCGGGGACAGTGCCTCTGGACTGGCAGACCAGGGTGGTGGTCCCCCTATTTAAAAAGGGGGACCGGAGGGTGTGTTCCAACTATCGGGGGATCACACTCCTCAGCCTCCCTGGGAAAGTCTATTCCAGGGTACTGGAGAGGAGAATTTGGCCGACAGTCGAACCTCGGATCCAGGAGGAACAATGCGGTTTTCGTCCTGGCCGTGGAACACTGGACCAGCTCTATACCCTCCGCAGGGTGCTTGAGGGTTCATGGGAGTTTGCCCAACCAGTCCACATGTGTTTTGTGGACTTGGAGAAAGCATTCGACCGTGTCCCTCATGGCATTCTGTGGAAGGTGCTCCGGGAGCATGGGGTCGGAGGCCCTCTGTTAAGGGCTGTACGGTCCTTGTATGAACGGAGCAGGAGCTTGGTTCGCATTGCCGGTAGTAAGTCAGACCTGTTCCCAGTGCGTGTTGGACTCTGGCAGGGCTCCCCTTTGTCTCTGTTTCTAGGCGCAGCCACGGGCCGGAGGGGATCTGGTTCGAGAGCCACTGGATCTCATCTCTGCTTTTCGCGGATGATGTGGTCTTGTTGGCTCCTTCGAGCCAGGACCTCCAGCATGTCCTGGGGCGGTTTGCAGCCGAGTGTGAAGCGGCTGGGATGAGAATCAGCACCTCCAAATCCGAGGCCATGGTTCTCGACCGGAAAAAGGTGGCTTGCTCCCTCCAGGTTGGGGGAGAGTTCCTGCCTCAAGTGGAGGAGTTTAAGTATCTTGGGGTCTTGTTCACGAGTGAGGGAAGGATGGAGCGTGAGATTGACAGGCGGATCGGTGCAGCGGCCGCAGTAATGCGGTCGTTGTATCGGTCTGTCGTGGTGAAGAGAGCTGAGCCGAAAGGCGAAGCTCTCGATTTACCAGTCAATCTACGTTCCTACCCTCACCTATGGCCATGAACTTTGGGTCATGACCGAAAGAATAAGATCCCGGATACAAGCGGCTGAAATGAGTTTCCTCCGCAGGGTGGCAGGGTGCTCCCTTAGAGATAGGGTGAAGAGCTCGGGAGGAGCTCGGAGTAGAGCCGCTGCTCCTCCACATCCACATCTGTTTCGGATGCCCCCGGGACGCCTCCCTCGGGAGGTGTTCCTGGCATGTCCTGCCGGGAGGAGACCCCGAGGAAGACCCAGGACACGCTGGTGTGACTATGTCACTCAGCTGGGAACGCCTTGGGATCCTCCCGGAAGAACTGGAGGCAGTGTCCGGGGAGAGGGAAGTCTTGGTGTCCCTGCTCAGGCAGCTGCCCCCACGACCCGGCCCCGGATAAGCAGACGAAAATGGATGGATGGATGGATGGATGGATGGATGGATGGATGGATGGTGTTTGAATTTGGATACATTCCACCATCGAGACCACAGCCACACAGGTGGCTCTGTAGGCACACATATTATTACAGGCCTTTTTCACAGCAAACATTTATATATACCAAAACCTTAAGTAACATGCTAACATTAGAACAAAGTACACCTAAGGTTCATAATACCAGCAGTTTGGCACTGTTTCGGTCAAATTAAGTACTGGACAAAAATTTGTGCTAGATGAAATGTCAGATGATCCGTCAAGTTATTACAATTATCAAGGTCACAAATGACTTGCTGCTGGCGGCTGACTCAGGGCTCTGTTCAATTTTAATTTTACTTGATCTCAGCTCAGCCTTTGATACGGTGGACCATGATACCCTAATTAGCCGTCTGGAACACCTTATTGGCATCAGTGGCATAGCGCTTGAGTGGCTCAAGTCCTTTCTTTAAAATAGGTCCTTCTCTGTGTCTCTTGGTGATGCCTGTTCCTCTCATGCTCCCCTCCTCTGTGGTGTACCCCAGGGGTCAATTTTGGGGCCCCTTCTTTTTTCCATTTACATGTTACCCCTGGGGAGAATCATTCAAAGGCACAATATTAATTTTCATTTATATGCAGATGACACCCAGTTGTATGTACCGTTGAAACCTGGTTCTTCAGATGTTTCCCATATCCTCCCATGCCTGGCAGATATAAAAACATGAATGTTCAACAACTTTCTCCAACTAAATGACTCCATAACAGAGGTTATCCTCTTCCCCCCATCTAGCTCCAGCATCTGCATTCCCAACAGTCTCCCCTCTACCCTTGGTTTCCAGAAAGTAGCTCGCAATCTTGGTGTCTGGTTTGACTCAGAGCTATCCTTTGACTCACAGGTAACCAAGGTAGTGCAATCCTGTTTCGGGCAGCTGAGACAGCTAATAAGAATCCGTCCTTTCCTCTCCTCCACCGACCAGGAGAAGGTTGTCCATGCTTTTATTTCTTCTAGACTAGATTACTGTAATGCTCTGTACTCTGGGATCAGCAAGGGAAACATCCGTAGACTGCAACTGATTCAGAATGCTGCTGCCAGGCTTTTAACAGGTACAAAGAGAAGTGACCATATCTCCCCAACCCTTGCTGCTCTCCACTGGCTGCCTGTGAGTTTTAGAATTGATTTTAAGATTTTACTACTTGTTTTTAAAGCCCTGAATGGTCAGGCTCCTGCCTATATCCGTGACCTGCTTTTACCCTATGAGCCTGAACGCTGCCTGAGATCCGCCGGCACAGCTTTACTTATGGTCCCGAGGTCCCGTCTCATTACAAAAGGTGACCGGGCCTTCGCTGTCCACAGCGGCGATCTCAGGCAGGCTAGATCAGTGACTTCTTTTAAATCTCTTCTAAAGACTCACTTTTATCAATTGGCCTTCTCTTAATTTTGTTTTATTATTCGTTGTCTGATTACCTTGTTGAGGATGTGTGTTTTGTTTTTTTGTTTTTTTTTCTATTTTTTTTGTTTGTTTTTTTTATTCCAATTTTATTTCTTGGCGGTTTTATTATGTTTTTATTTTATTTTATTATTTATTTTCGTTGTTGTTGCTGTTGTTGTTGTTGTTATTGTCAGTTAATTGTATTTGGTATGTTTTTATTTCTGTTTTTATTCTGTTGTTCAGCACCTTGTAACATGCTTTTGAAAGGTGCTATATAAATAAAGTTATTATTATTATTATTAATATTATTATGAATTAATCCTGAGGGGGACATTGGTAATTGTATCAAAGATCAAATGGCAATCTGTCCAACATTTCTTGAGACATTTCACCCAAAAATAAAAGTGTCAAATTCATGGTGGTGCTAGAGGAAAAGTCAGAGGATCACCAAAGTTGGGGGAAATTGATGGTCTGTTTAAGATTATGTTTCAATACATCTAGTAGCTGTTGAGACATCTCACTAAAAAACAAATTTGCATTTCTCATGATCGCAATAGCAGAAAGGTCAGTAGGCTTCATCCTCTTTGGATTACGAATGTCTGTATAAAGACTCATGAATCCATTTAAAGGTGCAATATGGAAGAATTCACTAAAATCATTGACGTTTTGTTACAGAAGTCCTCCGAGACTTCAACCTCTCTCCCGACATGCAATGCCGTCCTCTTCGCCATCCAGGCAGCGGCTGCACGGCTAACTATCTATTTAATGGCAGCTACTGTTGGCAGCTAGTCTGGTGTTATGCAGCCACTTATTTGTTAGTATCAACTGAGGACAGTTCTTACATATTGCAACAAGTTGTTGTGAAATTTCAATTTGGACCAAAGTGGTCTGCTAACTGACTGACAGGTTAACAATGCCTGCAACCCTTTGGTCCCTAACCTGGCATGCCAAATGATCTCGCAAATCTAGCTGACTCACAAGGCAATGGCTCAACAAATGTGTTAAATGCATGGCCTAAAATTTTTATAGGGGAACAACCTGTGGCTGTTCTGGATGGAGGCCGGGCATGCAAAGTCCTTGTGGCAACATGCACAGAACCTCATAAATGTTGTGAGTAAGCATAAGGTAGAATACAAAGAGCAAGCAACAGAATGTTAGGAGCTCTGTGGAGCTCTGCTTCTTGTAGTTCATACAAGGAGCTTAAACATGAACAGCTCAATTCAGCTCAACATTAGATATTCTGTCACTGAAGCAAATGAGTAATTTCTCTGTCTTTATGGCTCTTTCTACTTGAACTACTGGGGCCTCAGTTTTAAAAATGTTCCAAGATTATGCTTGAACTTAGTCTTGAGATTCTTTCCAAAAGTGTGTCTACATATAATAATGTACATAAAACATGCTGAGTTTATGAATCATTTGTTACACACTTGCAATCTATGAAACTCAAACCAACTCAAAATGTCAGCACCTACATTGTGATTCCCCCATATAATGCCAGCAAAAATGAGTCCAGAACAACGATAGATGAGAGGAGAAAATCCTAACTTTTTGGAAGACAAGGTAGGACAATGGTACAGGAGGTTGAAGTCAGGCAGTTTTCTTACTCACTGTTACACAGAGTGAGGACATGCATCCAAAAATAGATTACCTGGACAAGACAGGCGTGACATTAGACTTGTGAATAAACTATGGATGAGCTCAGGCAGTAGAGATCCATTCATGCAAACCTTCAATTAGCTTTTTTTTAAGGCACTGCAGTTACAAGAAAGATTACAGAATGACCTAAATTACAAGGTTTCCATTGTCTGTGTATGTTATGAAAATACACTTCTTGACAATGACAAGTACAATTTAGAACCATGCTTTTTATTTCTTTGGCTGGCTAGTCACGGTTCAATGGCTGTGTGGTGTAATTGTTTTCACCCTATCCAGCTGTGTGGGTGGAGTCTGTCATCAGCACTTTAAGTTGATTAAGCTATCTGTGTGACACATGCTGTTGGGTGCTCATCCCAAAGTCACCCTGTCTGATCTGAAATGACAAATGGATCAGAGTCAAAACCATTAAGAAACATCACCATACCATCTGCTGAGATAGGCCTAGAGCCATGCAAAGAAAACCTAAAACTTCCGGTCTCATAAGTAGCTGTCTGGGTCAGCCAGAAATGCTCTGGTATATTGAGGTCAAGGCGTCATGGATTTTACCTGTTAATCTCTTATGAAGTCTGAACACCTCCAATCCTTGACCTCTGACTACACAGCTACGTAGCTGTTTGAATGAAAAACACTTAAGTTGTTTTTTGACAAAAAGCTTGCTTGAAAGAGAAGCAATGTTTGACTTTTGCAAATAAAAAATTCAATTTCAAATTTCACTTAGCAATCAAAACTAATGGTTCGCAAATTGTGGATGGCATAGTATAAATAGAAAAATTATCTGACTGGTTCTTTATTCTCTAACCTAAAATAGTTCTGAAACTATGTAAAACTAAAATAATACATCATATGCTAATTTGCTAATCCTTTCCAAATACAAAAACAATGATGATGATTAATGATTTCCGGTCAATGGTCCAAAAACACCTGCTTGGGACATTCCAGGGGTAAACAGATTCATTGATAGCAGGTGATAGTATCATGATTGAGTGAAAGGGACACATCAAAGGGCTCAGTTGTTCACAAGCAAGGAAAGGGTGAGGTTGACCACTTTGTGAAACATATGATTATGCAAATAATATCACTATATGGGTTTAGGAAAACCTTTTTTTGTTGCAGGTATAACAAGCAAAACAAACAATTTGAACGGAAAAGTACATATATAATAGAATAGAATAGAATGCCTTTATTACATTATCTTCAGTACTTTCGTAAACATCACTATGCATGCATGGTGACCAGTTTAGTCATTTCAGACAGTTTCAGTAAACAACACAACATCAGTTCTTGAAATCTTTTTCTGGAACTTTTAAACAGAGATACGGAGTAGCCACTGAAGCAGATTCTGGAACTTGTGTTGTGCAATAAGGCAATTTCACATTTGTACCCCATGGTGTTGGGACACATTAAAATGCAACATTTCCTTAAATTTCTCTGATATTTTCTATTACTTTTTTTGTCAAGAGAAAAAATAAAAGACCATTGGTTTGAATATTGCTCTTTGCATGAGGCCCATAGATGCAGTGGTGGCCAGAGTACTGAACTTTACTCAAGTAAAGTACTATTACTCCCATGACAAGTATTAAGTACAAGTTGCTCTTCATTTAAATATTATGAATGTGTATTAATTTAGATGTTAGTTAGTCGTGTTAGTTGTGCAAATTTAGTATTTTGCTTTTCTAAGAAGCAACAGTTTAAAAGGCCAGCAAAACCACGAGCTACAGGGTAAGTTGATGTCATCATCATAATGTCAAATGTTACACATGAAAAATTGGAGATATCAGTGTTTTTCATGAGGCACAGCATTCATGTGACTTTTGTCTTTTTTAGATTTTGTTTGAAAAAATTTGACCAGATGTAGCCAGAGATTGTTTTGGAAGCTGCCTCTGGTTCTGCCCTGTCGTGATCAAATCCTAGCCAAAAGACAGGCGGTGCGTCCAGCTGGTAACTGCATCTGCAGTAGAGGTGCTCCTCATATGCTCTCCCCTCTAAACACAATCTGTGCTTCTAGAGCAGACTAGTTGTAATGCAGGTATAAATGGAAAATGTCATATCAAAAACAGAAGTAAGGAATACAATTACAGTTTTAAGGAAGGACAAAAATGAAAAAATTGCATGAAAAGTTTTTTACTCATGTGTGTCACTATTTGTTCCGAGGATCAGCTTGGTAGTTACAGTCTATTAAAGATTCTTGTATGTTTCATGTGCTTGCTGACACAAGATGTATTATGTGCACTGAGTTGAACGGTACTGTGACATAGGTTGATGAAAAAGTAAAACAAACTAGGCTATTACATTGTACAAGTATGAGCTAACAAAGAAGTGAAGAGAAATACAAAGCCAGATGACACATAGCCACCAGGACATGTAACTGCACTGTATTTTGTGGGTGGCCAATAACAATGATCATCCTTGTCTTTTGTGAGGCCTTGTAAATGTGGGGGTTAGGCCACAATGGTCTACAGTAATGATAACAGAAAGTCCACACAGAGCCAGAGACAGAAATTACAAGGGGAGGAGAAGGAGACGGGTGAAGGAGAAGAAACAAACATTTGGTGGAAGAGAGATAAAAACAAAAGGAAATGACTTGCGAGAGGAAAAACAATCTAACATGGGTTTGCTGTGTAATATGTTGTTTTGTGATCTTGTGATTTTTAACAAGCTGATAAACATCTGTTGAAAATGAATTATCGCTCAAGTGTGGGACCACTTCCTGCTTGATGAGCATGCTTCTGCATAGGAGGTGAGGCCCGCTGGAACAAGTTCAGATTCAGGGCAGGACTAAGGAAAACTGCAATGTATGAAAATAATGGCAAATTATGTCACCAGACAAGTTTGCGGCTTAACCTTGAGAAAGGGCTGTGGTTGTTACTTTTTTGATAATTATACTGCTTGGAAAAAATTACTTCATTCATCAACCCCTGCAGAAAATCTGAATGGAAACCCTGTTGCACAATGAGTAGAATGCCATCTTGATTTGTGACCTCAAGAACTGGAAAAGATATTAAGTTAAGCCCACAGATATGCTGTCCTTATGAAGCCCTGAAGTTTCCTGTTAGTGTCCTGGAACCGTTGCCTGTGCAACATTTCCACATGTACTGTTGGGTCATCTTAACCAAATTCTTCATTTTCCTCCATTCGGTAATGTCTGCTTGCAAACCAAATGTCTACAAAAGCAACCGTTGGACCGATTAGGTTGTGCAGTAAAGGGGAAATGGCTGGGGGACAGGGACTTCATGGGTCTGGGTAGAAAAACATTTTACTTCAAAGAATAAAGGACTTCTCACCCTGGTCACTCACTGTTTGAACTTTTGCCCTCAGGGAAACGCTACCAATGTCTAAAAACAAGTACTAGTAGATTCAGGAACAGCTTCTTTTTCTTATACAATAACAGTTTTAAATAAAGCCAAACTTATTTTTTAATGATGCAGTTTGCACTGACTAACACTTTACATTTAATTATTTTTATGTTTATGATTGCTAACAGGGATACATCTCTGTGTAGATGTTGGTGTGGGTGTGTGTATTGTGTGAATGTTCTGCATTGAATGAAGTGTGGAATGAATTTTTATGATTAATGAGGCACCTTACTGGAGCAGCTCTCCAATTTTCGTTGTACTTAAATGCAATGACAATAAAAGCATTCTATTCTATTCTATTCTATTTTATAAATGTCCGCCAAACAATTTATTAAAATGAAATATGGATTTTTGGTGATTCTAGACTAACAGACACATTAAAACAATTAAAGGGGCAATATGTGAGAATCTAAGTTGAAACTGCTGAAAAATGTACTATTTTTACTGTTATCAACAGGATGTGAATAAAGACCAGTTTTGATATTATGATGTCCATGTACTGTGTCGTAGATATATATTCTGGTTAGCATGCCAACTAGCTAGCTCTTGTGTGGGCTCCCTGTCTTAAAGGCCAGCTGCATGACTAGTTGTCCAGCTAAGGCAGCTACAGTTAGCAGCAGTCAGAAGTTACTCGGGTGATGTGCTGCCTTACTATTCTTAGCTTTACTGATAGGACAGGCAAAGAGTGATAGGAAATGGTGAGAGATGCAAGACATGCATGCCAGTTTTTTGTTTTTTTAACCCTAGGCCATTATAAAGCACTCATGTAATGTCTCGTTATGCATGGGCATTTTTCACAACTACTATGTCATTAACTGAGAGTTTTCCCTCAGTGGCCTCTTCATGACTATTTATTGAAGGTAATGAAGATGTACATGAATTATGATCGTAATAATCTACGCCCACTATGGACTTGATAAGGTGTTACTAGTACCAGTAACAATTCAATTTATAAATATTGTCAGTTCTTGGGAAACAAAAATACATGTGCTAAAAGTGACTAAATTAAGTGATTAAATTAAGTCTTTCAAACTCGTTCGCCATTTAAAAGTGAGGTCTTTCTCAAAACAAATTTACTAGTAGAACCTGTGTTGTGTCATATAAACTGTGTTTACCAACTCGGCTTGACAAGTGTTCCTGGGCACATGTAGCAATCTCCTTTATACAATCTTAAATTCATCACAAAGTGGTGAACCTTGCCCCATCCTTGCTTGTGAGTGACTGAGCTCTTTGAGGATGCTATTCTCATACCGAATCATGATACTATCACCTGTCAACAATGAATCTGTTTACCTGTGGAATGTTCTAAACAGGTGTTTTTGGAGCAGTCCACAACTTTTTTCAGTGTTTTGTTGCCCCTGTCTCAACTGTATTGAAAGGTATTGCTGCCATCACATTCACAAAATTATATATATTGTGTTTGCAGTGTTTTCAATTGAATGAATGACAAAGATAAGTAAAATATCAAATTGTTTTTTTATTTTAGCTTTACACAATAATACAACTTTTTGCGGAAATCACGGTTGTATATACTTGTACATCCTTACAGAGCTGTTGTGACATACATTCCTCCGTTGACACCTTTAGATCTCCTCTAATCTCATCAGACAGGCCAAGTACTCAGAGCTGAACAGACTGCCGTCAAGCCAGGTCAGATCATGGACTGCATGCGATCAGTCAGAGCCAGCAGACTGTTCAATCTGTCAGCGTGAGAGAGCAACTGAGGGATTAACACCAATGTATTGCAGGTTTTCTCCATCACAGCTGGCCAGGCAGAACCTGTACTGATGATAACCTGTCAGGTAGATTATAGCAACAACAACAACAACAACAACAACAACAATAATAATAATATAACTATACATGCATGTGAAGGCTGAAACTTATGATTATCTTAATTATTGATTAATCTGTGAATTATTTTCTTAATTTATTGTTTTATCTATAAAATGAATTATATTTATAATTTATAATTTATTTGTCGCTTACTTTTAAAGGTTTAAACCCCAAAGATGTTAGATTTACTATCAAGAAATCATCAAAGTAAGCATCAAATTACAACATTTGAGAACCTGGGACCAGAGTTAGTTCGAGTTCTAATTCAGTTTATTTCTAATATTGTGCATGGTCGTTGTCCAGCGGTCTGTCTTTTGCACCATGTGGATGAGGTGACAAAGCTAGACCGGTTCATACGTGGATGGGAGTCCGGTTTCAGCTGGCTGCGTTGCCATAGCAGCGCGCTCTCTATAAATACTCACGGGGTCCTCTACCGGCTTCCACTCCAGTCAGTCGCACTACACGGGCGTCAGTGCCAGCAGCCGACTTCATTGTGAAGGAAACTGCTTTTTTTTAATCCCCGCATCCGGGTCTAATGGACAAACTCTTTGTAAATGCTTTTTAAGGTAAGTGAAGACCATTCGATGTCGTTTGAGTCAGAACGTCACATTTTGTCTTAAATGCATGTCAACTCAAGTTAGCAAACGTTAGCTAGTTAGCGGGCTGATACCGTTATGGCGGCTTAAAAGGGACAATGAAAATGGGAGTATTTTCGGGTAGGATATTCTGGCAATTTTACCGTAATTGTTTCGTGAATTTTATTCAAAAGTGAATCGCTCTGGAGTCTTACTTAAGATTAACATTACTACGTGGCCAGTGCGTCAGATGTCTGGTTAACGTGAGCTAGCTGGCTATTATTCTCATTTTTTTTTAAATATCAAAATGTGCCAACTAACCAGCGTAACGTCTGCCTGTAATGGACAGTTTTCGGTGCCATAGACTTCACTGAGCTGATGTTACGCTGAACAAGTTTTTGAATTTACCGTGAAAACTTGGATAAACTAAGTTAATGGTAGATGAGTGCGAAACTGCCTCATGGCATGAAGATCTCGAAGCGGAACCGGCATATTGACGTATGCGTAAAGCACTAGTCACTGATTGGTTCATTGCCATGCCTTTCTTGTCAGTTAAAGGCGGGTCTTCTTTGTAATTGGTTTACGTCGTGACCGGGCGGGGCTTACATACTTTGTCCATCAATGACTTTCTGTGCAGATGGTGTCAAGTTGTCATGCCGTAGTTATAAAATGGAGCAGTGCGCAGTTAAAGACTGGAGACTTGATGTTCTGTCCTGCTCAAGCCTAACCCTGTCTATTTTAAGTTGATCATAATGATTTTAATAGAATAATTTTAAACTTTGTGTTGGATAGTATAAAAGTCTACATTCATAGTAATTTACATTGTAATTTTAAGTTTGATCCTGAGGTTGAGCTCACGACAGGGTCCATAGATAGTATTGCAACATCTTGCCGTACTTATTGTTTTCCACCAGAGGAAATCAAGTTTAATGTTTAAGAGAAATTAATAAATTTCTCGTTTTATAGAATCCTCACTCTAGGAAAACAAACACTGGCTACTCTGCAGGCCCCGGCCTCGAGTCTTATTTGAAGGGATTTAACTTCACTGGTGAACCGCCTTGGCTTCTCTGCACCTAAGTGACGGCAACACTAAATTCCAAACTCTTTCATATTCAAGTAAGTGACTCTCTTTTTGTTTCATGTAACTTGATGCAATACTGTATTGTCAATACAGATAATAGTTACAAAACTGTCATTCAGTCAAGTCCCATGTTTTGAGAATTACTCAATACACAAAAGACATTGTTCTCAAATATTAACACAATCTCAATCTGCTCTCCCCTCCTGCTTACAGTTTTACTAGTTACCAATCAAAAGGACTTACTGTCACCATGACCACTGCCACTCCTGCTGAGATTGAATTCTCTTTCCTGGAGGAGGGCTTCTCTGCCCGAGATATTGTTGAGCAGAAGATCAATGAGTCATCCATGACGGTAAGTGTCCTGTGTGACAAATGTCATCCGGATGAAACTGAATGCAACAGAAATCTTACACTGTATGACTGTATAGTTTTACTTTTGCACAGTGTTTGTTATTTGGAATGGATCATGTAATATTCTATTTTGGGAGATGTTTTTGTTACAGGACTGCTTTTGATAAATGCTTCTGTCTCATTTTCCATCCACTCGGTCACAGGATGACAGGGATGCCTTTTACGTCTGTGATTTGGGAGATGTCCTGAAGAAACACCTGCGCTGGGTGAGGGCCCTGCCTCGTGTCACTCCCTTCTATGCGGTCAAATGCAATGATAGCCGGGCTGTTGTTATGACACTGGCGTCACTGGGAACTGGCTTTGACTGTGCAAGCAAGGTGCGTGTTGGAAAATTTCCACTGCGCTAGATGTTCTCTGAATAACGCAGTACAAAGCTGTCTGAAATTGCATTGGCAGCTCATGTTTTTAAATTGGTACTTTTTTTTGCTGACTGTTGGCATTGTCCCCCTCTAGACGGAGATTCAGCTGGTTCAGTCTCTGGGAGTGGATCCAAGCAGAATCATCTATGCCAACCCCTGCAAGCAAGTTTCTCAGATCAAATATGCATCTGCCCATGGGGTCCAGATGATGACCTTTGATAGCGAGGTGGAACTCATGAAAGTGGCCCGCTGTCATGACAATGCCAAGTGAGACATTTTAACATCCATCATATGAAAGCTTTGTTATTTAATTTGCCTTATCGGCTTCTGTCCATTTTCCCTTTTCACTAATTCTTTTTATGTTTTGTGCCCAGGCTGGTGCTGCGGATTGCCACAGATGACTCAAAGGCAGTGTGTCGCCTCAGTGTAAAGTTTGGGGCCCCACTCAAAGCTTGTCGAGGTCTTCTGGAGCGGGCTAAGGAACTGGGGCTGGATGTGATTGGTGTCAGCTTCCATGTTGGCAGTGGTTGCACTGATCCAGAGACTTACTCCCAAGCTATCGCTGATGCCCGCTGTGTCTTTGATATTGGGGTGAGTTGTGATAGAATACTTGTGTAACTGTGATATGTGGGTTTACCAATTGCAAAGTAAACTTAGACCCTTTGATTTTGACTTGTAGGATGAGCTGGGCTTCAACATGGACCTGTTGGACATTGGGGGTGGTTTCCCTGGTACAGATGACACTGGACTCCAATTTGAAGAGGTATCAAGCATTTCAAGAGGCGTTTCATAGGCAAAATATTATTCATGTTTATTTTGGAATTTAAAAAAAACAAGGCTTTTGTACTTTTAACTGCAGTTTCTGGATTACTAGCACAAGATAAGTCTATGGTCCGACATTTACCTATGGACACTTCCATTCTTTCCTTAGATCACAGCAGTAATCAGCCCAGCCCTGGACAAGTATTTCCCTACTGATGCTGGTATTAAGGTCATCGCTGAGCCAGGGCGCTTTTATGTGGCCTCTGCTTACACACTGGTTGTCAACATCATTGCCAAGAAGGTCATCATTGACGATGAATCAGCCTCTGATGGTAAAAGCCTTGAATTAAAAACAAAAAGTATTTGTATTTTTTAAATGGTTTGTTCTGAAAGCAGATTTAAAACATTTCTCAGTTGTAAATTACTTTCTGCTTCCTTTTACAGAGGAAGACGAAGGGACCAATGACAGGACTCTGATGTACTATGTCAACGATGGAGTGTACGGATCTTTCAACTGTATACTCTATGACCATGCTCACTGTTTGCCAATACTTCATAAGGTATGTGTTATGGTAAGGTATAAGTTCAAGAATTGGAATGGCAACAAAGTGTGTCAGTGAATGGAAAAACAAACAATAATTGTTGTCCTGTGTCTCCATCTAACAGAAGCCAAAGCCAGATGAGGTCATGTACCCATGCAGTATCTGGGGTCCAACATGTGATGGCCTTGATCGCATTGCTGAGCAGTGTAGCCTGCCTGACCTGCAGGTGGGTGACTGGCTGGTTTTTGAGAACATGGGTGCCTATACTGTGGCCGCCTCCTCCACATTCAATGGCTTCCAAAGACCTGACCTGCACTATGTCATGTCCCGCCCTGCCTGGTGAGTAGATGTTTCATAAACTGAAAGTGGTAGTTGATGATGGATCACCTTCTCGTGTGTGTGCGATGAGAACATTTCACAAGATCATCTTTCTTTCTAAGACAATCAAACTTTAATCTGCTTTGTCTTCTACAGGCAACACGTGCAGCAGATCTGTTCCCAGGGCATGCCAGCTCCTGTGGAGGAGTCCTGCCTGTTGGAAGTGCCAGCCTGCTGTGGCAGAGAAAGCAGCTTGGAGATGCCCACTAAGCCCTGCCAGGCCCATGTTGTTTAAACCCATACTGTACATCGCAGCAATTTTATAGCATCCTTTCTTGTTTTGTAAGAAGGTGCTTTTTTTTTTCTTCTTCTCTCCAAATGTACGTGAAATTTAAGGCCAGTTACTTGACAGGAGAATGAGAGGGGCACGTTGCACAAATTTGTGTTCTGTATGGAAGCTGGGGATCAACCCTAAATGAAATGAGGCTGAATCACACTCTGAGTGTCTCTGTGTGTTCCAGGCAGTGTGACAGGGTAACTCTGTACTCTAATTTGTTGCTGGAGTCTTGTCTTGGTTGAGAGAGTGACTATAAGACAGAGCACTTTAGTTAAAGAATAACCCATTCGTTGAACTGGAATAGTGTAGGGAAATGAACTCTTTCTTTGCTAAATAAATTACAAAACTAAACTTCATGGGATACCAGTGCTCTTTTTTTAATCAACGTATAGTCACAGAATGTCTTTAGCATAGGCAGTGGACAGTGCTAGCTGACCTGCAAAATGTACAAGAAGTTATTAAACTGCTGACCCTTTAAAAGCCCTGCTAACGACTGAAGTCACATCTCTATCTTGTAACTTGCAAAGGGGTGGTTAGAGGGGTGATTTAAATCCTCACTAATGGCTGCTATGTTTGTATTTATATTTTAAACGATCTCCACTTCTGTACAGAACCTGTCAAGTGTTAGTCCTCAAGATGAGTTTTTTTTTACTGCCATTTATAATATAACTAATCTTTGTTTGTAAACGCCTCTGTGCTGATAATGGCCAAAGCCATGCTTTTCCATTTGCAAAAACTTGTCAGAGCAGTATATGTATGCACTACACTAAATAGGCCTTTCCTCTGGTTATGTCGAGTGTGTGATTCCTGCATTAGTGCTGTTCACCAGAAACTACGGTGCCACCAAAAACATCTTGAAGATTAACACTTAAAACACAGGGACTCAAGAAGCAGACTGCACCTTTCATCTCCTCCTTATTTTATTTTTTTGTAACTTGTAGAAGGCGGGACATCTGTTCATGATATTAAGAAGCAGTGTTTAACCATACGTTTTAAATGGAGCTGAAAGAGACAGGATTGCAAATTCATAATGCTTTCCTATGGAAACTTTTTGAAGTTTTGTATTTTTTTAATAAATAAAATATTAGGTGCAGAGCCACATTATGGATGTTGTGTGTTTTTTGTTTTTTTTTAATTAAACATTTTTTTTAAAAAATGTATGTTGTCCTATAATGATTTAGAAAACTGTTGGAATGTATCAAGAGCCCCATCTAGTGTTGGCACAAGGAACTGTTTTTTCTTGGCCTTCGTGATCAGTTGTCAATAAGAGCTGGTCCATAGCAGAATTGTCACTGTTATCAACTCACAAATGAGCTTCAGACACAAGAAAGGTAATGGTTTAGTGTATCAGCGTAGTATGAACACTCTAGTTCAAATTCAAAACTTTTGTCAGAGTACTCATTACTCAATGAAAACAAGTGCACACTGAGTTGAAGTGTTTTGAGATTATTGTATGAATTGTTAAGGGGTTGGCATTGATCTTAAGAACGTGTTGTAGATGCCTTTGGTGTATGCATACTAAAGATGTTAAGCATAAGACAGTTGGTAGAGTGAGTTTGATAAGGTCCTGTTCATTCTGTCTCAAATAGTAATCTATCCCTCAAGTCAATCATGACCTTTATAGATTTTATAAAACCAAACAACTCAATTGTGTGGGATGTGTAATCCTAAAGACATCAAATCAACACTGTTCCATAGATTCTCAATTATGCTAAAACTGTAAGGACCAGTTTACCATTAAAATGAGATGATTTGTTTCGTATTTCAATTTAAAGCACTTAAAGCCTACTCAATGAACATTAAGTAAACAAAGTCAGTTTAGGCTAATGATATATCATCACAAATACAGACTTATAAATCCAACTGGTATTTTGCTATGTGGTTTATTACATTTATTTAAATATCTTGTATATGTAATTTTTAGTTTAAAGCCAAGGCTATATAAAGCTGCTGTAATTGATACATTACAAAGAGCAGTATCCTCGTGTTTGCTGCTATGTCTGGTGACTACCAATTTGCCTTAATGACGTAGAGAGGAGAGGATTGCTAATTGCAAAATGGACAGGAAGTTAGCTTAAACAACGACAACGCTTACCGCAGCTATAAATATATGAAATTGTTTCCCATTTTGGAGCAGATTACTTGTGTATTCTGTTAACACACCATGGACAAAAGTTACATAGCTTCATAGCAAGTGCAGTAATGAAAAACAGTGATAGTGAAGGGATTTTTTATTCAAAGTCTTTACAAACAAAAACACTACCTAAATCTTAAACAACCACAATACAAAATGAAGTAATAAAACAGTTTTCTAAAAAGTAGAACTGAATCACATCTGAAAGACAATATGATCAAAAATAATACACATAGCCAGGTCAATATATATTATTTTACAGGTATGCTAAACATAAAAGAAAACTACTCACTCAAAAAAAATGTCATCTTTAATTCTGTATATACAATGCTTTTTAAACCAGCAAATCACCAGAGAACTGTCAGTAAAAAAAACAAAAACTGCCTACCAGCCGAACTAAAACTCAGTAATTTACATGCTAAATTTCTTTTTCTTGTGCCAAACCCATGGTTTACACCTCCCTCATGCATGTTGTTTTGCAGTAACGCACAGATAAAAGAGGGAAATGGATGCTGCCTGAAATAGGCACCCAGTGGCAGGCTTATACCAACAGTCTACATCCGGTAAAACAGACTATCACGACACCAACGATGTAGTGTTACATGTCATGCCTCTTTTCCTCACATTCTATCTAACATCACACAGCAATGTCGTGCTGTTCTTTGGGTAGGTGTAAAAAAACAAAACAGGCATGGCAAAGGCTCGTCTTTATGGCAGTATTGTGTGATCTGTCTGTAAAAAGAGGCTTATGATGTCACCACAGTCAAGTTTTTCTGCTCAAAATGCTTCCTGATGTACTCAGTAATGGCATTCTCATTATTAATCTCTTTCCTGAATATTATAATGTAACACTTTGGGGCCAAGTGACAGCAGAGGATGCTGTAGCTAGAAATGAGGATGGCTGCACTCTCAATGGCTTGTTTGTAACTCCCAAACAAACTGATATAAATTGGAATGAAGAGGATCCAAATGATTAAAAAAAGCATCATACTGGTGGTGATTAAACTTGCATTTTTGTACAAATCTGGCAACTGTTTACCTTTGAATGCAAACAGGAAACAACTAAGGGCCCAGAAAGCATTGTAGACTAACATGGCAATGAAGAGTTTGTCTGAGCCTTTGTGACACTGCAGCAGGATGGTCGTTTTCAATATCCTTTCATAAGGAAATGGAGGGTAAAAGTACAGCCATGGCACACATAGGGCCAACTGGATCCCAGAGACAATGATCACCACAGCTGCCGGCTGATTGAGCTTCTTTATCCACAACCTTATCTTCAGGTCAAAGTTGAAGCCCACTAAGATTTGGAGCAGGTTGGCCAGAATGCAAGAGATGCAGAGGGAAAAGGCAATGCCGAAGACAGGCAGGCCTACCATGCAGGAAGCTGCAGTGGGTTTTCCTACGAAGCTAAATGCAAGGCAGAAACAGACCAGCAAGGAAAAAAGCTCCAAAAAACACAAGTAACCTCCAACAGCCTTCACGACTGGAGTTCTGTGATAGATTGCAAACAAAATAGCAAACACAATGGTAGTAATTATTCCCAAGACTTGCAGGCAACTTAAAATGATAATGAAGGGATCTGACCAGTCCAGGAATTCAGGAGTTTTCTTAAAACACATATTCCTCTGTGGAGATGAATACTTCTTTTGCCCACAGGTTTCACACTTGTCACCTGTATAAGTAAACAAAACAAATGCACATCTGCCGCTCAAGGAATGTATTTATCATGAAGAATACGTCCCTTTGACAATGTACATGACAAACACTTCAACAAACAGTATTTGAACCTAAATGAGGAAGTACCAAGCCAAGCCATATTAGCTTAATATAAGGGTTGAGTTGAGAAAATGCACAGTATCTCAAGTTGACAATTCACACACTCACGCACACGCACACATGCAAACAGAGGTTAATAATCTAAACTATAGATTTAAACTGTGTACCATTATACATTATTCTTACCATTTCCTGCAGAAAACTCTCCTTCTGCACATGGAACACAATCATGGCAGCACCGTTTGCTTTGCTTCTTCAACATTTGGCCAGGTTCACATGTTTTCGAGCAGTTGTAAGCAGTTACCTTTGAAAGACAAAACAGAATCAGTTCGACATGATTTATTATATTGGGAATTAGATATCCAATTAAATTTTGACCTTACCATCTCTCTACTCTTATTACCAACAAAATCATTGTGGATTTCAATTTTTCCATTCGGCCAGTATTCTCCGATAGTTTTTATGCTCGTGCCCTTTTTGGATTCAGTCATGTTCCAGTACAAAATATCATATCCTAAGCTGGGGTCTCCATTAGAGTCGAAAAATATACGTGTAGTGTTCACCGTGAAGTTGACTTTCTTGATTTCCGTAAGAAGCTGTGAAGACAAAAATACACAAAACTACATTGAACTAAAAACAAGAAATGGCTACATTGAACGGCTATTGAAGCAACAAATCATACAACAGTAATACTTCCATATACCAAACGAGACCAAAAGAGGACAATGTTGTTTTTGTTGGTTTATAAGAAGAATTCAAGTTTCTTTTTAAATACACTTATACACTAAATATACTTACCTTTCCAGTAATTATGAGGCTACAGCCTTGCCTCAGTTAACCTATCTTAGCATAGGGACTGGATATAGGGGGAAACAGCTAGCCCAGCGTTGTCAAACTGTAATAAAATCTGCCTACCTCCAAGTGCCATAGGGGCTATAGCTATAGAGGCTTCTTCAGTTATAACTGGGGAGTTGCAGGCTTTAAACACTGTATGGGTGTGAACCCTCACAGAATCATTAAATTGACATGTGAACTCTGAGTTTTAGTTGTTAGGGTCGCACGTGAGTTGTTGACCCAACTGGCATTCATATGGGTAGGTGGGGCTAGATTGGTCCAGGTGTAAATGGATGTTAAGCTGTCTGGGGAGGGATCTCAGGACAGCAATGTAAGTGGGTGTCAAGTAGTATCGTAGGTCAATTCCTCTGTTTAACAATGGTCATTCCAGTTTGACCTAGATGGATTATTTCACATCTCTTTTAAACCATCTGTTTTCTGTGGCCAAGATGTGTACATTGCTGTCCTGGACGGAATGCCCTTCTCGTTCAAATGTAATTTGACAGCAAAGTCTCGACCTGAGTAGCTGGCTCTCCTGTGTTGTGCCATTCACCTATGGAGGGGTTCTTTGTTTCCGCAATGTACAAATCTGTGCAATCCTGGCTGCATTGTACAGCATAAACTACATTAGTCTGCTTATGCCTGGGTCTTTTGTCCTTCAAGGACAGCAATGTACACATCTTGGACACAGGAGACAGCTGGTTTGAAAGAGGTGCGAAATAATCCATCTAGGTCAAACTGAAATAACCATCACTTAACAGAGGAGGTGACATACGACATGAGTACGACATGAGTAACGTTATTTCTCTAAACCAATTCAACCACCTCAGAGCGTACTGAACACAAATTAACGTCATAACTACCCGGTCACTTGAAAGACACTCTTGCTAACCAGTAGCCATAAACACAAAGCTAAACACCGTAGTTAGCCTACACGCTAACAAGTTAGACTTGAGCTATACGTAGCTCGAATGCAACATTGTACTGCCATATGCGCTATTGCGAATATTATTGTAACCGCTGCCACCATAGCCTTGTGGTTAAAACGTAGAATAAAATATATATCAAGCTGGGGTCCTTGCTTGTCCAGCAGAAAAGCAGCTAACTCTGTGTCGCTCTCGAGTCCTTTCAAATCCTGCAGTTCCATCCACCTCTTAAATGACGCTCCAATATTTATTCTTGTCTTCTCTCTCGCTCAGTCCAATTTTTCTTTTTTTCATCTTTGGGGAGACCCAGACTTACTGTTTCCGACTTTTCCAGACTTAATTCTGGGGTAAGCTAAACAATTGCTAGCTGTAGTTTTATATTTACAAGGCAGATATGAGAGAGGTATCTATCTTCCCATCGAGCTCTGCAAAAGAGTGTATATTTCTCACAGTTTCAAACTATTGCTTTAATGGTGTAATTCGTAGAATATGCACATCTTCGAAACGCATCTCCAAAATATGCTTTGAAGCCAACTTCTATAGTGGCCAAACTGCGTGATTACAACATCACGCAATGCACTGGGGCCCAAAAAGACTTCTAGTTGAGCTTACATTGTGAAAGAAGCTGCTATAAAATGGTGGATACATGTTTTTAAGAGTCACAACCCCGACAAAATGACTAATTTCACCATCAAAATTTGAGACATTTGGTCCAATAAAATTAGTAGTCAAGGAGAGCCGCATGATTAAATTATGTATCTCTATTTAAGTTAGCTGGGCACTAAACTGGAATTTAGCTGGCTCGAAGTCTGTAGTGCCCACGCAGTATGAGCCAACCAACACAGAAGATCCGGGTAATTTCAGCCAGGAAGTTTTGGCTAAATTTGCCATTTAGCAGATTTCATAGGAATGAACTGGGTTCTGTCCCCAATGCTGTGAACAGGTTTTAATGTAATGTCCTTGGCTAGCTACCGTTAACTATTTAGCCCATGTCTCAGTTAGACTAGGAGCCAGAGGCTCTAGAGTTCGTCTATAACAGGACCTCAATCACAGGGGGAGTCACCACAGGCATTGGGGCCCAGCTCAACTGGATTTGGCCGCTTATCTGATATTGGACATTGAACTGGGATTGAACACAGCTTCCAAGACCAATGGAGGTCAGTGATAACAGGGGATGAAGTATGGGAGCTTTGACCATGATTATAACTCAAGGACAGACATGAGATGGCAGGCAGGGAGGGGAGACAATGAGACAGGACAGGCTAGCTTGTTAGCATGCTAATTTAAGTAGACATCTCTGCAACACAGTATACAGATGTCTTTGACATAAAGGGCGGTTGATTCTTCACACTTCATAGATACATTGTTTTAAACAAAAATTCTGGCATTATCTTACAATTGTCCCTTAGACACACATCAAAGAATGAAAAACATGTCAGCTAGATAACTTTACAGTACCTCAGAGGCTGTAAACTGGTTGCCACGTTCACATTTGTGGTTGTCACACTTGAGCAAGCGTCTAAGACCTTCAACAATGACTTGAACAGCTAAGTAGATATTGTATGATTCATCCTGGTCAATGTACTTAGCCAAGCAGCTTAGGTCCAGACATTGTTTGGACCCCTGATTGCTGTCTGCTAGGGAGCAGTTACTTTCTCTGTTCTCATCTGACTGACTAGAACAAAGCGGATAATGAATCAGGTGATGATCCAGAATGTTATTAGTGGTTCCATTGAATGCTGACATGACGTAGTCTTTAAACTTAGGCACCTCATTCCTCTTGGAGATGAATCCAAAAACCTCTCCAGCTTTCTCAATGCCAGGCAGTGTGGAGATCAATGAAGAGGTGGACCATGAATCACTTGCAATCCAGGTTCGGTTTAGGTTGTGTTTAATAGCTGCTTCCATGATGACATTAACATTGGTGTCCTTGGTGAACATGATGATAGCCTCGGCAGGGGATTTATTGATATTGTCCACCAATTCATTCAGCATCTTATGGACTTGGGAAGTATTCTTGGAGAAGTAACCTGGCAGGATATTGATGAATTCAATGCAGATGTTCTTCATTACTCTGAGATTGGCCTCGAGGCGATCACTGCCATACTTCCCGTACTCATCATCACTTCCCACAATGGCTACTGCTGTCCAGTTGAACTTCCTCACCAACTCAGAAATGGCCTTTGTCTGATGTTCATCACTGGATATTGTTCGCAGAAAAGAGGGGAACTTCAACTTCCTGCTCAGCTGCTCACTAGTCGATCCATGACTTATCTGTAACAAACAGGAATAAATCATGTTGAAACAACTTGGAATGCAGTTTGCAAGAGTAATGCAATTGTTTTGTTACATATTACAGAATCTTAGATTTAGATGGATAGATAATTTTGTCATATTCTCATCATTAGCATCAAGCTACATACAGGAATTCAAAATGTTTAGCATTTTTAACCCTGGGAAATGGGACGGTATCCAGTACAAAGAAGACAAACCTGAGCAACTGATGACAGAGCAACAACTCGTGCAACAGCTATTGACACTTCAGAGTACCTTTCACCAATCACTGCCTTTGTTTTGGGTTCAGATAAAACAGATTGAAAGTTTGCAGGCACTAAACACATCTGAGGGTCTGATTGATTCTTAAGCAGCTGGAGTGTCGCTCTTATGGCAATGCTGACATCTCCACAAGTGTCATAGATGTCGTATCCAAGAGTGAAGTTGGGTAAAGCCCTTGGTGTGCGCTGGTTTATTTCTCTGAGAGCATATATCATCACTTGAGAGTGTAGGAACACTCGCAAATCATACCTTCAAAAATTGACAGGACAGTTAAAATTGATGAAATGATTCAAATAAATTGTGGTCATGTTAATCGATACATTTCAGTGAGGTCGTACTTACCAACTACAGGAGAGAGGTCCATGGGTTGTGCTCCTATTGGTTTGTTTGTGAATGGGAAAAAGGCCTCCAATGATTATGTCCCCTGGTGAGTTTGCATGCAGGCCATTCTCCCCTGAACAGAGGCAAAATACACTGAGGAAACTGACAAATACCTTTAAAAAGAACATTGTGGATACACAGGGGTAAACACATGCATACTTTTGTTCCACTCTCTAGAGAATGATCTGGTTCATGGACATATCCTATATATAACTTCCTCTTATGGGAAGTCAAAATCATTTGCATGTCACACGGAACCTGTTATTTAATGCAAAGCACTTTACTATCAAGTCTTCACAGTACTTATTTGACATCAGAACTACAATGTGACTTGTTTATACAAGGGGAAGTAATTCATGGTCTTTATGATGTCCTTCTTCAGACGAGGCAGGAAATATTTTTTTTTATTATGCGGTGAAGGCTCTTTTATTCAGGCTAGTGACCCCCAAAAAGAAACACTGTGGCACAGTTTGCATTACAGTCCATTAGAGGGCAGCATGCTACATGTCAACTATACTCACTCTGTATCGTGTGCCATTAAATAGACAGGTCTATTTTTTAGTTCACAAATGGTAATTTGATAATTTACTAATGTACTATGTTCCATGGCAACTCAGCAAAGTCCATCTGCTGATGAATAAAGTTTGATACAGTCAAAAACTCCAGGAAAGTGTCAAGTTCAAAGGTCATTTGTTATTGTTTATTATTTCAGCAGAGGCCAGAATTGTTACGCTTATGACAAAATATAAAACAGTGGATTACTGTCCATGTCACTCAGCTTTAAGGTTCAACTAAACCGAAGCTACTATAAAAGTTTTTTTAATCTGTTCATTTTTTTAAAATACTAAATGTTGGCAATATTCATATCTTCTGAGGAAAATGATTAACCAATAGTAAATCATATACATATATAAATACATATTACTTTATACAGACTATGTAGGTGAATTTATATAAACATGTAATTGTAATTGTTCATGTAGCCTACTGTATGTGAAATGTCCTAAATAGTAAAATACATACATACATATAATAATAAAACATATTGTGAATGTCAAAATTCAAAATCTAATTAAGTCCTACAAATCCTAGGCAAATTAAGTAAATTCTACTTCAGACTAAAAAACACCACCCGAATCCACCCTCTCTGTGCTCTCCTTCCCTTCCTTACTCCTCATATCTCTGGATTGGACCCTAATGTTCCCCACGCCTTGTGGGCCGTGGACCAGCTCTTATAAATAGGCCACAGTCAGCTGTGGTAGTAAACCGAAGGGCGGACTTGAAACAATAGTGCGCAGGCACAATGCCTTCATCAACGTGGGGACTGCTCTGTTTCATTGGAATCCTGGCATCGGGAACTCTGGGAACTTTTCCGCAGTTCGGTTCACGCAACCGCAAGATCCACTCAATTAGTCCTTTAGTCCCACGAGTGTCCCCGCAAGTCCCTCCGAGGGCCTATCGTCGCCTTGAAAAAATCAAATCGAAAGAACAAACCTCTGATGGGGTATCGAGTGCTGAATCTTTTCAAGAGGTCCAGCTGGGGGTTCACACATCGCGAGGCTTCCAGCCGCAGCAGCAGCAGCAGCCGCAGCAGGGAGCCCGACCAGGTGCAATCAACCATCTGAGGCCAGACGCACGGAGAGCGGACAGTGGAGGTGGGTTGGCGGATGTCATGTGGTTTAAAAGTGGGTTAACAATATCCATCCACCTGCTGTGGATGCGCTCAATAACCCTCTTCTGTCGTTGTGTAAAATTTGGTGAGCTAATGCTCTGACTATATCACCATTAGAGTGTATCCTCCTTATGTTAACAACAGCCTTCATCCCAGTCACAAAAGCTAAGAATAAATAACCTGCCATGTCTGTTGTTGAACGGTAAGTCCAGGTGTTCTGAAGATGTTGAAGCTTTTGAATCTATTCTAACCAAATTAACAAAATCAAAAGACAAAACAGATTAGCCTCCTATACCCTGTATTTACCAACTTGCATATTTTTTCCTAATAATTTTTCAACAAACGTCATTACAAATAAATAATAGTTTTTTTAACAGTTTTTTGTTTTCTAATAAGTAAAAAAAAAAGGGTTAAAAAAAGAAAAGAAAAAAGAAAATCAAAATCTGCCAATGGAACAAGTGAAAATTCCCTGGTTAAGATTTGTTGAAATAAGATGCGATGTCTAAAAACAAATTGCAATATCTCAGTGAAATGTTACTTGTAAGCTCACTGTCTCTTATATTGGTTGTAATGAGGTAAACATTTCATTGTTTATTAATGTTGAAATAACTATTAACTAAAGTGTAATTAGTTATACATTTACCATAGATTAATGTTGGCTAATCTAAAGTTGAAGTGATTACAATTTCATATAGATCGATTTAAAAAAAAAGATCCTTTCAAGATTCTGCAAACAGATTCAGAGCAGTGAGTGTTGCTGAACGAACTTCTGGGATTTTCAAAGACCTTTGGGAAATAATAACATTTTTAAAATGGGATTCTTATCTCTATCTGATACAGGAGAGGCCCTTGCTGGGGCTACATTAAGAAGACATTATTATTCTCTACAGTCATAAGTGAAATATCAATATCAAATGTGTTCTATAGATATATTATATTTTATATATTAAGTAATTTGTTGAATATTGCGACCAGCTGAACAACATGAATTATGCTAAATAACTGCAACAGTAAGTGTGCATTTCAGTTAAATTAGTTACAGTATACTGTATATACAGCATTCTCTCAACAGACCAGTATACTCTTTTCCCTTCTGTGATATTCACTTAGAAAAAGTGTGACTAAGCTAATAACCATGTATGCATGCCTGTCATGCTGCATCTCATTTTGCCTGACTTAAACCAAAGTAACCACTGCTCTATTGCTTCCCTTTCTGCTTATTCTGTCTTCCTTGATAAAGCTGGTGGCACTAATTCCAGGTTTTATCGCTATTGGTCCTCCCATCACCAGCCGCTCTCACAGCTGCAACACAAAGCTGCACCATTTGCATCCTGGCATCCTGCTCGAAACTCGAGTGGCTCTGCTGCATCCATCAGAACTGTCGCAGGTGCTTAACTTAAGCCATAACTAACATTTTCATATTTAACTCTTTAAGGCTGATGTTGAGTCGTGGACTGTCATTTCTGGCTACTTAATGTATCATACACTATTAAGATACTGTGTCACAGGGACTTCTACTTAAGATGATATGCTAACCAGCTAGCTCCAGCATGTCCTGTCTCATTTGTACCTCAAAAGACGATTGTTTGATAGCCCCCGTAATTCAGTTGGGAGATGATTACAAGATTACAAGCTCTCATGGCTTTTAGCATAATAACTGAACAAAATAAACTCACAAAAAGACCCTAACCAGGCCCAAAGAGAGCAGCAGTTGTCGAAAGGGCTACTCTGTTTATAAGTTGCCCCCTATAATCTTGGAGCTACTTTTGAATTTTGTTTGTATTTTACAACTGATATCTTTAAAGTGTTTTGAGAATTGTAGTATTGTATCTTTAATCAAAAAACATGGTAAATTTACATTTGATTGATTCAAAGCATCTTTTTGTTTTACAGCAACAAGGTCCAACTGCAGAAATCGTCCAATTGACTTGGTCTTCATCATAGACAGCTCCCGCAGTGTACGCCCTGCTGAATTTGAGAAGGCCAAGGAGTTCCTGCAAGACACGGTGGACAGCTTGGAGATTGGCTCAGATGCTACGCGAGTCGGCCTGGTCAATTATGCCAGCACAGTGCAGATTGAGTTCCTCCTGAAGACGTATTTTGACAAATCTGCCCTGAAGCAGGCTCTGGCTCGAATTGAGCCCCTAGCTTCAGGAACCATGACAGGCATGGCCATCAAGACTGCCGTGGAGAAAGCTTTCACCGCTGAGGCTGGAGCCCGGGTTAGCTCTATGAACATTGCCAAAGTAGCAATCATAGTGACAGATGGGAGGCCCCAGGATAAGGTAGAGGAAATATCAGCAGCAGCTCGGGCATCTGGGATCGAGATCTATGCAGTGGGAGTAGACAGAGCTGACATGATGTCCCTCCGCCTCATGGCCAGCCAGCCACATGATGAGCATGTCTTCTATGTTGAGACCTATGGCGTCATAGAGAAGCTCACTTCCAAATTTAGGGAAACCTTGTGTGGTAAGGATGATGATGATGGGAGTGCGGATATTCCATTAGATGGCGGAATTGGTGATAATGGACTAGGCCTAGATGGCAGAAAAGACGGAATAAATAATGAAAATGATGATAAAGGAAACAACGGTATGTCAGATCTGTCCTTTCAGTTTCACCTGCGATCAAATGGGCAGCACCTTAGAGGGAATCTCCATTCTAAAGGCACTGGTCTTCTTCCCTTGTTGTGAGAACAAGGGCAAAGTAAATAATGATTTATTGCACTTGTGTTTGGATTTCTCGCAAAATAGTTGTTCACTAACTGTTACCATGCAAATGGCTAAAGCAGTTGTCATCTAAAATACAAGTTATATACTAACTAACCTAAAAAAGAAGACAAACCTCACTGGATGATCCGCCAATCCAGATTAAAATCCACACCACTTTAAAATGGCTGAAACCTAAAATGATGCTGCCCTTACTTTTCATAGGGATCGCACTGCTCATTGCACTTCATGCTGCACCTTGTGCCTTAGGCTGAGTGCCCTACTCAGTTACCTGAAGACATGCTTAGCTGCCTAGGTCCACAATTTAGGCTTTTGCAATCTCTGACAGAACATTAATGGCCAGACATTCTGCACAGCAAAAACTAAAGTAGCTTGTGCTGAATTCTACTAAAATGTGTTGAGTTAAAACTTTAAGATTTAAAGAATTTTCTATAATTGCTTATATTGCCTTTGATTTCACACATTTTGCATAACCATTATCTTAGTTTTACATATCCCAGAAAAGAAAGACAGTAGACCCATTTGAATAAATCCTTTGGGAAACACACTTGTTTTCTTTATAGGGTTAGGGTTAGGGGTACTTTTGCATACCCTCACAATAAGTTCTGCGTTTTCATGCAAAACATCTTGTTGTCCTGCTGGAGTTCCTTGCAATATTTTGTACTCTCACAATACATTTTGCATTCCTTGTGATCAGTAGAGAAAGGCTGGCTGAGGATTGTGGTGAGGCTGTCCTTTAAATTCTGCTGTATATTTTGATATAAAAGAAATAATTATGTTCAAGCAACACAGCCCCAGCTGTAGCCTCAAACATACCTCAACCCAATGCTGAGAGTATACCACAGCCAAGGTCATCAGGGGAATGCAAAAAGTTATGAGAAGGTAATGCAAAAGTTATTGCAAGGTTACACAGCAGTATTTTATCTTAAATAATCCTATAATGGTCTTTTGACAGCTCAAAAGTAAAAAAATCAAGTTAAAGAAATGGATTAATCTCTCTTTTCAACCTTTGATACCATCCAAACTAGCAAGGTAACTGCTAAAGTTAACCATGCTAATAATACAAGTTTCTCCTTGGTGATCTTATTGTACACTGTGCTGAAAATCATGACTGATCTTCACTCATGCAAATTCAGAAGTTGTTTTTTGAATGACAGCTTGAACCTGAGATGTGAGTTCAACCCACCTCTATGTTTCACTTTGATCAACTCCTGTCCATGCACAGCAATGTGGCACTACTAAAGACATGCAATTATTATGACAGAGTGTAGATTGTGTGTTTGCATGTTCTGAACCGCATGGAATATTTTGTTGGATAGTTAAGCACAGAGAGCAAACTAATCTGCATATGGCTCTGTAGAATTACAGAATTGCATAATTCTACAGTACATACTTACATCTAACTAACACAAAGGCATAACAGAATTGTTGATTTCACTGGACTTAGGCCAATCAGACATTATAGTGTTTCTTTTCAGGTTTGGATCCATGTGCTCAGGGACACAATTGCCAGCACATTTGTGTCAATAATGGAAACTCATACGACTGCAAGTGTCGCGTGGGCTATGTCTTGAACACAGACAAGAAAACATGCTCACGTAAGAATATTTAATTTTTGTCTTAATGTTTTTGTATGATGCCTCAGTGTCACAAAATGTTGTGTGTTTGCATGATTGACTATCTGAAGACTAATGCTGAAAAATGCTGAACACGGCTAAATGTTTTACTGTTGAATCTTGCTTAAGCACTGATATGGAATGCAAAAAATATTATTTAAGGTAGAAATTGGAATTTTAAATCTTGTAATTTCAAGTTAATAAGCTTTTGATACTCCCTTTGGAGATTGTTTTTTTGTTCTGTGGGGACACTGCATACCATCTCTTGTTGCTCATGTTTTGGGTTGCCTAAATAGATTAGGGCAGAGACTATTCAGCACAAATTAAGTGGGCAGGACATGAGCGACACAAATTCTAAAAGTAATTTTGGCCACTCAGGAGGTCCACGAAATCCTCCATAAGTGATAGCTCTAGACCAGAGGTTACAGACTAAGCTGCGAGAGAGATACAGGTAGATACTGTGTTAGGTGAAAGGGACAAGTGGTAGAATTCTAGAAATCATACTTTAAACTCTTACTGGCCAAAATCAATCATTCTACTTTTTAAAATCATGACTCAAATCTCAGCACATGATACACACAAGTTTATGTGTGACTTACATTTCCGAAAGATATACTTATTTATGTATACACAGATAACGCAATACCTTGTAACTCCAGCACTTGCCTTTGAGTCAGTTTTTGAAACCCTAAACTATGTCAGTCATATGGGAGTGTCTTGTTTCAGGTTCAGATGCATGCTCCCAGGGACATGACTGCCAGCACATTTGTACCAACAATGGTGTTCCATACACCTGCAAGTGTCGAGAGGGATATGTGTTGAATGCAGACCACAAATCCTGCTCACGTAAGATCATACATTTTCTTAACACATTTTATTTTTATCTTTTGAGATGAATAGATTGGTCGTCATGAAGGCCAGAGGACAGGGTCAGGACTTGAAAGTCTGGGACAGATGTTAAAAAAGCTGGGACAGACTCTGACCTACCTTTATTGGCCAGGGGTGGCCAGTCAGATTCCAAGGGGTATCTGTCAACCCCCTACCAGTCTAAGAATGTGATAGGCTGTTGGCTTGTCAGGGCCTAATTACACCAAACTGATATAAAAGAACGAGCAATGACAAAGGCTGGTGGTTGAACCGCCCACGTTGCCTTTATCTTGGCCAAAAAGCTGCACTTGAACACACAGGAAAGATTACAGCAGACGGCCAACTAGCTTGTAGGTAATTTGCTGTGTGAGGGGAAATAACTCTAATTATGATGTGTACAGCCACAAATGTCAAGAGGAATTTGTGATAAAAGCAGACTAGAAAGCTTAATCATTTAAGAACAAGATTTTTTCATAGAATTGTCATTTGTCTTTGGTTGGTTCCAGTGTTTTCCATAACTTGTGTCTGTCATATACTAATAATAGTGCCTCAGCAGATAATAACTGTTAAGGCACTATAATACGTTCAGTGAGGGCTTCACGTCAGATACGGGAGTCTTTCTTTTTTCAGGTTTGGATTCCTGTTCCCAGGGACATGACTGCCAGCATATTTGTGTCAGTGGTGATGATTCATACATCTGCAAATGCCGAATGGGATATGTTTTGAATGCAGACCAGAAAACATGCTCACCTAAGAACCTGGAATTTTCAGGTAGACTCTATCCTTGTATCAAGCAAGTGTTGATGATCAAGTGATCAGCCACTCTTGTCATGCTCTGCCTTGAATAGGTTACAACAAATGGTCGATAAGTTTAACAATAGTAAGTTACACATAGAAGTGTCTCTTTTTAGATTTAGATAAACAGTGTGTGTCCAGAGACCTGACTGCCAGCATATTTGTGTTAACACTGAGGATTCTTTCATTGGCAAATGTCATTCGGGATACGTGTCAGGCCTCTCTTGTCAGTATTATCCTTCATGTAGATTTTGAGTATGTGTGTTCAAAAAAGGAAAATACCTTATGAGATTATATATGCATGCTTCATTACGTGTTCCTGATAAATGACACGGTTGTGCTTTATTGCTTTCTGCATAAAAGCATACTCTAATTGTGAGTGACAAAGAATTGTTTAGGTGCATAGTTGAACTGAGAAACTCAGAGACTTTGGAATATGATTGTTACAGAAAGAGGAATGGAGCATGTGACCACAGTTAACATAATAGTAAAGGGAACAACGGCAAGTCAGAGGCTCAGACAGTCGAGGCTTATAACACAAAGGCACGTAAAAGGACCAAACCTTTTTAGAAAGACACACACACCATTTTGCCATGTTTATGAGGTCGAAAGCTTTGACTACATAACTTGGGTTACCTGGTCACAGCTATTGAAAATGTGTGCTTGTTCTGTCCAGATGATCTAAGTGTTAGCTGTGGAAGTGTCTCTTTTCAGGTCCGGATACATGTGACCAGGAACATGTCTGCCAGCATTTTTGTATCACAAATGGTGATTCATACATTTGTAAGTGCCGTGATGGATATATATTGAATGCAGACCAGAAAACCTGCTCACGTAAGAACCTGTATTTTCCCTCTATATGTATGTCAGGGTGCAGTGTCTTCGGTTTACCTCTAAGTCTGTTATTTACTTGACTCAATGTCAGAAAGCCCATTCATTACCAATACTTGCAGTATTGGCATATAATTAACAATTAATTTGAACATCAACAGTTGAAGAAGCCCTGTGCTGTGCTCATACATACATCACTCTCTCGTAGGTTGTTCTGAATTATTGGGAAGTTAATTTTGAAATTACTTTGAAAGAGCAGAAAGTAGGGAGACTTTGACTCTTGCACCTGCAGTACGGAGTGCATGGTCATGATGGCGTAATCTGTAACTTTATTGGTGTCTGTTACATGTCTCTTATCAGTGTGAATATCTCCTCTCAGGTTCAGATACATGTTCTCAGGGGCATGACTGCGAACATATTTGTGTCCAAAATGTTGATTCCCACCATTGCATGTGTCATGAGGAATATGTGTTGAATGCAGACCAGAAAACGTGCTCACGTAAGAAATTCTTATTTGACTTATACATTTTAGATTAATTTTGTGGTGCTGTGTCTCAGGTTTCCCTCAAAATCCATTATGTTGGATGCATGACTAAATGCTGCAGATACCATTTTTTGGAGGTGTTTACTAGTAACCCCCAACGCGTTATGGATATTAGCTAATTTAGGTTGTACTTAATAGATCCGAATTGTCAGAATTGAATAATTTTAAACTCAGACACAAAAATCTTTTTGCATCTTACGAGAGCACGTAAGGCCTTTCTAAATGGAAAATATGTTTTCGCACTTCTTTCAACTGGCTTTGATTGGCCAGCTGATTAACCAACTGGTAGTACTCCTTTACTGTAGATCTGACTGGTTTGAGTCCACCTGAGATAGACAGTGATAGACACATGTTTCCACCAATCACCTGCCAAGTATTTTTTGAAAGTGCCTTCCCTTTTCCAAACTATTTATAAGGGTGATCTCCCAAATGGTTTTATGCGACAAACCATCTGGTATGTCAGGCTTGTGTCATGAAGGATATGTGTTGAATGCAGATCAGAAATCATGCTCATGTAAGACTGAAAGTCCAAGTTTTAAGTGCATGCCAAGGTACAACATGTCAGGTTTTTGTGGATGTGTTTCTTTTCAGATGTTGGGCCATGTGCCATTGGACATGATTGCCAGCATATTTGTATAAACAGTGGTGACTCATACATCTGCAGTTGTCGAGTGGGATATATTTTGAATCAAGACAAGAAAATGTGCTCACGTAAGATGCAAAAAGATTTTTGTGTCTGAGGTTTGACTTTCTAAGGACTCTTTGAATAATGTAAATTGAGCCTTCTAGATGTGGAAAAAAAAAATTTTCAGGTTCAGATACATGTGCCCAGGGACATGACTGTCAACATATTTGTGTCTGCACTGACAAATCATTTTTCTGCAAGTGTCGACTTGGATATGTGTTGAATCAAGACCAGAAAACATTTCTAAATGATATGATGCCTCCTTTTTTTTACAGTGTACAAAACAAGAATGTCTTTTTAATTTGTTATTTTCTGTAGTGAAACTACAAAAAACATATTTCTTTAAAGGATGGGCTGATTGGCGCTTACTTAAAAAGGGATAAACCACTTTTTCCATAGTCACTATCACTTCATATCACTTCTTATAAGTTATGTTATGGTTTTGGAACAATGAATGGTATTGCAAGCAGACTCTGACTGATGCATATGAATACATAATCACAGATTTCAGGAACCTGTGAGAGGAAATTCGTCAAATCGGGAGACTGGACGAATAACGAATAATAACAGGTCAAGAGTTTCTTGACTGATCGTGTTAGGCTAAGTCAGATGTGGAAGTGTTTCTTTCAGGATTGGATGTATGTGCCCAGAGACATGATTGCCAGCACATTTGTGTCATTAGTAATGATTCACATATCTGCAAGTGCCATGTGGGATATATATTGAATGCAGACCAGAAAACATGCACAAGTAAGCACCTACTTTGTTTCAGCAGGCATATATTTTGTGTCTGTGTTGTGATCTAGCTTCTCAGATATTTCACAAAGTCCCACATTTGAAGCTTCAAAGCATGGTTCATCAGAGCACCAAAAGCTACAAATGGAGAATCGGGCTTGTATGGAAGTTTTGTCGACACACTGCAGCTCTCGCGAACAAGCAGCTTTTAAAGGGAACTGTGACCAAAGGCTCTGCAAAAGGCCAACTGATTGCATTTGATATCATGTACAAGTCAATGAGGTGTGAGCTTTTCTTTTCAGGTTCAGGTTCAGGTTCAGATGCATGTTCCCAGGGACATGACTGCCAGCACATCTGTGCCAACAATGGCTACTCTTACATTTGCAAGTGTCGAGTGGGATTTGTGTTGAACATGGATCAGAAAACATGCTCACGTAAGAAATTTCTTCCTCTCATTAAACATTGTTGTAGTACTAAAAGATGGTTTGTTCATACTAGCTCTTAAGAATCATGCAACAATGGCTGCTAAAACACCTGTATGGTCTCATTCCAGGTTCAGATGCATGTGCTCAAGGACATGACTGCCAGCATATTTGTATCAACGATGGTGATTCGTACAACTGCAAATGCCGAGTGGGATATGTGTTGAATGCGGACCAGAAAACATGCTCACGTAAGGATTTGGATTTTTTCAACATAAATTATGGAAATTAAGTATTGAGTACCCAGATTGTCCATGTTTTGAAGGGATTTGTTCCTGTACCCTCTTAAAGTGAAACGTTGGCTAAAAAGCAACCAAGGCTTTATTTGTGATTGAATATGAGTCAAACCTTCGTGTAAAAGCATAATTATGACGAAAGTGGCACTTTTAAGACTTACCTTAGTTTCGTTTTCGGGTAAGCTAGTTTTCAATGGTGTGCAGGGGCACTCTGACGCTAGTATCAAAATCGCTATTTTTAAGACACTAAGGAGGCTCGACACAACATTAAACTTTGCTTTTTGGACAACTCACCATTGGAGCTGGATCTCCGGCGCGCCGCCGTCATGGCAGACAAAATTGTCAATCCCTGTGTACGACCTTACAGGCAGGAAAGTAACGGTGGACCTCCTACTTGTTAGGTCTCACTTGGGGATCGACACTTTTTGTCTGCCATGACGGCGGCGCGCCGGAGGTGCTACTGCTAACGTGAGTTGTCCAAAACCTTCTTTTTAGTAAACTCTGTGTACACAAACAATGTTTTCAATGCTTGTGTTCTTGTGTAGAGACCCTGGTGCTACTACGAGCAAAGTTTCATGTTGTGTCGAGCCTTCTCAGTGTTTTAAAATTAGCGATTTTGATGCTAGCCAAGCTAGCGGCTTAGTTTGCCCGAATACGAAACTACGGTAAATCTTAAAATTGCCTCTTTCTTCGTAATTATGCATTTTTATGAAGGTTTGACTCATATTCAACCACAAATAAAGCCTTGGTTGCTTTTTGGTGAGAGTTTCACTTTAAGTTGTTGACTTGTAAGTTGTCTTGTTTTAGAAAAGAAATACAAACAGAAAAAGCCTATACATCTGTATGCACATGAGTATTTTTAACAGTACAAATCTTTTTTCCTTACAAATAACTTATTCAAACCTTGCACTAGGCTTGTCGGGGTAGTCGGTTATATTGGTGTTACACTGTGGTCAGGTCTTTACCAATTACATTACTTGGCCACTGCCCGACCTTTATTTTACTGTTGATAAATCAATAGTCCAGTGCCAGACACTGTGACCATAGTTGTCTACTCCGTGATTGAGAAGGCGAACAGACAATTTGTTGTCAAAGTGAAAAGCAGCGTGCCTGTTTGGCAAAATGTCTGGATGTTCGGATTTCAACTCAACCTTACCTGAAAACATTAATAAGGGAAAATTTGTTGTTAGTCTGAAAAGTTGGAGGTGTACAGCCATGTCACTACAATAAGTTAGCTCAATCAAGAGCAGCATTTAATCATTTCAGACCAATTTTTTGGAAAACATCTTAAAAATACAACATTTAAGTAAGGTTTCATGGGTTCATTCGACAGTTGAAGTTGAAAAGCTATTCATTGATACGAAATGCTCACACATGTACACAACATTTACTTCCATGCACTCCATTTCAGTGCTCTAGGTTGGAGTTTGGTCCAGCCTATGGCACTGATGGGGGCTTTGCTTAAATGTGTCTACAGATTTAGGGTTGCAATCTGTTAGCCTTAATTTGTCTGTCCTTTTGAATTCTTTAGTTGTGGAGAAGTCTGCAGTTGACTGAAACCAAAGCCTCTGTATCCAACAACAAGCAATACTTCTACTGATCCATCCATTTACAGCACAGTTTACAGGCTGTAAATGGCATATGCTGGCATGTGCTGCACTAAAAATTGAGAGACTGTATGAGGCAATGGAAATATGTTGTGAGCCCACTGAAAACTTTGGTTCCAGTTAGGAACCCCCCAAAAAATGGATGTAATTGATCTGCCTGTCATCTATTGCGATCGTACCTTTTTCAGTGAATTGGTGCTTTATGTATATGATGGTATTTGCTCAAACAATTATCAACATTTGTCCTATTCAAAGCTACACCACACCTGGCCTCAGTAACAAGGCACTCAATGGTTGATTTACCCTGATCACTCACTAACCAAAAAAAATCATGATTATTAGGGCCCGAGCAGGTAGACCTGCGAGGTCCCTATTGTAATTGGAAGGAAAGAAATTCTATTGTAATTGGAAGGAAAGACATTTTCTTCTCCAAGTTTGAATGCAGTTTTGGATGCCTGAACATACCCAAAAACTCACCAAATTTGGAATATACGTCACATCCAGGCAGCTGCCCCCGCGACCCGGCCCCAGATAAGCGGACGAAAATGGATGGATGGATGGACGTCACATCCGGTGAAAATTACGATCCTGCATTGTCACTGGGTGTGGTCATGACCTGCAGGCTCTGTAGCGCCCCCTAATGTTCTTCCCTGCCTTCCACATGCGCTTAGACAAACAAAATTCTGTACACAGATTCCTAATGACCAGACGCACAAAAAAGTCTGGGGGGCCCATACTGTCACTCCAACAGGAAGTCAGCTATTTTGATGTGTGGCGGCATTTTTCCCAAATTCATGCCTACTCTGAAAACTATCTTGTCCTAGAGCTTAAACACCACAGTCTTCAAATTAACTCAGTTATCTTCTTCATCCCTTGAAGAACAAAAGTTAAGGAAATCATTCAGCTGCGTCAAACATTAGTGGGCGGGGCGGTGGAAACCATTTTTTCCTCACGCTGTCAAGCATCAAGGCTTTATAACTTCAACATACAATTTCCTATCCACACCAAACTGCTCATAAGTGTAGAGGCTGTCTCCCTGAATAAATCTCAGCATCAATACTAAGTCGGCCATTTTGCTTTTGGCTGCTATTTTGAAATATTGCCCATCTTCGTACTTAAATTATCTCCTCCTACAGATGTAACACCACCGACTTCACAGTCACTCATTATCATCCTCTGACCTTGAAGATGAAAAGTTATGGAAATCTTTATCCTACGTCATACCTGCTGGCCGCAGTGGAGCGGTCAATTCAAATCCTTCGCCGTAAAGCATCATGTCCTCGTAACTTCTTCATACAATTTCCTATCTTGGCCAAATCTCTCAGGAATGTTGTGTTGTCATGGGGCGTGGCCGTGACCTGCAGGCTCTGTAGCGCCCCCTATTGTTCAGCCCCGCCTCCCACAAGTGTGTAGAAGAAAGAAATTCAATACGCAGATTCCTCATGACCAGACGCACAAAAAACCCTCTTGGACCAATACCGTCACTCCAACAGGAAGTCAGCCATTTTGATGTGTGGCGGCATTTTTGTCCAAATCATGCCTATTTTGAAAATGATCTTGTCCTAGAGCTTAAACACCACAGTCTTCACATTAACTCAGTTATCATCTTCATGCCTTGAAGAACAAAAGTTATGGAAATCATTAAGCTGCGACATACTTTAGTGGGCGGGGCAGTGGAAACCATTTTTTCCCCTCGTGGTCAAACATCAAGGCTTTATAACTTTAACATACAATTTCCTATCCACACCAAACTGCTCATAAGTGTAGAGGCTGTCTCCCCGAATAAATCTCAGCATCAATACTAAGTCGGCCATTTTGCTTTTGGCTGCCATTTTGAAATATTGCCCATCTTCGTACTTAAATGATCACCTCCTACAGATGTAACACCACCGACTTCACAGTCACTCATTATCATCCTCTGACCTTGAAGATGAAAAGTTATGGAAATCTTTATCCTACGTCATACCTGCTGGCCGCAGTGGAGTGGTCAATTCAAATCCTTCGCCGTAAAGCATCATGTCCTCTTAACTTCTTCATACAATTTCTTATCTTGGCCAAATCTCTCAGGAATGCAGAGGGAGTTGCCCTGAACAGATCTGTGTTGTCATGGGGCGTGGCCGTGACCTGCGGGCTCTGTAGCGCCCCCTATTGTTCAGCCCCGCCTCCCACAAGTGCGTAGAAGAAAGAAATTCAATACGCAGATTCCTCATGACCAGACACACAAAAAACCCTCTTGGACCGATACCGTCACTCCAACAGGAAGTCAGCCATTTTGATGTGTGGCGACATTTTTGTCCAAGTCCTGCCTACTTTGAAAATGATCTTGTCCTAGAGCTTAAACACCACAGTCTTCACATTAACTCAGTTATCATCTTCATGCCTTGAAGAACAAAAGTTATGGAAATCATTCTGCTGCGACATACTTTAGTTGGCGGGGCGGTGGAAACCATTTTTTCCCATCGCGGTCAAACATCAAGGCTTTATAACTTTAACATACAATTTCCTATCCACACCAAACTGCTCATAAGTGTAGAGGCTGTCTCACCGAATAAATCTCAGCATCAATACTAAGTCGGCCATTTTGCTTTTGGCCGCCATTTTGAAATATTGCCAATCTTCGTACTTAAATTATCTCCACCTAAAAATGTAACACCACCGACTTCACAGTCACTCAGTATGATCCTCTGACCTTGAAGATGAGAAGATACGGAAATCTTTATCCTACATCATACCTTCTGGCCGTGGCGGTGCCCGCCATAAAAATCCTTCATCATGAAGCATCGAGTCCTAATAACTTCTTCATACAATTTCCTATCTCGGCCAAATCTCTCAGGAATCTAGAGGGAGTCGCCATGAATAGATCTGTGCATCAATACTGTGTCATATCCATAGCGCCACCCACTGGACACAGGAAGTCAGACAAACATCATCCGATTGACGTGACGTTCACTGCTTGTTTTCTCCCTGTCATGACATGCTTGTAACAGGTGAGCGCGCAGTCCGACAACGCCGCAGCCCGACACGCGCGGACTGCGAGGGCCCGTTCATCACTGCTTGCAGTTTTAATTTCTAATTGCTTCTAAATTATTGTATTGCAAATGGGTTTCACTTAACATGGTGAAACATCACTACTTTGACTTTGTATTTCTGTCATTCTTTCAGAGGAAATGAGAGGTGAAATAACTCAGGATGCGTGCATGTGTGAAGCACAGATTGTTTTCCAGAAGAAAGTACAATCAACTATTCAAGAGCTGAGCCGAAAACATATCCTTTTTGCTTGTCAGACTCATAAGGATTCAGTTTGAATTTGATATAAGATTTTAAATATTTAATTATTATGTGAGATGAATATATGCTTTATATTTTGTGCCACCAAAAACGTTTTTTTTCAGTTGCTTGGAAAACTACTTAAGTTATATCTGAATCTAAACTTTGAATCTCTGTCGATTTATTGTGGTGCATTTTTATAAATACCCAGTGTCATGATGACCTGGTCAACATTGCAACTGCAATTTCCTTGACCTTGTGTTCACTTGACGAACTTTCCAACAAAGTGGACCTGATTGAGGGCCAACAGCAGTACTAAGAACAGCGATCAAGATGTGAGAAGACATGTTAAGGACGAGTAGGGTATCTTTGTATTTTTGATCATCTTAACTCATTTACTCTATAAATCTCTTTCAGATAAATATAATTTATAATTTGGTAGAGGTCTACATGGTATTGATTACTTTTTTATATTGTAAACTTGCATATTGAATTCACAACAATGTCAGTTATTACTTCTTACAGTAAAGTCAGGTATAACTGGTCAATATGTTTACACACACAGTGTTAGAAATTCTAGATTTCCTGTTAATATTGTAAGCCATTGAGTTAAGACTCAGACCATTACATGAAATAATTATTAAACATGTTACATTTTTACTTTCACAATGAATGTTTTTTTTGTGTGTGGAGAAAGTGTTGTACCACGTCCTAGTTGTGTATGTAATACTCTAAGACTATTTCTTGGTCCATGTTCTCGGTCTTTATCCATAATCATAACACAACTAATCTCTTATACAACAAGAGCATTGTTGTTAACCTTTTGTTTAAAGCACTATTACAGAGAGATCAAATTGGCTCATGGCCCTGTTACATCACAGTGAATTACTATGATCCCTTCCTTTGATACCTGAAAACTTTATTTCACAATATAGACTGGTAATTATTATTTTGGTTGTTACAGACAGGTGCTATTGTTTTCGGGGGAGAAACTGTTTGGGGACTTCAAGGTAACTGGACTGCTTCAGTAGCTACTTTGCAGACTTGACAAAGTCCTGGCCATTAAAAAACTCTCTTCAGTGCACTAAGTATTGAAACCATGAGATTTTCCTTGTATTTTTCTTTGTCGCTGTACAGTATTTTTGTCATAGACACACAAACTGTGTTTTCTGCTTTGTTATTTGAACAAACTGACAGTGCTGTACATGACATATTTTGGTGCTTTTGTGCTAGAATTAACGTGCCTTTATATTTTCTATTGGTAAAAGAGTTGCCTATGGAGAATAAATATTCTGAACAATGGATTATATCTTGTGTTTTGTTTCTTTACAGTACACCAAGCGCCTTAAAATTCACAATTATAATGTTTATATTCAACATAATTAAATGAAAAATTATGTTAAAGTTAGGCTATATTCATTGTAGTACTGCTTGTTCATTAGGCTTTTTAATTAATGGGCCTACTACCTTTTTTCAGAGGGCTAAAGTAAGACAAAGACAACCAATAAAGCAGTGTTAGCGCTCCCATTAAGAATGTCATATAAAAACCAAATCAACGGGTTATTTTATTTTAGGTATTTTAGGGGCGGTGCAAATCTTCATAAGACTAGGCGCGTTGAAGTGGAACTCCTGCTGACTGACTGCATCAGCGAGATCTGCTGGCGACTGTAGGGGCGGGGATACAAACGCTGCTATGAAGTCGGACACTCTCTCTTCCAGTAGACGTTACGAGACTTGGCTGAGCTTGCCGTGTTTGCCTTCTTCGTCTGCGAAGAAGTGGAGGAAATTGAAATTCCATTAATGTTTGAGGAAAATCTACAACGACGGCGATCAGTTTTCTTACCTGATGCTATGGGAACTTAGCTGGCCCTTTTCTCATATTAGTCCCCTTCGGAAATTATTCAATCTGAGATGTTCAAAATAGTAGTCAACCGAGGGAATAGAGCAGTGGAACTGCTGCCGTGTTGCATGCAGACGACCGGGGGATAACAACTTCAAATTTGGATATTTTGTAATTGCTTCACTTCAAAACAGTCACACAGTGGCGCATTAATGGTCCAACTGGTTTATCAAGAGTATATGAATAGCCTAAATGTTGTCTTACTGTAAATGCTAATGTTCAGTTTTCCTTGTAATGTCACCATTCAATAAATTCGAACTTTGTCTATCTGGTACATTATAGTAAGTCTTGCCCAATAACAATACAATACAATTACAACAGTTATTCATTATTATGATGAAAACTGTGCTTAAATGCATGATTATATCAGAGCTGAGGGGAATTTGCTGACTACATTTAACAAATAAGCATAACTATAGACACACAAGATGATGCATTTTCTTATAGCAACATTATTCACAATGAATGAAATACATTTCACTGAATGAATGAAATAAAATAATCAGAACAAATGACGGAATCAGATGCCTTGTCCCGCTGCGCCATCTCATCACACACAGAATAGCTCAGGATAATTCTTTGTATTATTAATGTGACGGGAACAGAAAATAAGAGTGGATAGTACAGATAACACTGGACACAGCAGTTAACCACTTCTCCATCATCACCCTAACCTGACAGAACTGAGCAATTTATTGACAACATCTTTCAGGGTTGTTGCATTAAATGAAGGATTTTATAGGTTTATTCATGTTGTCTATCCCATAGGTGCGGCCACACGGCTGCTACTTATCTGAAAGTATGTGATACTTGAGTAGAAAAGAGGCACAGGCGCTTATGGATATGGAAATTCAAATCAAATCAAATCAGTTTTATTTATATAGCCCAAAATCACAATCACATTGCCTCAGTGGGCTTTACAATCTGTACAGTGAACAACATCCTCTGTCCTTAGACCCTCGATTCGAGTGAGGAAAAACTTCACATGTTGATGGAAAAAAAACCTTTTAACAGGGTAAAAAAAACAATGGAAGAAACCTCAGGAAGAGCCACAGAGGAGGGATCCCTCTTCCAGGATGGACAGACATGCAATAGATGTTGCGTGTACAGAAAAGAGCAACAATTCACAGTTTACAAGGTACATCAACAGAAAATCTGATACAAGTTATGTAAAGTGAGTGGATCCAGGAGACGACCGAGCAGGACGAGGCATCGGCAAGTGGTGCCCGAGCCACACGACCTCCTGTCCACCATGTTGACCTGGAAGAGGGCAGGCCACACAAGATAATTAGTAATAGACAGAGAGAGGCATCAAGATTTACAGAAATATAGATATGAGGAGATAGTGAAGCAGAGGAGAGCAATGATCAGTCAGTATTTCAAGGCAGCAGGAGCACGGAAATGGTAGATGGTCCCAGGGGGCCGTGGTCCATCAGAAGGGAGCCTGAAAGAAAGAGGGGAGGAGGAGAAAGAGAAGGAGGAGAGGGAGGAGGAGGAGGAGGGGGGAGAAAGCTATAGAGAGTGTAGAGAGTGACACGGCT
Organism: Sparus aurata; assembly: GCF_900880675.1. NCBI lineage: Eukaryota > Metazoa > Chordata > Actinopteri > Spariformes > Sparidae > Sparus > Sparus aurata. The sequence goes on along the minus strand of NC_044202.1, from coordinate 26,861,245 downwards.
TGCAGCTTGTGGGAACAGAAAACAAAACAAAGGTTAGAGAAATGCAGTATTTATCAGAATAAACAGATTGTTTCTCGTCGGCAGCACAGTGTAATCTAATACTATAGGAACTCATTGAGACTGACACCGACCCACTGAAGAAGCTTACAATTGATATCAGGGCTAATTAAAGGCTAAATCAAAGAAGTGAGTTTTGAGTTTAGATTTAAGGGCATCAACAGAGCCAGATTGTCTGATGTCAGCTGGGAGGTTATTCCAGAGGAAAGGAGCCCGATAGGAAAAAGCCCTGCAGCCAGCTGACTTCTTCTTGATCCTGGGAACCATCAGGAGCCCTGAATTTTGAGAGCGTAATGCCCGAGTTGGACTATATGGTTTAATGAGATTTGACATGTACGACGGGGCAAGGCCGTGTACAGTTTTGTATGTCATCAGCAGCACCTTAAAGTCTGATCTTAGATGCACTGGGAGCCAGTGCAGGGATGCTAAGATTGGTGTATATGATCAAATTTTCTTGTACGTGTTAAGACTCTGGCTGCAGCATTCTGAACCATCTGAAGACTTTTAGTGCTCTCATGTGGAAGACCTGAAAATAAGGCATTGCAGTAATCCAGCCTAGACGAAACAAAGGCATGAGTCAGGATCTCTGCATCCGCGATGGACAGGAAGGACCTAATTTTAGCTATATTGCGCAGGTGGTAGAAGGCGATCTTGGTAATTTCTTTGATGTGCTGATCAAAAGAGAGTGTAGAATCAAAAGTAACACCTAGGTTCTTGACGGTTGAGCTTTGAGAAATAACACAGTTGTCGAGAGTTACAGTCACCTGGTCAACATGGTGTCTCTGTCTGGCGGGAGCAATGACCAACATCTCAGTTTTTTCCGAATTTAGGAGCAGGAAGTTTTCTGACATCCACTTCTTCACTGCATATAGGCAGGTCTCTAGTTTCGTGATTTGAGATTTGTCATCAGCTTTTAAGGGCACATACAGCTGAGTGTCGTCCACATAGCAGTGGAAATGTATTCCATAGCTCCAAATAATTTGGCCCAGAGGTGAAATATATAAAGTTAAGAGCAAAGGGCCCAGAACAGAGCCCTGGGGAACTCCATACTTCACAGCAGTAAAAACTGATGAAGTACCATTGTAGGAAACACATTGTGTTCTCTCGGACAGGTACGATTTTAGCCAGGCTAGGGCCAGGCCAGAGATGCCAAATTGACTTTCAAGTCAGACTGACAGTATGCCATGATCTATAGTATCAAATGCAGCGCTGAGATCCAGTAACATGAGCACTGAGGTCGAGTTAGAGTCTAAGGTAAGTAAAATGTCATTTACCACTTTAGTGAGGGCGGTTTCGGTGGAGTGACAGGCTCTGAAAGCTGACTGAAAACGGTCCAGGAGATTATTATTGAGTAGGTAGCCTGAAAGTTGTTGGGACACGACTCTTTCTAAGACTTTAGAGAAGAAGGGAAGGTTGGATACTGGTCGACAGTTATTTAGTGATCCTGGATCGAGGTGTGGTTTCTTAAGTAGAGGCTTAACCACAGCAGACTTAAAACTAGAAGGGACAACACCAGTCATGAGTGATGAGTTAACAATATTTAACATTGTAGGTCCCAGTGCTGGCCATAGTTCTTTAAACAGTTTTGCCGGAAAGGGGTCCAGGACGCAGGTAGTTGGCTTTGAGGATGAGACAATTTTGGACAGTATCTCAAGGGAGATATTTTCAAAAGTGTTTAGAGCTGAGACTAACTGAGAATCGGCAGCAGGATATTTTTTTTCAAAATTTGACGAGGAAGCCAGAGATGATGAGTTAATTTTAATTCTGATCTCATCAATTTTATTGCAAAAGAAATCTAAGAAATCATTTGCACTAAAGGGTGTACAGCTCACCGACTGTGGTTTTTGAGTAAGTTTAGCCACAGTGTTAAAGAGAAATCTAGGATTGTGTTTATTATTGTTTATTAGGCTGGAGAAATATGCTGTTCTAGCAGTATTTAGAGCACGCTTATAGTTTAGTACACTATCATGCCAGGCAAGATAAAAAATGTCCAGTTTAGATTTACGCCATGCTCATTCCATTTTCCTGCAGGCCTGCTTGAGATCTCGGGTTTTGTCAGTAAACCAGGGAGTAGATTTCTTTGGTCGTCTTCTCCTGGTAGAGACCGGTGCCACAGAATCGAGGAGCGAAACAAGTGTTGAGTTCACTTCATTTGCGAGGCTTTCCACAGGTTTTGTCGCAGTCGCAAAAGGAGCCAGGACCCCGGGCAATTTATCACTGAGCGCCGCTGTGATTGCCGGGCTGATATGACGAAAAGTAACAACATTTGTGTCATTGACATAGGGACAGGCTAATGACGCTTCAAATGTATTGAGAGAGTGGTCCGACACAGCAGAGGAGACAGAAGGGACATTCAGGGCTGACACATCAAGTCCATGGGAAATGATCAAATCCAGAGTGTTTCCACTGGAGTGAGTGGGTTCATGGACAAGCTGAATAAAGTTGGAAATATCAAGAAGTCTCAAAAAAGCTTTCCCTAGAGGGTCAGATGGCTTATTGAAGTGAATATTGAAATCCCCAATGATTAGGATTTTATCTGAACGAGCACAAGATCTGCAATAATTTCACCAAATTCTTCTAGGAATTGGGAGTAAGGCCCTGGAGGTCTGTACAGTACAACCAGGTAAAAGCCTGTTCCCTGGACAAGGCTGTTACTATTTGATGAGGATGGTTTTAAAACCAGAGCCTCAAATGAAGTAAATTTAATATCCTGGTTGGAGCTTAGGCTATGAATAGATTAGTAGATTAGAGCAACACCTCCCCCCTGTTTAGAGGCCCGAGCAAGATGGGCATAGTTATAGACCGGAGGAGAGGCTTCATTTAATGGCATAAAGGTATTAGGTTTCAGCCATGTTTCACATAAGCCAATCATGTCCAGCTTATGCTCAGTGATCAAATTATTAATCAGTAAGGCTTTGGTTGACAGTGATCTAATATTGATAAAACCAAATTTGAGGGCTTTAAGATCATTGGAGCAGTTTCCAGTGACCAGCCGTTTGGTGGAGCTTATGGTAGATCATTTAGGAATTGGAACAAGGAACCTTTTAGTAGTAGTAGGTTTTGGCTGCCTGTACAGGTAGGGATGCCGGGATGCAGTAGTGATTAGCTTTGGTATTTTATTATGCAAGACTGTGTAAGGTGCTTGCTGAGACATTTCCCCACTGTCAGAGGTGGAGATCTAGATTAGATTATTATGATTTACAAATTTAGAGGATGATTCAATGGAAAAGTGGTGAGGGAAGGTGACAGTCTGAATGTTATGAACTAAGCCATCAGTCTGGTACTCTGTACTATGTCCCTGACCAACCATGTTAACTAGGCTAGTGGACTCCATACCAGCACTAACAATAACCCTAGCAGGCTCTCTAGAGACCTGCGACCTGCTGAGTGTTGCATCCCTTGTGTCAAACCTGCTTCAAACACCTGTCTATATTGCTAGACAAAACAGCAGCGCTGACTCCAGTAGGATGAAGGCCGTCTGCTCTCAGCAGGTGGGGGCGACCCCAGAAAGAGGGCCAGTTATCCACGAACCTGTATCCCTGCTCCCTACAGTGACGCGCCAGCCAGCGGTTCATAGCTGTAAGCCTACTGTACGTCTCATCATTACCCCGCTGGGGTAAGGGACCAGAGACAGTTAATCGATGCCTACACATCTTTCTTGCAGCCTGAAAAGTCCTGGCTTTTTTTTTTTTTTTAAATCTCAGACTGCTTCTGACGAATATTGCTGGCGCCGGCATGAATTACAATGTTGCTGTAGCTTGTGGTGCTGTTAGCCTGAGTTCCCTGTTTAACCCTGCGTGATGCCAGCACCCTAAGTTTAGCTAGCCTCTATGTCGGAAGCTCTGGCCCCAGGTGAACAGTAAACAGTTGCTGACGACGCTAGCTTAACGTGGCGGGTAATGGAGTCCCCTATCACTAGCGTGTGGAGTTTAGCCCCGTCGGCCGGGGCTGGGGAGGCACGCGAGCCAGCCGACTAACAACTGGGCTAGCAAGGACAGAAAGCTGGTTAGCAGTCGGGAGGGGTGACTGCTGACCAATCCCACACAACCGGTGACCTGCTCCTGCGCCCTCTGCCACGCCGCGACCGGGCAGGAACAAACTCCACAGCAGCTGCCGACGAGACTGGGCTAGTGCCAAGGTTAGCAGGCCTGCTATCAGGCCAGGGGCTAACACTATCTGCAGCGCCCGTGTTTCTAGCTGAAAGAAGCTTTCAATCAATGAAATCAAACTGTGCCTTTTTTTTGCCAAGCTTCTCTCAAGTTTTACTCTTTCAAATAATCAACCATCTACATAACTTTTCAGTATCCTATTTTTCTACTTCTTCTCATCATCATTATCATTAATTATTATTAAGCTGCATGCAGCGTTGAACGGGCCCTCGCAGTCCACGGGTGTCGGGGCGTGCTGCTGTCTATGCATGCTGCCGTCGGGGCTTGCTGCCGTTGGGGCATGCTCAACACCTTCCACTGAGGAAGTCGTTGCTTCATAATTCGATGGACTGCTATTGCCGGTTTGAAATAATGTATGCTGAAGTCAGAAAAACTGTGTGAACTGCTGCATGATTCCCCGGACAAAGACTGAGTCAATGCTCCGCCTCTGGAGCTGGCTGAAGAGAATGTGCACACAAGGCATGATGCAATTAAATAGTTTCAGGAAGTAGCTGAGTATCATCCTCCAGTAGCCTCACAAACCTTCCAGCTTCTCACACAGTGGAAGGCTCAATCTCCCCTAATGCTTTCAAAACACTGGATGATGTCACCTTTGTGCTAAAACAGTGTTCACTGCACAGATATGGATGTTCCAACTCACTCCGTTTGCTCTTGGGAGTCTGTGTGCCACCACTGTGTCAGGCACACTGGTTCTCTCTGGAGATCTTGAAAAAAATCCATAAAAGCAAGCCAGGTCAGAGAAGAACTGATTAACTGATGGGATGTGAGATGTCACCTGCTGCATGATGAAATCTGAAGAAGAGGAAGAAATTGCAGCTCACTGGGGAGTTGCTGTTGTGCTTGTCCCTCTGGGGCTTTAACAGCCAAAAGTGTAAGTCCTACATCTAAAATAAGACCATCAGCCGAAAGCCAACAACATTTCCTACATGTCTATGTATATATTGTCTATGTGAGGTAAAAGATGTGGGATCCAAATCAAGCTGAAGAGAACTTTTTCTACAGTTCTTCCAGCTGCTCTCCACTGTAGCTATGATGTCACGCATTCTATTTCAGGCAACACCAGTGTTGGGAATAATGGCGTTAGAATAAACGGCGTTACTCACAGCGTTACTTTTTTTCAGTAACAGGTAATCTAACCAATATTACTATTTCCATTGTTACAATGCCGTTACCGACTATTAAATGTGGCGCGTGACAAACTGAAGCTGATCACTGAAGCTGTTGTCATCCATCTCGGCTCTCAGCCACCGGAGCTGCAGAGCTGTATTTTTATTCCTCCGGTGAGGGAGGAGGGAGGAGCGAGACAACTGCATAAGTGATGATGATTGGTTCTCTCACGTTGAGTGAGAGTTCTTAACCCTCTGTTGTGTTCCGGTCAAATCTTTCCGATTTAAAAGTTTTATCTCTGAAAAATGTACTTAATTTGATCAGACTGACCCAAGAGTCCATGACTTTGTCCACAAAGAGGATTTCAACACACAAAATAAATAGTATTTATTTGCATACAATTTTGTGTATTTTATTCAACTTTTGTACACTCTTGGTGTTCCCGGTCAAAAATGACCAGTCATTAGAAATGAATGGGGGAGACTAAAATTAGTGTAAAAAACTGATCTCAGGTACATCCCCTTTTTTCATATGGACACGCACACACACACACACGCACACCTACACACACACACACACACACACCTTGGTTCCCAGGCAACCACCACGGGAACCTTAGCCCAGTACAGTCTCTCCTGCGGGAACAACACCTGTTCTCAGAAAGTTGTTGGAACATTGTTTCAATAATATTGAACTTTTCTCGCAGCTTTGGAAGCCTATATAAATGCTTTTTTGAGGCCTTGCTCACAGTTCATTGTGTGGCAGCACCATGGCGAGTCAATATACCAGAAGTGAGGCTATTGATTACATATGTGATCACCACACTGGTGAGGAGGAGAGAGGCAAGGAAACTGACAGTGAGGATGGATTAGTGGAGGAAGTGTCAGAAGATGAAGATGACACAGGATATAATCCAGACCAAGAATTAACTGATGGGAAGGAATCCAGTGATGAAGAGGATGGCCATGCTGAGGCTGCTGCCACATTCAGGTCAAAGAATGGGAACTTATCCTGGTCTTCATCCCCACCTGAGACCCACCTAACCCTTTGACTGGGAACAGGACTAGTGTTACTTTATGTGACTGTATAAAAATATGAAATGGTTTCGAAACAAATGTCCTTGGTAACTTTGACCCCAAGTAGTCTGTGATAAACAATATATTATGTTTCATCTGATTATTTTTTATAGTCAAAATAATCCAGAAATGATGCTTTTTAGAACTCAAATTCAAGATATATACGCTCAGATCAGTGAGGTTTACATGCCATAAATAACAAATAGAAGTTCAAAACTTGCAATGTTCACAAGAACTGAAGTTGATAAAAAGATCTAACACAACAAGTAGTGATAATATATGTATTATACAGTTTTTATGATGAGTTTAAATGGACCGGTCATTTTTGACCGGGAACACTAAATTTTTTAACATGAAACGAACACAACATGAGGGTTAAGCCAATCAGTGGCAATGTTCGGTGTACACACAAGCCACACAAGCACACAGCAGCCTCACACAAGCAACTTGTGAGGAGTTGTAAGCAACTCTGATCTAATGAAGCATCTCTCAATGGCACACGCTTCTACAAAACTAACACTGGACAAAACTCTGTTGCTGACGCTGTTGATGATGATAGCAGGCCAGCTTCACAAAAACTTGTGACACAGACTGAAATGAATGCAATGATAGACAGGTATGTTGTTGAGACCTTGCTCCCGTTATCAACAGTTGACTCAGACTCCTTCAGAGCAGTCATTGGCAAAATATCGGGGAGAGCAGGTGCCGGTCAAAGAAATGCATTTTCTAAATACATATGTATTGCCAAGTAGCTAAAATGACTGCCGAGCTCAAAAGGGGGAAGGAATAAAAGTAACGCAATAGTTAATTTCCTGGTAACCAATTACTTTGTATAGTGGACAAATTCCGTTACTAACTCAGTTACTTTTGGGAGAAGTAACTAGTAACTATTACTAATTACTTTTTAAAAGTAACGTGCCCAACACTGCGCAATACACACCCATTATAAAATCAGAAGACAGCCTAAAAATCCTTAAAACTAAAATTGTGAGGATTTGAAAACCGGTGGTTTGAATAGTTTGAGGTCTTCTGACTCTTTAAAAGTTAGAATGGTATGTCTAGCTCAATGTATGAGGGACAAGGAGAGGTTGAAGTTCGATGAGTTTTGAAGATGACTTGAAGATTTCCCCATTTAATCCCATTGAAACTAATTAGACTGCGACCAGAGCGCCATCTATTGGCCGATTTGCACCAAATTTTACACAAATCCTCATCATGCCATACCACACAATGATGAACATTCATGTGATAATCAGACAGCATTTTGTTAAGATATGCAAGGTTGTCTTTTTTTAACACAATATGCAGGAATTTGTCATTTCATATTTCAGGCAGTTTATGGACTATCAAAATTATTTTAATAACTTTTTGTCAGGAGGGTCTACGGATGCTACTTGCAAAGCTTGGTGCAAATTGGTCAAATTCTCTAGGAGGAGTTCGAAAAAGTAGGTTTTTCATTTGTCGCGATTTTGCAAATGGAAAGTTACTGCAAAAGTGGGCGTGGTCTACATCAAACAATTCAGCTGAATTTAAGGAACACAACAGTATGAGGTTTAATAATGTGCAACATATTAAGTGGGAGTTATTAGCCAAAAACGGTTTTGCATTGAAAATAGCGCCACCTGCTGGTCATTTTTGGTGTGTGAGTCACAGGGGCCATTCTATAGCACCTCTATGAATTTCATTTCCATAAGGGTTATGGTGTGGGAACAGGGCCAAATATACAATTAAACTGACACCAGAGCGCCACCTAGTGGCGGATCGGTAAACCCTTCTTTAAATGTCCTCAGGAGGGCACTGACGATAAATCTACCAAGTTTTGTCTTAATCCGACGAACCATTGTGGAGATATAAAATACATCAATTTAAAGAGCGCCACCTTGTGGTCATCGCCTAAAATTTTGCACAGGGACTCACGGGATCATGGGGAAGTAGTATCCTGAGTTTCATGTCATTAGACCACACCAATGTGGAGATATGCAACACTTCCTGTTTTAAACCAAATCTGCAGGAAGATGTTATTTAAAAATTATTATTTATTTAAATTATTTTAAAAATTATTTGTTTTAATTAAAATCCACAAGTAACTTTTTGTCAGGAGGGTCCACAGATGCTGTGTGCCAAGTTTCGTGCAAATTGGTAAAATCGCCTGGGAGGAGTTCGAAAAAGTAGGTTTTTCATTTGTCGTGATTATGTAAATGGAAAGTTATCGAAAAAGTGGGCGTGGCCTATACACAACACAATCCAGCTGAATTGAGAGAACATGTAGATCTGAGGTTTAACAATGTGCGACACACTGTGTGGGAGTTATGGGCCAAAAACGCTTTCACGTGTAAAATAGTGGACAATAGCGCCACCTGCTGGTCATTTTTGGTGTGTGAGTCAGAGGGGCCATTCTAGACCACCCCTATGAATTTCATTTCCATAAGTGTTATGGTGTGGGCACAGGGCCAAATATAAAATTAAATTGGCACCACAGCGCCATCTAATGTCGAATTGGTAAACCCTTCATAAGCTCGCCTCAGGACGGCACTGACATTTACCAAACAAAGTTTCGTGTGAATCCAATGAACCGTTGCGGAGATATAAAATAGTTCGATTTAAAGAGCGCCACCTTGTGGTCATCGCATAAAATTTTGCACAGGGCCTCAGGGGCTCATGGGGAAGTAGTATCCTGAGTTTCATGTCATTAGACCTGACCACTGTGGAAATATCCAACACTTCCTGTTTTAAACCAAATCTGCAGAAAGTTGTTATTTAATAACTTTAAAATTATTTGTTTTAATTAAAATCCAGGAGTAACTTTTTGTCAGGAGGGTCCACAGATGCTGTGTGCCAAGTTGAATTGGTGAAATCGCCTGGGAGGAGTTTGAAAAAGTAGGTTTTCGACATTTTGCAACGTAGCGAAAAAAAAAACGTAGGCGTAAATGGGCGTGGCCTATACCACGAGATTCAGCACAATGCACTGAACGCGTGGATATAAGGTTTTTGAATGTGCAACAAAGCATATGGGAGTTATTAGCCAAAACGCGCTTACCTTAATAACAGCGCCACCTAGTGGTGGAAATTCAGGACGACAATAGATTATACAATTTTTCGCCAAGTGTGACTTATATTCCAAGTTTGGTGAGTTTTATTGGGGTATGTTCAGGCAGTGAAAAATGCGATCATTTTGGACCAAGGAAAAAAAAAAGAAGAATAATAATAATCATTACGATTACAATAGGGACCTTGCAGGTTCCCTGCTCGGGCCCTAATAATAATAAAGTGAGCCACTTATCGTTTAACAGAAAAATACATCATACAAACAGCAACTTTTTGAGTCTGATGGCGAGTTATCACCTTTCTGTCATCACTAACATACTGTTAATAATCAAAGAAGCTCTGAGGCTTTACATGTTCTATGTTATAATACAAGATTTCAGCATTGAGCTCTACAATCAGGCTACATTCATGAATTTGTACATGTAACAGCCAAACTAACCAAAAACGTCTTGTTGATCAACATTATAAAGTTTACACTGCAGACAAAGTCCAGACTACAATTGTTATTTCACACATGTAGCACACAACAGGAGACTCTCCATGTCAGACGAGTTCTCACGTGTTGACTAAACAAAAAAATTAATTGATAACGTATCTCCGATTCATTCTAGACCTCCAGTCACGTAGCGACCCTGTTGAATCCCGAATCTCACGAATCTTCATGCGTACTTGGGGCGCTACAACTATTGTACTGCCACCTGCTGGGCCGGAGGGGAAACACGGGAGATTTAAGGGAAAATATGTAAACGGGAAGACGGCGGGACAGATGATTAAAATAACGGAATTTCCCTGGGAAAACGGGAGGGTTGACATGAATGGTCTAGGGTCGCGTAGTACCCGGAGAGGAGAGCAACTGCGCAACTGCTCTGCAGCCGCTTTGCTCCCGCATAAGGTCATGTGACATCGGATGCGGAACAGAAACCACTCCCATCCAGGTCATCGTGGACACATTTTAACCAGCATGCATATAGGCAGCAATCTTGAACTCGCCTAATGTCTACCACCAGAACGCAAAAACTACAACTACCACAATGACCCTAAACCCAACTCTTCCGGTTTATGGTTACCACGGGAGACCGAGGGAAGCTACAGCCTCTGAGTACTGGAGTAGGCCACCTCGACCTTAAACATTTTATCCAATACATTTGCTCACGTTTTGCACTTAAATCCGTGTTGACGTTATAATTTATCGGGCTGCATTGAACTCTTAACGTCTTTTTTACTTGGTAAATGTATCGTTTTTAGGCACGTAACTAGCAAAGCTAACGATACAGGCTAACGTTACATCCACCAGACCGAGGCCTTACGATGTGTTTAGCTAGGTTGAAAAAGTTAGCCACTTTAGCTAGCTGTCTACTTTGCTAATTCACGTTGGCTTAGTGTCTGGATATGTTAACTAGTTGGTCACAGTTTTAAGCAGTTCATTTAGCATAAATATAGCATAACGTCAACACCACCACCATGTTTATCTACCTCAGCAAGAAGGTGAGTGCCAAACACCCTCTTGTCATTTGTCTTCTGTCAGTAACGTTATGTCATGTCAGAAATGGAAGAGAGATGGTTAACAGCGTGGCTTTAATTTCCCGTGTTGTATAGATCGCTATTCCCAACAATATCCATCTGAAATGCGTGTCCTGGAACAAAGACCAAGGCTTCATTGCCTGTGGAGGAGACGATGGTCTTCTCAGAGTACTAAAACTTGAAACCCAGACAGGTAAGTTCAAGGGATGGAGCTAACAGCCTGCACAGCCTTGGTACACTCTAATGAGTTTCAGGCTTTAGACTCATATTAAACTTGTACCATACAAATAGAGTTGTTTGACCTTTGAAGTGTTCTACAGTGTTTAACTGTGCGATATACTGGATACAAAGGACACCGGTATACAACTTAATGACCAAAGTACTGTCAGTCATGTCACTAGCATAACAAGCTTGTTGATTGGTCAGAGTTACTTTTTCATTTGTTAGATTGTCAAGACTTGATGACATAATAATAAAGACATTTGAATTACATAATAATAGGCTAACAAAAATATTTCATAAGTGATCCTATCCCGTGGCCAAAAGGACAACATGTGTAAAATGAGTTATAAAAAGTCCACTGCTTACCCACAAACTGATGTTGGCTGGGCCTGTTTACAGTGTCGGTGGCACTGTTTGTCCTTTTTTACATAAGATGTTCTACATTTATTTGTATATTGCTTTTTACCCCTTAATCTAAAACAAAAAGTGTATTTTTTAAGAATTATGTTGTTTATCTGTAACAGTTAAGGCTGTTATGTAATATCCATGCAATAGGGATTTTAGTTTGTTTTATACAATTATTTGACTCTGTAAGAAATCGTCTAAAATGTTCATAAGCTTTTTGGCTGTGTTCTGGTACCTCAGTGTCCAGTCGCTATAAGGAGATTGAGGTAATGACTTGTATTATGTTAAAAAACCAACAGAGAACAACAACAACAGTAAAGTTAAAGAAACAATTAAAACTTTGTTTTAATTGCATAAATGTTATTGAAGATCCCAGCCTGATCTCTTTACTTTTATCTGCTTTATCAACAGATGATGCCAAAATTAAAGGTCTTGCTGCCCCCAGTAATCTGTCAATGAACCAGACTCTAGAGGGACACAGTGGTAAGTTATATTCAGTGGTTGTCAAACCTATCATTATAGGTTAGTAACAAGTAGCATTCACAAAATAGAAGATGTAGTTCAGCAGTGAAAGCATGTGGAGCAAGGCATTGGAAAGTGATTTGACAGTTTGTGATTACAACACTTGCAGGTGCAGTACAAGTGGTCACGTGGAATGAGCAGTATGAAAAGCTGACAACCAGTGACCAGAATGGACTCATCATTGTATGGATGCTATACAAAGGTGATTACTGTCGTCAAACTGAAAATAGAAGTTGTCTTGTAATAGGTTCAGCTTTCATAGTTCTTTGTCTTCACCCTTCTGAAGGTGCCTGGTACGAGGAGATGATTAACAATCGGAACAAGTCGGTGGTAAGGAGTATGAGTTGGAATGCTGATGGGCAGAAGATCTGCATTGTGTATGAAGATGGAGCAGTCATTGTTGGATCTGTAGATGGTAATAACAGATTTATATTGTGTTTTCTAAAGGTTTACAGTACAATCACGTAAAAATGATTAGCATTAAATCATCAAGGCTCCCTTGACAGGGATTGCTCTGTTCACATACTGAGGGAATGAGTACAGACATGTACAGTGGGACAAATGCCTTTGTTTCCCCGTAGGAAACCGAATTTGGGGAAAGGAGCTCAAGGGAAATCAACTTGCTCATGTGGCATGGTCGCCAGACAGCAAGATCCTCCTTTTCGGCATGGCCAATGGGGAAGTACATATCTATGACAATCAAGGAAACTTCATAGTAAGTGCATAAGCTTAAGTTACATAGTAAATGCTGAAAAGGTCGGTTCATATGATACAGCACTTGGAATTACCATGACCTGGATGACTGAGAACCTTCATTAACAGTTATAACAATATGATATCATTATCCTGATATGATATATCATCTTAGATTTTGGATATCATTATATGGTGATATGACATAGGTGTTGTCTTTTCCTGGTTTTAAAGACTGCGTTACAAAGTGATGCCAGAATGCTCTATTTGTTGTGATACTTGATTGTGGTGCTACAGAAATGCACCGTCTATGAATTATATACTTCAGACATAATTGAACAAGCTAGTTTGGGACAGATACAAGCTAAAACACATAATCATCATCATTATATTTATGTATTAAATATTAAATTCAAAGATTACCAATCCAACTTAAAATCGTAACTCATATCGCTATGGCAAAGTTATTTTTAAATATTGTTCTGCCCCAATTTGTGTTATTGTTCAGATGAAAATGACCATCAGCTGTCTCACAAATGCGACTGGAGCTATCAGTATAGCAGGTATCCACTGGTATGCAGGGACTGGAGGCTACGTGGAACCGGACTGTCCATGCCTTGCGATCTGTTTTGACAATGGAAGATGCCAAATCATGCGCTACGAAAATGATGAAAGTAAGGAAAACAACTCCTGAACATACATACATACAAGTTTATTGTCTATTTTACACCTAAATTAAATGTTTACCAATATTGATAAGCTATGCTGCCGCCCTGTTCTTCAGACCCAGTTTGCATTGACACTCTGATGAATGTGGTCAGTATCCAGTGGAATCATTGTGGCAGTGTTTTGGCAGTGGCGGGTTCTCTCAGAGCCTCAAATGTGGATAAAGAATTCAATGTGGTACAGTTCTACACTCCATTTGGAGAGGTGAGGGTGAAGATTTTGTTTCATCACAAAGTTTTATATATGAACATAAGGTATATGCAGTGGTTCTCTCACTAACATATATGAGACTTAACAGAATAATTTACATAGAATGGACTGAGTTAATAAATAATGTTTTATTTGCTTTTTTCTCAAAGATAAGTACAATTTAAAATTCTGCACTTAACATTTTTTTTTGGTATTTAAACAGCATCTGAGAACTCTAAAAGTTCCAGGGAAGCAAATGACAGGAGTTGCCTGGGAGGGAGGAGGGCTGCGTATTGGCCTGGCTGTGGACTCCTACATCTACTTTGCCAACATAAGACCTGACTACAAGGTAAACTGGAACACTATTAGCTTGTAGCTTCTTTTTATTACAGTATTTGGGGAAGAAAAAATTCTGGGAGACAGTTGTAGACGACTTAAAACCAAACTTTAATCCGGCATAAGTTTAAATACTTGGCAGTTACAAACTAGTATGTTAAAAATATCAAAATATAGATCAATATTGATGCAGAATACTTTTTCAGTACTAATTTTCCACAGTATCGATACTGATACCAGCTGTGCTTTCTCACTCTCTCCCCTTTCTGACAGCAAGTCAATATACACATACCACTGCAGTGCCCATATAGGCCCACCTCCTCCCTCTCTTCTGATTATCGTCAGAGGTGAATTACCTTAAATTCTGTTGTGCTTAACACACAGTGCAGAAGCCTTTTTTATACATATCTTTTGATGAAAATCTCAAATTTTATTTCCCTCAGTCGATTGTAAATTTGGTATCAACTATAAATATTTTTCAAGGTATTGTTTCAATTTTAGAGAGTCCAGTATCGTGACAGCACTATTGAAAACTCAGGGCATTCACCATGACAGAGTTAATAAAAACTGATTAAGGCAGACATGGTTCCATGATGCAACATTAATCACAAATCCAAATATGTCACATTAGTATTGCTCAGCCCCATTTGTCTTTAAATCTGTAGAATATTTTGATTCAATTGGGGCAAAATGTGTCTAAAGGCAACGTAGAGTCATAAAATGCAGTTTGCTCATAAAGGCACTCACTGGAACTGGTCTATTGCAAAGACAACACCTTGCTTGTAGGTTCCGTCCAAGCAATATTTGGTCAAGTTTTTCTGTCTGTTGTAACAAATTGAAATTGACCATGTGGTATTTTCATTTTTTAAGCAAAGAGGAGGAAATTACTCATAGTAGAGTAATAGATAATTATTTTTAACACCGACAGATGATGCGCTGATGGGGTCTCGGAAGTTTGTTTTGTCTTAACTGATGTCCTCTTTGGTGATTACTAGGATAGTCAATGTTGACCCATACACATGTATAAATAAATTTTGTCTTCAAAAGATGACAACTCCTGTAACAGGGTGCTAAATTCTCACCTAGTGTCCTAAGGCTTTTGTGAACCCATATTCTTCTGGTTTTCTTTTTATTTCTCTGCGTAATGTAGAGCAGTAACAGGTCATAGGTATCTATTTTCCTAACCCGCTAACAAAGATGGAGTACTGTCTACAGAACATTATTGTTCCTCAGTCTAGATGCTAACATCTTAATCATTATAGTTACCGCATAACATTTTACATCGATAGTTTGATGTCATGGTTCTTAGAGTATAATTCAGAAAACTGAAACTTAACCTAACAAACAAAGACAAATACTTTCTTTGAGCCTGTAATTTAATTCTGACAAGGTTTTTTGTTGTTGTTGAAGAAATCATGTCTTGTATAAGGTCATATTTCTGAAGTATAGTCTACACAAGAGATGAATCTCACCAGCTTCTTTCTGCCTCTTTATAGTGGGGCTACTGTTGCAGCACAGTGGTGTACGCCTACACAAAGCCAGACCGACAAGAGTACTGTGTGGTGTTCTGGGACACCAAAAACAACGAGAAATTTGTCAAATACGTAAAGAGCTTGATGTCTATCACTACCTCAGGGGACTTCTGCATCCTAGCCAGCAAGGCAGATGATACCCAGCCTCAGGTACAAACACCTCTGGATTATATGTCCTGATATAGCAATACATTCATTAATTCAACCTTCATTTAGTCTTGTAGAATCCTAAGGGCAAGCCCTCATTGTCAATGCTTCAGTGAAAGGAAAGCAAAAAAAGGACTGGTTAATGATCTGTAAAACATTGCAGGTTGACTTGATTTGCTAGTTAAATGTATGGCTCATGGATTAGCTTATCCATTACTTTTGACCTATCGTCTCTAACTCCGACATACACTAGAAAGGATACAGTATAGACAGTAAAAATACAGAGTGAGCTATAATAGTAAGGATCACAAATGTTTCTCTGCTGTCTTGCCTCCTGTTTTTCTAATTCATTGCCACACAGGAGGATGCCGAGTTAGAGTCTGGGAGGCATGCAAGGGTAATGTACAAATAAAAACACACTCAAGATGAGGACTATTGGTTTTGATAAAGGATCATGAAATTACCTGGAGAATAAGGTTGCATTACTGTGTGTTTTTCAGTATGTCCTCATTCTGTGCAACTCCATTGGGACACCACTGGACTCAAAATACATTGACATAGGTAAGTTTATACAGTCAACAGATAAATAATACAGGAGTGAAATCAGTAGGTTGATCAGAGTCCCAATTTACCATAAGGTTGGTGTATTTCTTCAAGCCAATGTGAGACATCACACGCTGTGTATAGAGAATCATTGGCTGGCATTCTGCCACTTGCTGCCCACATGGGCCCTTAGCATCCTATAGCAAATAGACAGTGAGCACTTGGCTTCTTCATATCTCACAGATATTCAGCATTCTGTCTCTGCTTGACATACTGCCGAATATTTGCTGAGAAATTCAGGCTGAGACACTTTGCAGATTTCAAAGCCTCTGTGGTCTGCATGGGGTTTTAGAAACACAACCTTGGTGAATAATAAGAGAGTGAGTTCAATTGAGTGCCTTTTTGGCGGTGTCTCCTCATGAGGACTCAGACTAGTCAAAGTGTATCTAATTGAGAACACTATATGGTTGTCCTGTATTTATCCACACAGAAGATATGCACTTAATTATTCAGAATTCAAAGTTAAAGAAAGATTTACAAAGACTTATTAACAAACAGAACTTGCGCTTTTCAAATTTGATGCCAGAAGTTAGGCTTATGCATCATTCACCAAACTGAAAAAATAAGAGATGGACAGAATTGATTAAAGGGTAGCTAATTTTACACCTTTAAGTGTGTTAACGGGTACCGGGAAAAACTAATGTGATATACAGTAGGTATGTGAAAGGTATGTAGGTATTATAAAGTTTTTGCTGTGGCTCCAGAGGAAGCTGCATGTAATCTAAAAAAAATCCTCTACTGATGTTAATCAGTGGCTAAGTTGTCTTGTGGGCAATGTAAGCACCAGAAAGAACAAAACAGAAGATTCAAGGAATTTGATAGGCGGTATCTCGGTTTTGCTGTATCGATTTTGATTTCATTTTTTAAACTGTCTACATGTCCAACAGTGTTATAGGAGTGCAATGCTAGACCAGTGGACTGTTTTTATGTATGTATTAGTACTCCCCATAACCTGTAAACACACTATGATGTGAAAAAGAAATGATAAAGAGATAAAATGGTAAATACCCTTTATGTTGCTTCCAAAGCATGAAAAAAATTATATACACTCCGATATTCATCTTGAAGTCTGTCACTTGTCTGCTTGATCAGATCCGCTGTTTGTCACCATGACCAAGACACATGTTATTGCTGCATCCAAAGAAGCTTTCTACTTGTGGCAGTATAGAGTGGCGAAAAAATTAACTGCTCTGGAGATCAACCAATTGACGAGAACTAAGAAGGAGGGAAGAGAAAGGTGAGTTTTTCGGACATTAGCACAACATGAACAGTATGATGGAGCCACTTCTCAACTGGATGTCATAAGGAGTGTACTCAACAAACCCAAGTAGTGGATGGGGACAAAATAGACACACGTTAGAACTTACAGTCAACATCAAAGGGATCATGGAAAGTTACAGGTAGGCAAGATAACCACAAGGATGGATTCTCTGAGTCAGTGGATAGTGGATGAAACCTTGGGTTAACTGACACACTGTTTCACCGAGTTTGTTTGTATTGCCAGTGCTGTGAAAAGGATTCATTCATCTGAATCAAATGCCATCGAGGTTCCAAAATGGCTGGGCATACCCTAATGTTCTGCCAGGGCTATCCTCACACCTGGATCATACTTCACCTCAGTGAAAAGGGCAACAGTTTGTCTGTCTGGCTACCTCTCACTTGTTCTCATTCCTTGTCTTTCTAGGGTCTACCACATTGACAGCAATCCATCTGGAGCCACTGACAGTGGTCAAGATTTTGCAAAAGCCTTCACAGTAAGAGACATTTTCCCCTTAAGTTGTATAGGTTTTGTAACATCCAGGCAGGCACAAAATAAAAATAATATACTCTACAAGGACACTTCTTAGCCATTTTAGCACAGTATACATATTATCTACTCTGTGTGAAGCCTTTTTTTGTCTTATTGCATGAAAATAAAACTCTTTCAAAGGGTTCAAGTCACTAGAACTGTCTTGAGTCTCACTCTAGTAATGGTTGTAATATTTTTTGGTTTAAAGTTTCTATATAAAATTGTATTTTTTATTTTTTACCACAGATAAACTATATAAATTGTAATGGTTCACCTGCTGTTTTTCAGGCAACTCGAGATCCCATTTGTTGTATTACAGCAACAGATAAGACCCTGATTGTGGTACGTACATCAAAGGACCAATGTAATAAAATGAAAAGTAAAGTTTGAGTTAAACATTGTGTGTGTGTGTGTGTGTGTGCGTGTGCGTGCACTTACAGGGCCGTGAGTCTGGAACCCTCCACAGATACAGCCTCCCAAATGTTGTTCTCATCCAGAAATACACTTTGAACAACAGAGCCTACTATCTGTCATTGAACTGCAACTCAAGGCAAGCACTGATGGTGTTATCTAGATTAGAAGTCGTCACAGTTTGTCCAATATGAAAGCTGTTGAATTTTATGTTCATGTTTGCAGTGCTGTCACATTGAATATAATTATTATTTTCCTAGTCGTCTGGCTGTAATCGACATCGCAGGTGTGCTGACGTTGTTGGACCTGGAAGTTCGTACTTCCACAGACGACAGCGCAGGAAACCATGCATCTGCAGGAGATCCATCCAAGTTTGAGCGCAAGGATGTTTGGGACATGAAGTGGGCAAATGACAACCCCGATCTGTTTGCCATGATGGAGAAGACCAGGATGTATGTCTTCAGGAACCTAGACCCAGAGGTGAGTGCTCAGGTGATGATTATGTTTATCAGCTGAATTGTCCATGATTGTCAGCTGGATTGTCTTGTTGATACAAAATAAGGATTAAGCAACTGCTGTAATAATGGTTTGTATCTTAAAAAAAACAGGAACCAATCCAAACATCTGGATACATTTGCAACTTTGAAGACCTGGAAATCAAATCTGTTCTACTTGATGAAATACTGAAGGTAAACATAAAAAGGCGTTTAAGTTTTGGTGTTACCCATCTGTTGACTATAGTGGTAACAGCTGATTGCATAATGACGGGAATTCATACATTGTGTTGTTGTTTTTTTTTCACCATATGTTTATTGTCATTTTTCTTAGAACAACCCAACAGTAAAACATAACATAACAGTAATATTAACAATACAATTTAGGACTACACATACTCACATTACCCAGACACACACATTCTCGCACACCCACACATATTCATATATGGTTCCCAAAGCTTAACAAAGTCTTTCCATTTGCCCTTAGAAATGTAAGTTAGTCTTTCCAGACCGATACATTGCGATAGTTCCTTTATCCACATCCTTAGTAATGGTGCTTCCATTACTAAACTGAAAAAATAAGAGATGGACAGAATTGATTAAAGGGTAGCTAATTTTACACCTTTAAGTGTGTTAACGGGTACCGGGAAAAACTAATGTGATATACAGTAGTAATGGTGCTTCCATGCTCTTCCAACACAGCGCAATAGCCCTCCTGGCTTGGAGAAGTCCAAAGTCCAATAGTTTAGTCTGTTTCAAGGTCCGTTTAAAGTTCTTCGGATATATTCCAAGCAAACAGAGCCCGGCATTTAAAGGGACTTTGGTGTTAAACAAGTCTGACAAACATTTTAAAACATCCTTCCAAAAATCCTGGATCTTTAGACATTCCCATTGACAGTGAAATAGAGTACCTTTCTCAGTCAAGCATTTAGAACACACATCAGGAATATTAGCAGACATATGATGAAGCCTGAGAGGGGTTATATACATCCTCATAAGCCACTTATGTTGGAGTAATTTAAACCTTGTATTTATTGTCATACATTGTGTTGTTAATGAGATGCTTGTCATGCTAACTGGATGCTAACAAAAGTATTCACATTTAAACACCTTGAAAGTGCTTAATGGGTTAGTTCATATTTGTTGATTTAGTCAAACACTCAGTTATGGGATTTTGCTCAACAGGATCCAGAAAGGCCTAACAAAGACAATCTCATCAACTTTGAAATCCGCTCCCTGAGAGACAGTCGTGCATTGATCGAAAAAGTGGGGATTGAAGATGCCTCACAGTTCATCGAAGACAATCCACACCCAAGACTCTGGTAAATGCAAAATTTTATTATTTAGTTGTGATTCAGCATTAAAACATGGCTTCAAGTTTAAGGGCTCTAAGTTTAAGAGCGGTGACAAAGTGCTGGGTCTTGGCAAGTGCATCAAAAGCACAACAAAATACCACACAGAGAAGCAAAGCGATTTTTAAGGTCAAGAAAAGGCATGCACAGCTTGGGCTTGTTGTTGCATGACCATGAAAATAAGGCGCTAGTGTTGCTGGTTAAAAGCTTACATGTACATATATAGATAAATCACTGTCATGTGTCTTTTGTCAATTATTGGCACTGTCATGTGTCCTTGTGGGTTATCTTGATGAAGTTTGTCTGGCCATGTCAACTCATGCAAACAATCCATTTCTCTTCTGTAGTTATTTTGTTGCTGACGTGTATTTATAGGTTGAATCCCTGCCATGTGATACAAAGCAGGTCAAATCAATACTCAATCATATTTAAATGAATACCTTAATTGCCTATTGGACAGAAAGGGGAAAAAACTATATTTATTTTCAGGATGGTATCAATTAATAGCTCCTGCCCTACCATTTTTTCTTCTGTGCAAACATTTCATGCTGGTGTTGGAGGTGGATAGCAGAGTGTAAGAGCTGTATGGTAAGTGTTTTAATAGAGTTCGAAAGTTGTAAAGTTTGACACAGATATATTGATCTCAGACAATTATTTGGTAAAGATTGATGAGTGACTTCATACGGCTTAACAGCTTAAGCACCAATTTAAATCAAAATTATTTATTTTCAGAGAGGTTGTAAAGATTTATGCATACACATCATTTCATGAAGCCCCTCTGGTCATAGTTTGTAAGCAGCCCCTCACTCTGTTTTGAACCTTGTAGGCGTCTGCTGGCTGAAGCAGCCCTCCAGAAATTGGACCTGAAGATGGCTGAACAGGCCTTCGTACGTTGCAAAGACTACCAGGGCATTGAGTTTGTCAAGCGCCTGGGCAACCTGCAGAGCGAGCCCATGAAACAGGCGGAGGTGGCAGCTTACTTCGGCAGCTTTGAGGAAGCTGAGCGTATGTACCTGGATATGGATCGCAGGTATATTTAGACCTATTTGTCAGAGCATAATTGAAGATCAACTTTGGATATCGAAGTTGACATCAAAACTTACACTGATTAATTTAACTGTAGTTTGCATTTGCTAATTCTGTTGTTTTGAAAGGTCTCATGTTGTAAAAAGTGAGTTTTCTATTGTTTTTGCTCATTTTAAAGCAGGTCTGTGTGTAGTAGAATAATACGAAAGTATCAAAACAGTCAGTCCACAAGAAATGTAACCTATATTCAGAAACTGTGCCTATAAGATAGATAGATAGATAGATAGATAGATAGATAGATAGATAGATAGATAGATAGATAGATAGATAGAATTACTTTAATGATCCCAGACTGGGAAATTATTTTGTTACAGCAGCAGTGGGTCCGCAAATAAAACATTTCATACATAAAATAAATAGAATCCAATATATACATAGTGTATATATACAGTGCACAGTGTGCTATAAACAATAAACAATAATAATATATACAACAAAACAAAATATGCAAAATATACTATAACAATAATAATATATACAACAAAACAGTAGAGAGACCAGAGTTCTCTGTCAGGCAGAGGTGAGAGAGTTATTATATAAAGTGATGGATTGTGGCAGGAAAGATTTCCTGTATCTGTTGCTACGACAGCGAAGCTGAAGCAGCCTTCCGGAGAAGGTGCTCCGCTGTCTGACCAGTGTGAGTTGGAGAGGGTGGAGAGGATTATCCATGATGGATAACAATTTTTTCAGTGTCCTCCTCTCCACCACAGCCTCCAGAGTGTCCTGTTTGCAGCCAATCACAGAGCCAGCCTTCCTGATCAGTTTGTTGAGTCTGTTGGTGTCGCTGGCTCCGATGCTGCTTCCCCAACAAACCACAGCAAAGAAAAGTACACTGGCCACCACAGACTGATAAAAGATCTCCAACATCTTGCTGCACACGTTGAAGGATCTCAGCTTCCTCAGGAAGTAAAGTCTGCTCATCCCCTTCTTGTACACAGCTTCAGTGTTAGATCTCCAGTCCAGTCTGTGGTTGATGGTAACACCCAGGTACTTGTAATCCTCGACCACCTCCACATCCTTTCCCAGAATGCACAGAGGTTGGAAAGCCGTCTTCCTCTTTTTCCTGAAATCTATCACCATCTCTCTGGTCTTGCTGATGTTCAGCCGCAGGTGATTCTGTCCAGTCCACTCCACAAAGTTGTCTACCAGTGCCCTGTACTCCTCCTCCTGTCCCTCACTTATACACCCAACAACAGCCGAGTCGTCAGAAAACTTTTGCAGGTGACACGACCCGGTGTTGTACTGAAAGTCAGTGGTGTATAAGGTGAACAGGAAAGGAGACAGTACAGTCCCCTGTGGAGCTCCTGTATCACTAACCACCGCATCAGACAGAACACTGCCCATACGGACAAACTGTGGCCTGCCTGTCAGGTAGTCAGTAATCCAGGAGATCATTGTGTCGTCTACACCCATCACCCGCAGCTTCTCCCCCAGTAGCAGTGGCTGAATGGTGTTAAAAGCACTAGAGAAATCAAAGAATGTGATTCTCACAGTGCCTCCTCCACCATCCAGGTGCGAATGGGCTCGTTGCAGCAGGTAGATGACAGCGTCATCAACTCCCAAGTGGGGCTGGTAAGCAAATTGCAGAGGGTCTAGCAGGGCTCTCACCTGCGGCCTCAGGTTGGCCAAAACCAGTCTCTCCAGCACCTTCATGACGTAAGATGTGAGGGCCACTGGTCGATAGTCATTGAGGTCTGATGGTGTTGACTTCTTTGGAACAGGAACCAGGCAGGAAGTCTTCCAAAGCACCGGTATTCTCTCCTGACCCAGGCTCAGGTTGTAGAGGTGTTGTAGGACAGGAGACAGCTGGCTGGCACATGTCTTCAGGATCCTGGGGCTGATACCGTCAGGGCCTGCAGCCTTCTGCTGGTGGAGTCTCTCCAGCTGTCTCCTAACCTGGCCTGCAGTCACAGTCATGCGGGGGAGGCTGCTGGTGTCTTCAGTGGAGGACGAGGAGGTGGAGGAGGAGGTGAAGGTGGAGGAGGAGGTGAGGTGGAGGAGGAGGAGGTGGAGGAGGAGAGGTGCTGCACAGGAGAGCTCACAGCAGGGGAGTGAGGGAGGAGGGGAGGAAGCATTTGGGGCAGTGAGGGTGTGTGGGGGTCTGGAGGTGTCATGGAGACGACAGAAGGCTGTGAGCTGAACCTATTGAAGAATCTGTTCAGCTCGTTTGCCCTCTCCAGGCTGCCCGCTGACTGTCTGCCGCTCACCTTCCACCCACTGATCTGCTTCATACCAGTCCACACATCCCTCACATTGTTCTGCTGGAGTTTGGCCTCCAGCTTCCTCCTGTAGGTGTCTTTACAGGCCCTCAGCATATCCCTGAGTTCATGCTGCACTCTCCTCAGTTCTTCCCTGTCTCCAGACCTGAACGCCCTCTTCTTCTTGTTAAGAAGAGCTTTCAGGTCATTGGTGATCCACGGCTTATTATTAGGGAAGCAGCGTACAGTCCGGGTTGGCATGGTGGTGTGTTCACAGAACCTGATGTATTCTGTGATGCAGTCGGTCATGCTGTCCAGATCCTCTCCATGTGGCTCAACAAGTGCATCCCAGTCTGTCGACTCAAAGCAGTCCTGTAGTGCGTCAGCAGCCTCCTGAGTCCACCTCCTCACGCTCCTAGTGTGGACAGGCTGCCGCTGAACAAGGGGGATATACTTAGGGGTCAGCAGAACCAGGTTGTGGTCAGATCTTCCAAGAGGGGGAGGGCTGTGGGACTGTATGCATCCTTAGGATTTGCATACAACAGATCTAGTGTGTTACAGTCTCTGGTGGGGCAGTCAACATACTGGTGAAATGTTGGAAGGGTTTTGTCCAGTGAGACATGATTAAAATCCCCAGTGATGACAATAAATGCGTTAGCATGCTGCGTCTGTATCTGGGCAACAGCGGAGTGGATGACGTCACAGGCCAGCGCTGCATCAGCTGAAGGAGGAACGTACACTCCGATAATGACGGCGGACGTGAATTCCCGGGGCAAATAATAAGGCCTCATCCCCACAGTCAACAGTTCAATGTCCGGGGTACAGAGACGTTTCTTCACGTGAACATGTCCGGGATTACACCACCTCTCACTCACGTACAGTGCAATCCCTCCTCCTTTCTTCTTTCCGCTGCTTGTCACGTCCCTGTCCGCCCAAACAGTGCTGAAGCCGGGAATCGCCACGCCGTGGTCCGGGATGTTTGAGTGAAGCCATGTCTCCGTGAAACACAACACACTGCACTCACGATATTCCCTCTGAGCCTTTATCAGCGCGGCGAGCTCGTCCGTCTTGTTCCCCAGAGACCTCACGTTTCCCATGACGATCGCCGGTACAGCCGGTCTGTGTCTCCTCCTCTTCACCCTCCACCTCACTCCGGCTCTGCAGCCACGCCGTCTCCTCCGCAGCTCCTTCAGGACCTCAGGCCTGGCTCCGGGTAGCAGTGCAGGTTCACACAGCGCAATCAGCTGGTCGCGTGTGTAAACAATGCGCTCAGTGATGCGCTCCTGACCCTCCGTTGCTAGGGCTAGCAAAACCATCACAAAAAAGTGCCGTAAAAGTTTAAAAGAGAAAAAAAGAAAGGTGTTCGTCTTCTCTCAGTCTCTGGAGAAGAGTTGCCAAAAGTTCAGCGAAAATCAGTACAGAAATACAACAAAAACTACGAAAAAACTTAAAAATCCACGGGAGCTGCTGTTACAGGCTGCCACCTAGTACGGCGCCATAGCAACCAATTTTAAACGAGCAGTCAGGACTTTCGTAAGGTTCTGGTGCCACGACTATAAAGTCATGCCACAGTAATGCGCCAAGCACAGCCATGGTATCAAAAACACCAGCATAGTGATTCAGAAACACGGTGGGTGTTACCTGCTCAGGCCTTTGAAAGCTGACCAATCAGAGCATACTGGGCTTTTTTGGGGGGGGCTTACACCAACAGGCACTAAAACAGAAAATAACGCAGGCATGATATGGGACATTTAATGTCAGTTTTACCTTAATGCCACTAGTGTTTTAGGCGTGGTCTGATGAATGTTTTATTTCTTATAGGGACCTTGCCATCAGCCTGCGGATCAAACTGGGAGACTGGTTCAGGGTGCTCCAGCTGCTCAAATCTGGTTCTGGTGACTGTGATGATTCTCTTCTGGAGCAGGCATACAATGCTGTTGGAGACTACTTTGCTGACAGACAGAAGTGGTATTGAAACTGTGTTTACCCTTTCTCTGCTTGTTTAGTGTATTAGTGTATTCAGTATAGAAACAATGTGTACCATGGGGACAGCTGTAGCTCAGCGGGTAGAGCAGGTCGTCTAGTGATCGGAAGGTCACTGGTTCAAATCCCCGCTCCGGGCTGGGCTGAGCTGCATGTCGAAGTGTCCTTGAGCAAGGTACTGAAGTGCGGTTGGCACCTTGCATGACGACCTTTGCCATCAGTTAGGGCGCTGCGATGAGCTGGCGACTTGTCCCAGTTCCCTGGGATTGGCTCCAGCAACAAACCCTGCGAACCCATAAAAGGGATAAAGCGGTTACAGACAATGACATGACAATGTGTACCGATTTTAGAAGTTTTGTAATATGCAATACTTAAAAAGATTGGTAAAACTGTTATTCCAATATCAGTCAAGACATTTTATAACATTATTGTTCAAATTATTGCATTTATGTGATCATGTTAAAATTGTATTACATTTCTTGCTACTGTAAAATGGATGCTGATGAAGGTTGGTGAACATGCTGTCAATTCTGTTTTATTCCCCATACCCTTATGTACATTTAAAGAGCTAGACCTAAGAGCTGGCCACTATTATCATTCCTCCTGTTCATACTAGCAGGAAAGTGATCCCTTCCTAACTTTTTTCCAGTGTAAGTGAGGGAGGACAAAATCCAAACAAACGTAAGCAAAAATGCATTGTGACGTTCAACTAAAGCTAATGACAGACATCAGCAGTCTGAGTTAGCCAAATCAAGGGTGTATCTTCTAAAGTTACCATCATTTGAGTCATTGTAGATCTTTTCGAATTTTATATAAGATAGCCACTTGCTTAACTGCTAATATGTGTGAAAGTAATTATTATCATGTGCAATTGTCCTCCTTGGTAATATCTGTAATTAAAAGACAAATAGAGTATAATGCATAGGGGCTTATTATTGTTGTGTTTTTTCCCTTTATCTTTATATGATTCTATTTTTGTTGTGCTTGTTCTGTTTTAAATGTTTTATCTATAACTCAGTCACTGTTGTTCCATCTGCTTATAACTCTTAAACTGTTGTAACATGTGAATTCCCTGCTGAGGGATTATTACATTCTTATCTTGAAAATTAACTAATTAATTAAATGGAATGGAGACCGGGTGTTGTCAGCAATCACTTACATCGGAATAGCATGAGGCCAGGACCTAGGGAATTAGAACGGTGACCAATAACTCTCTCTGAAGGACATTCAACATATATATATCTTCTGCTCTGTTTCAAGGGTCAATGCAGTGCAGTACTACCTTCAGGGTCGTAACCAGGAGAGGCTGGCAGAATGCTACTATATGTTAGAAGACTATGATGGCCTTGAAAGGCTGACCACTTTGCTGCCAGAGAATCATAAACTTTTACCGGTGAGCCAAGTGTTCCACAAAAGTAACTCTATGATCTTCTGTTTAGGTAGAAGTTGCAGACATCAGTGACTCTGAATCTGATCTACTCTACTGTATCTCTGGGTTGCAGGAGATTGGTCAGATGTTTGCCACTGTGGGCATGTGTGAGCAGGCCGTGAATGCCTACCTGAAGTGTAACCAACCCAAAGCTGCCGTTGACACCTGTGTGCATTTGAACCAGGTGAGAGACAGACTGAAGCCTTGTGGCGCCAGAGTTACTGAGTTACAATCTGAACACATACACACTTTGGTTTCTGTGGCACCTGCTGTCCTCCCACGCCCATCTTCCTACTGAGTGATATTTAGCCCTAGACTGTGAATGCTATTCCCTAACTATGCTCTTCCAATGTCAGTTTAAACATTTGGTTCAAGAAAAAATGTTTTGGTTGGACTCGGTGAGAGAAAAAAAGGATGTAAAGGATGTCACACATGTGGTTTTGTCACTGTGTTAATCCAAAAGGAGAAGTTGTTGGCAGTCCCAACCTCCTCCATTCTCAGCAGCTTGCTGTGTTAATGCTGTGCTTTTGACAGTGAAATGAACAGGCTGTCACTTTCACTGTTTCCTCTTAACCTTGCAAAATACAGTGGCTTTTTGTGTTATCTAACTGTTGTACTGTTTTACAGTAAGGGGACTTTAAGTTAATGTTGCATTCATAGGACTAACTATTATGATCATTACTTCTGCCTGTAGCTTTTTAAATATGGTATTCATCAAATGAATCTCAAATAATAACCCAAGTTTGTTTTTGAATGAATGTTTTCTCAAAGTGGAACAAAGCAGTGGAACTCACCAGGACCTACAACATGAAGGAGATTAAGTCTCTTCTCTCCAAATATGCTTCACATCTACTTGAGAAGAATAAAACTTTAGAGGTGGTGGAACTCTATCGGAAAGCCCACCATTTTCTTGATGCAGCAAAACTCATGTTCAAGGTGGGTTTAAGGTGGTATGTTTGCATGCTCATTACACTGGCCTCATGAAAAGTGTTCAGTGTTATGTGACTTCTTCATTCAGATAAATAGCTTCCACGTTTAGTATTAATAAGATCCAATATCAATTATAAAAAGGATATCTAATATTTTTTAATAAATGTGAGTCACACTTGGGGCCTTATTTTTGCAGGCCATTTTTTATGGAGAGGTGTTTTAAAAAGATATCAGGAGATTATGAAAAAAATAAAAGAACAAAATCTTGTATGTAACCAATTAATTTCTGAAATGATGTGGGCATGGTATTTGTGTGTACCGTTACAGATAGCAGATGCGGAGGCGGAGAAAAGAACTAGACCACTGCGGGTGAAGAAGCTCTATGTGCTGGCAGCACGTCTTGTTGAAAATTACCATGAGCAGGTGAAGACGTCACAGCAGAGCAAAGCCAAAGGGAAGAAGTCTGAGGTAATACATTACAGTATACTTTGTACAAATATTGTTAATCGCCTGTTCTAGCGCTTGAATAAGTCAAGATTGTATTTTACATGTATAAAGACATCATATACTGTACCATGTACTGTATACCGAATACTAGTCCAGTATGCTTTGTTAATCCTATATTTGCTGTAATTAGGCAACATTTGCACTGGCTGGGCTGCTTGAGGAGGATGCAACCTCTTCAGACAATCGTATTGTGGACAATGCCTGGCGTGGAGCAGAGGCATATCACTTTTTTCTTCTTGCTCAGAGGCAGCTGTATGAAGGCTACATGGAGAATGCCATGCGTACAGGTACAACATCATGTGCACTTCACTCATAGATAGGGATTTAGTACATGTGTTACTATTTGGCTCACATAGTGTATTCCCTCATTTCAAACTGTAACTTGCAATTATTTTTGTCTTCAGAGAATGAACAATCAGTCAAAGTTCTAGTATTTTCCAGGTTGTCTCTCCACACATTGTTGTAGTAATCATTATACTGACATGCAAAATATTATGACATTTTAGAGGTTAGTATAGTATAATTTGTGTAAATAAATGGGCCTGCCACAAGTCATAGATCAATATGCTTATTAGCTTTGCAGACTAGTTCAAGTGAAACTTTCGCCAAAATGCAACAAAGGCTTTATTTGTGATTGAATATGAGTCAAACCTTCGGGTAAATGCATAATTATGACAAAAGAGGCACTTTTAAGATTTACCGTAGTTTCGTTTGCAGGCAACTAATTTTGAACGGGAGTGCTCGGGGCAGGATACGATGGCATCAAAATCTCTATTTTTAAAACACTAAGAAGGCTCGACACGACATGAAACTTTGCTCGTAGTATCACCAGGGTCTCTACACATGAACACGAGCATTGAGAACATTGTTTGTGTACACAGAGTTTATGAAAAAGAAGGTTTTTGAACTACTCACGTTAGCTGCTGCATCTCCGGCGCGCGGCCGTCATGGCAGGCAAAAAGTGTCGATCTACAAGTGCGACCATCAGGAAGGAGAGTAATGGTAGGACGCTCCTCAAGCTTAGTTCCATATGAATGCACGGATAACTCAATGTTTTGTCGTTAGCGAAAAGCAACATTGACGTCCACGTTGAAAAGGGAGCCTCATATTACAAGCAATACTACAATCAGCAGCCGGAAAAGTCACGTGACATCTCGTGACATCTCTCTTAGTGTTATAAAAATTTTTTCTATTTTTAAAACACTAAGAAGATGAACATGAAACTTTGCTCGTAGTATCACCAGGGTCTCTACACATGAACTCGAGCATTGAGAACATACAGAGTTTACTAAAAAGAAAGTTTTTGAACAACTCGCATTAGCAGTTGCTTTTTCCTCTAGACGCCGTCCTGACAGCCGAGAAATATCGTTCTCCGAATGCGACATAACATGGAGGAGAGTTAAGGCTGAACACTACTGTCTTCCCTGCAACAACTATCCACGCGATATCTCACGTGACTTTTCCAGCTTTTGATTTTAGTATTGTTTCTTATATGAGGCTCCTTTTTCAACTTCAAGGTCAATATTGTTTTTTCGCTAATGACAAAACAACGAATTATCCGTGCATTTATATGGAACTAAGCTTTAGGACTGGTCCACCTTAACCCTCCTCTCTATTATGTCGCAGTCGAAGATTCTCAACTGACAAGATGGCGATGAGTGGACAAAACAACCGCTAACGTGAGTTGTTCAAAAACTTTTTTAGTAAACTCTGTGTACACAAACAACATTCTCAATGCTCAACGGTCAATCTTAAAAGTGCCGCTTTCAGTGTAATTATACTTCTAAGCGAACGTTTGACTCGGGTACATTTACAAAAAGACTCTAGGTTGCATTTTGGCGAGACTTTCACTTTAACTTTGCATCCTTCTTAATGTTTAATGTCATTTAAAGTCTCTTTACAAATGTAAATGTTATTTTCAGGTTCTCATAATATGTGAAAAGGACTAACTTTTTTGACAGTGGGGCTGTTACGATATCGGATTTTCACTACATGATTTCCGTGGATGATATTCATGGTAACAATATTATCACAACATCTATAGAATACATTTTATTAAGTTATTTGTCAAATTCTTCTTTGTCTTTGTTTACGGTTTGTCACTTTTAAAGCAAATAAATTACACTCAAAATACAAATATAAGCAGGTGGAGAGACAGTCTGTAACCGTAACTCTCACTATTTATTGTGCTCCTTGTGAGAGAAATTAGGTCATACAACGTTGCCCAAACACAGCAAACAAAAACATATTTCTGACTAAAGCCTTGTTCCTGCGCACTTATCCACTTATCTCCAAAATAAGAAAAAGAAAAAGAAAGCTAAGAAAAACAGCCATGTTTTTTCAGCTTTGTGGCAATGCATTTTTCAGTTGATTCAATGACTTTCTAAATTGTTTGTTTGGCTTAAAAAAAAAGGAGAATTGTCCTCAACTCATAGACAAAAAAGAGACACTCCTTCAACTAAACAACACCAATGTTAGAGGTACATGTTTTGACTGGACAGCGACAATATGCAAAACATGATCCATGCAAAACAGGTTTAATCTTTCATGTAAGGCCACATATATCTTTGTCATTTTGTGTGCTGTCACTGATTTAAGTCAAGTAAGTTCCTTATAATAGACACAACCAGACAGAGTGAAATCAGTCTAACTGTTCACTTATCTTCTCCATTTGTAAAGCCCTTCACCTGCGTGAGTATGAAGACATCATCCCAGTGGTAGAGATCTACTCTCTGCTGGCCATTTGCGCTGCAGCCAGTCAAGCCTTTGGCACATGCTCGCAGGCCTTCATCAAGCTGGAGTCATTACAAAGTCTAGACCCTGAACAGCGGCAGCTTTACGAGGATCTGGCCCTGGAGATCTTTACGAAGCACAGCCCGAAGGACAGCCACACGCTGGAGCCGGACTTGTCATCAGAGGGGTGAATGTTTTTAAATTGTTAGTATTAAAATATGAACCAGCAGTGGCCTTCACAAGACAGTTTCATGGAGACGTATTTTCCCATTATAGACTGTATATGCTGTACACTGTATATAGTTTACATGGCCTGTGAAATATTCTCTGTAGAGAATCCTTATTCTTAAGCTTACTTATAAATAATTATGTGGCGTATGCTTTCATCACTTAAACGGAAATTTGACCAATAGGCCAATCTCTAAAAAGTCCTTGTCTTTTTTTACCATTCTACCAAAGTTTTCAACTTACTTACATTTTTCCCTTTTAGGGCGGACGGAAAATTACCCACATGCATTGTGACGGGTCTAGCAATCCAGGAGTACCAGTTCTGGATGTGCAGTGTGTGTAAACATTGCGCTCTAGAGCATGAGATCCGCAAATACAGCTGCTGCCCACTGTGTCACAGTCCTGTAGTGTGAAGCCCAGTCTCTTAAGAATACTTTTGGAGGGAAAACCACATTTTATTTTTTTTTTCACATAAATTAATTGTTAAATACTTGCCCACATGCATTTATTTTGTGAACAAAAATGATTTACTAGTAAGAATAGCTGCACTTAGTTCCAACTTAATGCTCAATGTTTTTTGTGGTTGAAAGTCAAAAAGGCAGCTATGAATATGCTGACAAAAACATCTGAACTGAAAATGTCATAAGAGGTGTCAACAGAGAAAACATAGCAAAATATATGTTCAGTGAGCTTTTCCTTATATGTCTTTGATATTTTAGGTATTTTTCTTTTACCCTAAATTTTGTAAAATTCATGAAGGAACACAGCTGCTTTGTTATCTATTTTTATATGGAAGTAAACCGTGAATAAACAGTCACATCAGTATAACAGTTTAAAATGTATTTTTTGTTTGGGTTTTTTGATGGATTTTTTTTTTGTGCCTCTTTATTTCCTGCTGCCTTCTTGAATACTGTACATGATGTGGAACATACTGTTACACAAAGGATCATTGACTTTAAAACCATTACCCAACCCTAACCCAGCAAGTCCAATTGCAAACCAGCAATCAATTAACCACATTAAGTAGTGCTCAAGAAATAATTACCTTGTTGGGTGGAGCTGCAAGTATTAGTCTATTAATCAATTATTGAATCAAAAGAAAATGAATTGCCATCTATTTTGATAATTAATCAAAATACTCAATCATTTGCAGTTACCAACTTCTTAAATAGGAAGATTTGCTGCTTTTATTTGTCATTTATTATTGTAAATGAAGAGTCTTTTGGTTTTGGACTGTTGGTTGGAAGTGTCAGGACTGGGCAAAATGAGGACTCAGATGCAGAGAACGGTTAATGCAGGCTTTTATTCTGAAATTCTTAGTATCTACTTCAGATAGAGTGATAACCCAACAGACTATAAACTCTGAACTCGTCTGCACAGACGAGGAACTAACGAAGAAAACAAACGTAGCACAACGCACAAAAAAACAACAGAACATCGCTCCCGAGGGAGGAAAAACAAAAGGCAATATCTACACTGATCTGAATAAACACAATAATCTATGAAATGTTATACAAAAGAAAATCGCTCACAAAGAGGAAAAGGCAAAAGGCTATAAACAGAAACTACGCTACACAGAGCTAAGAAAACTACAAATCAAAACGCCCCAGAAGGAGGAAACAACAAAAGCACAATGAAATTAAACTAGCTTCTCAAAAGAACAAGCTGACCAAAAACTTTAGCAAATCAAAATCACTCTTCATCAGAGGAATACAAAGAAAACAGAAATTCAAGCAAGGCAATACTTTACAAGGACTGTGGCAAGGCTGTGATTCAGGCCTGGAGGTACACGACAAGACGAGATACTCAAAACAAAAACTATGGCTGTGTCCAAATTCAGGGGCACCATCCTTCGGAGTGCGTATTTGAAATGCAATTACGTCACTAAGCCGCGCGAAGCCTCTCCAAATTCAAAGTGTGCTCCAAATGCTCCCCACAAATGCCTCCTTCTTTTGCCTGTTCCTGGAGGACACACCGCTACTATCCTTCGCGGCTACAAATTGCCCAAGATTCATTGCGCGCCTAAAGAGAATAAATAGATAAATAAATAATGGCGACCTCAAGTGGCGCAGATCTCTCATTTAAATGTAAGTATTGGGTCTGTACTCAGTTTTTGGTCATTTGAGCATCAAATGCCAGATATGTTAAACTCCAAGGGACCTTAAAACCTCAAAATATCAGTTAAAATACGTTGGTAATGCTCAACTTAATGCCTTTTACTTTCCACCATTAGACCTTCAGAGGTTGACTTATATCTTATATCTTATTGTGACTGTGGAGATGTTATAGGCTCGTTTTACTTCATGTACATAAATGGACTAAGATGAACAGATTTAGATCAGGTTGTGATCCGTGTAAAGTCTAGTTAAACGTTGGAATAAAGAGCTATGTTTATGATTATTATCCTTATGATGATTATATTGTTTTGCTGTATTAGAACTCTTTTGTTTGTTTCACATTTCATTGTGTTTTAGGGAGTAAACAGAGAGCTTCATCATTGTCCGAGGTCAGAACAACATTTGTTGTTTGATGGGAGCAGGGGCGGACTGGGGTTGAAATTCAGCCCGGGAGCTTGGTTTGGAGAGGCCTTTTATCCGATCGCATGACGGATGCAAGTGGAACCGTAATTTGAACATGAATACTTTTTTTGCACTATTATAACTACAGGAGTGGATGGGCTTATTGTTTCTATGTGACTGGAATTGGAACATCAACATGACATCTTAATTCTATGCAAAGACCTATTGCCAACCCAGTCCTGCACACTGCACCTGTACCTGGCACTGTTTTTTAGGTGGTTCCACTTTCCTCCTCCTCCTCCTCTTCCTCCTCCTTCTCCTCTTCCATCTCCTCCTCCTCCTTCTCCTGTCCCTCCTCATCTGTCTCTTCCTCCTCCTCACTCCTATGACTGGCATTATCCTGTCCCTCTGCATCAACTCCATGACTGACACTGGCCTTGTAAGCTAATAATAACAATAACAGCAACAAAGATAAACGTTATGGCAATTTTGCAAAGAATTCACAAAAATAACAAAAGCGACACACACACACACACACACACTGTAAATGAATTACTTACTTTAATGTATTTTTCTTGAGCTGGTAAAATGGCTAAATATTAATGTAGAAACAGAACAGGAAAACAGGATGTGTAACCTATATATTCTAATAATATCTTTCTAACTTTGAACACAGACTCTCTTTTCTTTGCAACAAGGAAATTTGTGCGTTTTTCTGATCAGCCAGTATGACAGATTAAGCATTTACGCAGGTATGGTGTAACATTGCTGATAGGCTACCTTCAATGTTCTGTGTAGGTTTTACACAATCAGGATTTCTGTCTTTATGTTTTTGTGGTGTTTATGTTTTGAGCCCTGTCACTATGTGACGGACAATAAAGTTTTTTGAATCTTGAATCTACGGTGGCCCAGAGGTGTCAGGCCAAATACAAAAGCCACAACACGAATACAAAAGCCACAACACGAATACAAAAGCCACAACACGAATACAACAGCCACAACACGAATACAAATGCCACAACACGAATACAAAAGCCACAACACAAATACAAAATCACAACGGAAGTGACCCACAGCGGAAGTGACCCACAACGGAAGTGACCCAAAACGGAAGTGAACGGCAACGGATGTTGACAATGCGGCGGATTGTTGCAGCCATTTTAGGACCCGTGTGCCGGCTGTCTCTGGGCAACACAGAGTCCTACTTCGTCGCTGACTTTCCTCCAGGCTCTCTCCTGTTTTGTCCAAGTCTATGTGTATCTGTTTCTGTCCCGGAGCTCCCGAGCTCCGGTCTCTGTATGCGTAGTGTGGCAGTATAGTACGGAGCTAACGAGCTTCGGGGCGCCGAGCACGGAGTATTAGCCCCAGTTAGCACAACAATAGAGCAGCTAGCTGTTCTCGCTTGTTGTGTCGCTCCGAGCCGGGGCTGCAGCGCCGGTCTGCTCCCCGAGCTCTGTACCACCATACCGTTGTACACACATACAGAGACCGGACAATAAAGGAGAGTGCTTGGAGAAAATCGGAGAGGAAGTTGGACCACTTGCTAAGTTATGAAAATATGTGTCTGTTACTTGATTACAGCGGTCTGTTGTACTTTATTATGAACCACAGTAGCACAATCACAGCTGTACAAATGTACGCCACCATGAGTGACAGCAGAGATGAGGAGTTTCCTCCGCCGCAACAACTTCACTTGCAGAATGATGCCAGATAATTCACCGAGAAGGTGGCGAAGTTTGTGACATTTTCAACCCGGATTTTTGAGAGGAAGGAATTAAACGTCTGTCCCAAATAAACGCCTGGTCTGTTAGGTGATTGAAACAAACAAACGCCCCGACTATTATTTGATATTTCACGGTATGATAACTCTCCCGGCCGGGGAGAGAGACATACGTCACAGTGCTCAGCTGCAGACACAGCAGAGAGGTGACGAGATGCGACTCATCATGACTGACAGGCATCAAGGCCACTCAGCGTTACCTTATTAAAAAAATATAAATAAAAAAATATATATATATATATATATATATATATATATATAAATATTAGGCAGAGTTATGGAAATGAAGGACACATGAATGTGATTGTGCTACTGTGGTTCATAATAAAGTACAACAGACCGCTGTAATCAAGTAACAGACACATATTTTCATAACTTAGTGTAGCCGCTGCTTTTCTGCGTTTTGTTATGTAGTTAGCAAGTGAGACGCACACTGGGGTTGAGCATCTATGGGAGTTTAATCTTCAGAATGAAAAAAAAAACAGGCGTCACACACACAGAGCCACACTGCAACTCTCCACCGCTCAGCTCCGAGCACACACAGCTCTATGACACTAGGTGGTGCAACGCCAAAACAACACCCCAGGGGAACAAAGGGGATACAATAGAAAACCACTGTGGGAACCTTTCTTTTTTCTTATTTTAGGAGGAAAAAATCATTTTGGGGAAGTTCACAACACAAGAGAAAAATCTTAGGGAAAAATAAATAAACAAAACACAATAAGAAATTTTGACTTGGCTACATACTCCCCCCTGAACTTCACCAAAATATTCAGCAGTGTACTCCCATACATTAAACCTCTGCAACTAAAGAGTTACTCACTTAACTGAGAAAATGACTCCCAGGGCTGCGCAACCCTTATGAATACACCCGCAAAAAGGGGTGCCTTATACACCACCTCATACACTTTAACTAAGGTAACATCACATGTACCTTCTTTTCTTCCCAAACATAAGGAGTGCAATAACTACCACTACTCTTGTAATACAAGCGTCCTTACGTACTTGGTGTCTTACAGGGGAGTTAACCTCATAGATGGGGACCTAACAAGATCAGGCTGAATATATTTTCTTCTGTGTCATATTCTGTATTAACCTATCAACAGGTTTCACTAGCCTGCCCACCCTCGTTCTTATCCTAGACATAGCACTGCTCGCTGTGTCAAGGGGGCTGTTGTCACTGGGCATCCCACCAATCACACTGGACACACTCATTGCCCTCTGGCTCACACTGTCATCCAAATCAACATCTTCGGTTCCTTCATCAGCATTGAGACGCTCTGAGGGGAGGCTGGGGGCAGGACTGTCCAAGACCCAATCGGCTGTCCGGTCTCCTGTGATATCCCTTGTCAACACCTCCGACATCTTGCTTCGCGTCTCATCCCAGCTTAGCTCAGCTGACTCGGCAAATGATGGTTCATCCTCATCTTCCAGTTCAAGTGGCAAGAAGTTTGCATACAAGAGGAGGTTGCGATGCACTACCTTTTCATGCCCACTGGTGGTGTTCTTGACACGGTAGGTGTGACACTTTGGGTCCCTTGCAACTACTACATATGGAGTAGACTCCCATTTGTCCACCAGCTTCTTACTCCCTCTTTCACCTTTATTAGCCAGCAGCACTTGATCTCCCTCCTCAATGTCATGACCTTTGACCCTCCTGTTATATACCTCAGCCTGGTGTTGCTGGCTGGCGACAGCATTGACTTGGGCAGATGATAATGCCTCCCTCAAGTTCTCCCTCAACTTTAGGACGTATTTGTCATAATCAATGACATCACAATCCCTCTCCACGTCGTGGAACATCACTTCGACTGGGAGTCTAGGGATCCTTCCATACATTAAGTAGAACGGGCATAGCCTGTCGACTCGTGGGCCGTGCAGTTGTAGGCGAAGGTCAATGTCTGCAACATCTGGGGCCATTTCTGCTTTGATCTTGGAGGTAATGCTCTGATCATGCTTCCCAGTGTCCGGTTGAAGCGTTCGACAATGCCATTCCCCATGGGGTGATATGCGGTCGTCCTTGATTTCTTCACTCCAGCGATCAGCAACAACTCTTGGATCAGCTGGCTCTCGAAGTTAGCTCCTTGGTCTGAGTGGATTCTCTCCGGGAATCCATAGACACAGAAGTATCTGTCCCAGAGCTGGCGAGCAACTTGCTTAGCTGACTGATCGTGACACGGGAAGGCATGAGCCATCTTAGTGAAATGGTCGGTGATGACCAGAACATCCACATTCTTCCCTGCTGGGACCTCAGCCGACCAAAAGTCGATACAAACTATTTCAAGCGGGCTTGTTGTCTTGACGCTTTGGAGAGGAGCTCTGCCTTCTGGTTCCGGTGTCTTGCTCACCACACAGCGCTTGCAGCACCTGACATACTCCCGGACATCTCGTTCCATACCAACCCAAAAGAACCTCTGTTTCGCCAAGGACAGGGTTCTGGACTGTCCTTGGTGTCCAGCTTCATCGTGGATGCCTTGCAGAGCCTGCTTGACCAATGCAGCAGCAACAACATACTGGTAGCGCCTTTTCCCAGTCAGTGAGTCTTTAAGCACTCTGTACAGGATGCCATCCAACATCTTCAGCTTGTCCCACTGCTTTAGTGTTTTCTGAACTCTGAGAGGCTCATTGACTCGCTCCCTTCGAGTTGGCCTCCTGCCACGTGTTACATAGTGCATGACTCTCATTAGCACAGCGTCTTCCTGTTGCTTGTCCTGGAGCTCTTTGAGAGAGAATACAGGTAACGCACTTTGGCCTGGTGGGGTGAGCTTTTGCACGTCATGGGCTAACCAGAAGATGACTCTCCCCTTCGACCCCTCCTCCCATTCCATTTGGCCGTCCAAGACTGCTGTCACTTCTTCACTGCTCATAGACTGACATCCCACCTCAGGCTCACACTGTTTCACCTCTTGACAGTTTGTACTCAGCCGGAAGACATTCTGTATGGAATCGTCTCTGACGTGTTGTGCCTCTTCCAGCAAGACATCATATGGCTCTGCCACGATTCTCTCACTGACACGTGTCTGTATGAATGGTTGTCTGCTCAGAGCATCAGCAATGACATTCTTGCTGCCTGGGATATACTGGATATTAAAGTTGTATGGCGCCAACTTCGCCACCCACCGCTGCTCACAAGCGTCCAGCTTGGGCTTTGTGAGGATATACGTGAGCGGGTTATTATCTGTCCAGACAGTAAAAGAATGCCCCTTCAGCCAGTGGCTGAACTTGTCGCAAAAGGCCCATTTGAGGGCGAGAAACTCCAGACGGTGGGCTGGGTACTTGGCCTGTGCACGAGTCAGGGACTTGCTCGCAAAAGCAATAGGACGTGCCTTGCTCCCTCCCTCAGGGACTTGAGAGAGTACGGCGCCCAATCCATCCAATGAGCGTCTGTTGAGAGGATGAATGGGCGACTGAAGTCAGGATGTGCTAGCACTACAGAACCCAGCAGAGCAGCTTTCAGCTGGTTAAACGCATTACTCTGTTCTTGAGTCCAATCTCTTGGGCTGAGTCTCTTGAAGTGCATAGCACGTCTTGCGTTGGCTCTGCCTGTCGCAGCAGCCGTCAGGGCGAATAGAGGCTTTGCCATGCTGGAGCAGTTTTGTATGAACCTCTGGTAGTACATCACCATACGAAGGAAGGACTTGATTTTTTTTGCTGAGGGCGTAACCCCGTCCTCCATCATCAGGTCCACTTCACTCATAGCAGTAATGGCCTGCACTTTCTCTGGGTCGGTGGCGACCCCATTCTCGTCAATAATGTGACCCAAGAACTTGACACTCCGCCGAAGGAAGTGACACTTCTTTGGGGCCAACTTCAGCCCGTGCTCTCTCAGCCGATCAAAGACCATCTCAAGCCTTTTGATGGCTTCATCTTCATTTGGGGCGAAGACTAGCACATCGTCGAGGTAGCACAATAGCGTCAAGAAGTTTTGGTCTCCGAAGATGTTCATCATGAGGCGCATAAAGCTCACTGGACTGTTGCATAGGCCTTGTGGTAATCGATTGAACTCGTGGAGGCCTACCGGTGTGGTGAAGGCCGTAAACTTTTTGTCCTGTTCGTGCATGGGGACGTTATAGAACCCCGATGTCAAGTCCATGGCACTGAATACCGCATTTCCCCCTAGTGCGGCCAAGCAGTCAGCTTGGTGGGGTACTGGATGGGCGTCTTTCACCGTGCGGGCATTAAGCCACCGGTAGTCCACACAGATACGCAAATCTCCATTCCTTTTTCCATACGAGTACCAGAGGAGAGGCCCACTCACTGGATGATTTGCGTATTATGTCCTTCTCTTCCATTTCAGAGAGAGCTTTTCTTAACTTCTGGTACTGGCCTGGTGGAACACGGCAGTATGGTAGTCGGAATGGGCGGTCATCTGTTAGGTGGATTCTGTGGACGAAGTCCTTGGCGTGGCCACAATCCAGTTTGTCCTTGGAAAACACGTCCTCATACTTCTGTATGAGCTCCACCAGCTGACTCTTCCAGAAGGGAGATACTTCACACGAGTTGATATCGATTTTATCCAGTCCGAGACTGTTAAGTTTGTCCTGGAGGGTAGGAGCTACAGGGGTGCTACAGGCATGATCTGTGCCCTTCTGCGTGCTTTGGTTTTGTGCCCTCAACTCCGTGTCATGGGCGTGGTCCATGTTGAGCTCAAAATCTTCTAGAGCCACACATGGCAAAACATCAGCCAGCGTTGTGTTCCTTCTCAGTGTTACAGGCTTGTCACTTGTGTTCACAATTTTTACTGGCACCCACCTGTCACCACTCATTGAGGCCACGGTTCTCCCTACGATGATGTTTCTCTTGTGTGACTGGGACTTTGACGGCTCCACTATTATGGCACTTCCCTGAGAGACAGGAGCAACAACAGGAAGCTTGCCCCACACTATGTGCTCATGTCTGGGCGTAAGTGTCACAGCATTAGCGAGCTCACAGTTCCGATGGTGTCTGGAATCACGTCGCCCTTCCATCTTGTTATACCTGAGAGCATACTTAAGAACTGTTCAATGCCTGACTCACCAGAAGAGTCCGCTTTGCTCATCACACGCCAATAGCTGGGGTTTTTCTTGAACTGACGTAGCAGGTGTTTGATCACATTGCTGCCTACTATCATCTGGTCACATTGGCCTGGTACAACCAGTGTGGGCACGCTCATTTCCTGTCCATAGACGCTCAACTTTAATTGATAAATGCACTTGGGCCGCACTTTCA
Source organism: Sparus aurata (assembly GCF_900880675.1). Lineage (NCBI taxonomy): Eukaryota > Metazoa > Chordata > Actinopteri > Spariformes > Sparidae > Sparus > Sparus aurata. Next base: position 26,820,245 of record NC_044202.1, on the reverse strand, counting down.
CGCTGCCACGGCCCACCAGAACGATAGCCTCATTGGATTGAGTGCTCTCTGAAAGCAGTCCTGCTTTATGGAGTTCCTCTTCAGCACCTTCACTCATTGTGCAAGCCATAGAGCCACTATCAAGCAGAGCCTGCAATCCGATTTTGTCATTCACCAGCACGTCAGTATAGAATAAATCATCTGCCTTCTCAAGCCTGTGTATGTTTTGGCAAATGACGATACTGTCGTGCTGAACAGACTTGCAGCTTTCTTCATACAGGGAGCATAAGTCTTCTTCTAGTTCGAGGGTCTGAAATGGTGCACTCACACTTTGCCCTCCGGAGTGTGAGTGACTCAGTTTCCCTGGTCGGGCGTGCGGCTCTCTGGCTGGGTTTGGTGTGGCGTGGCTCTTGTACAGTCTCTTTTCTGGTGACCGAGTTCCAAGCATCCAAAGCACCTTCTCTCCTTCATGCAGTGTTCACGTGTCATATGAGTCTTCTCGCCACACACACGGCAGGGTGAGGGGCGTGACCACTGGGTCGGCTGTTGGATTGGTGAGGCTGTCCTGGCCAGGAGGCTTTCCAGCATGCTCAGCACTCTTTCTAATGCCCCCGCTTCTGGAGTGGTGACTGCACTCTTTTTAGCCTGTGCAGTGGGTTCTTGAACACTGGCTCTCATTGCAGTTAACCCCTCTGCCACAGGGCTGCAAGTAGCTGTTGCCGCCGTTGCCACCACAAATCTCTCCACTGTAGAGGGCCTCTTTCTTGTCCGATGTTCCCTCTGGTGCTCATCGATGGCCTCTTGGACTTCCATAGATGTCCATTTGCTAATGGGCTTGTACCTGAACACACTGGAGAGGTTAGAGTTGGGGCAGTTCCGAATGAACATCATGGCAACTTCCACGGACATATTCTCCATCTTCCCTCCACTCTTTCGCAGGTGTCTGTCAGCGTGTTCAGCTGCTGTATTAAGTCCGACCCAGTAGTCTACCGGACTCTCATCCACATTTGGGTGAGTGGCGTAGAAATCAGCCAGTGGTAAGCTGGACATGGGGCAGTCACTAAAGTATCTTCTGAGGATGTCATATATTACTTCAGGGTGTGCTGCCTTGTCAGAATTACTCTTCAGCCCTACCTTGACGATGTTCTTTGCTCGTCCCAACAGGTGACTGAGGATTTCATCCGCCTGCTCCCCAGCAGAGCAGCCCTTTTTGCGCAGATATGTGTTCATCACATCTATCCATTCTTGGACGGTGTATTTGTCTGTGCTGTCTCCTCTAAACACCGCTGGTTCCTTAGCATCTGTTTTCACCACAACACTCAGTCGGGACATGTCAGGTGCGAATGGTGAGGGATCTAGCAGTTGGGGAAAACTAGGAGGTGGGAAGCCTCTTGTAGGGGCAGTTGTCTGGTTGGCTAAGAGGCGATTAACAACAGAGTCACCAATCTGGGTCCCTAGCTCTCCTAGCAGGTCACGTATCTGCCCTAGGGTGTCACTATCAGTGGTGATGGGAGTGGAAGACTGGGGCTTCACTATGGGTGTGACATTATCCATACTCAGACTAGACTTGGGCTTCACTATGGGCGTAAGGGGCTCTGGCTTCTCTACAGACGGGACTTCATCCATACCTGGATAACTACCGAAGCTGGGCTGCCCTACCTGCCCTCTGCCTGAGATATCTGCGTATGTCCAGCCTCTACCCCTCCCAATACTGGAAACTGGAGTAAACTCCATGGCAGTTTAAATGTACTCAATAATACAGTGCAATGATTACAGAGTGATTAATACAATATGATCAAACAGTTAGCTGTGTAAAACCAGTGTGGAAATGACCAGCCGTTGCCAAATTAAGAGCGGAAATTTAGAATGGAGATTACTTTTTTTTTTTTTTTTTTTTTATTTACCCCTTTTTTTATATATATATATAAAAACAATGTCCACGATCCTTTTTGTATTTGTGTTGTGGCATTTGCATTCGTGTTGTGGCTTTTGTATTTGTGTTGTGGCTTTTGTATTTGTGTTGTGGCATTTGTATTCGTGTTGTGGCTTTTGTATTCGTGTTGTGGCTTTTGTATTTGTGTTGTGGCTTTTGTATTCGTGTTGTGGCTTTTGTATTCGTGTTGTGGCTTTTGTATTTGGCCTGACACCTCTGGGCCACCGTATGAATCATTAGCTAGCAACATCATCACTAAGTTAGCAAACACACATGTCGGTGCTGTGGAACTTCTTCGGAGTAAATGAGACAGATAAAACACAAGCCATCTGCAATCTATGCAACGGGAGCATCTGCAAAAAGTTTCAACACGACAATGACGTCATTGATCGGATCGGTAAATTAAGACATAACGCTGATCACACAAATTGGATAAAATGCAAAATATCGGCCGATCCGATCTGAGGATAGCCTGGTTCTGTGCCCTGAACACATCCAAAAACACAAACTAGAGTTCTCAACGGGCCTGACCCATCGCAGCCCGACATACCGGCACTGGGTCTGCTGCTGGGTCCCGGTCTTCACTGGCCTGGCGGACTGAAGCCGCGCTGACCTTCACCCCTCCACCACTAAAAGCTCTGTTAATATGGCACATTTGGCTGCATCCTGTATGTACCTTTTTCTCTTTTTTGCCCTTAATTTTTCTGCTCCACCCATCTCTTTCTCCGCCTTCTTTCTTTTCAGCATGTTTGCTAATTTGAATTTATCCCGTTCCACTTTCTTTTAATAACTGACTGAGCGGCTGAGCCAATCACATTTCAATAGAAACAAGGATCAGCTCAAGTTGGGAGGGGCCGCTCGTATCTCCCCTTAATATGCAAAATATTAGATTGACCCAGTCTGATGTTTCACTCTGTGCCACCTGCGGCCGTTTTATAGGGTGAAAAAAACGCTCCGACCACCGGCCGGTTCGGCCTGGAACTGCCATCCCGAACTGCCCGATGGCCAGCCCGCCCCTGCCACCGGCCCACCAGCCCACCGGGGAAGTCCCCGGTGTCCCCGTACGCCAGTCCGCCCTTGGATGGGAGTAAGGCTATAATATATAATAATAAATAGCCGATTTGTCAGTCCTGATGTCACTTTTTGTAAATCTTTGCATCCCTGTGTTAATGTGATCTTGTGTTTACCTTTTCTCTTGCTTCGAGGATGATGACATGAGGCTGCAGAGAGGAGAGAGGCTCTTCTCTGCTCCAGAGGACATTAGTTAATTTATGAGTTATTTTTAAATTATTTGTTCATAATTGTTCATTTTATATAATTCATGAAATAAAATATTGTTCTATTGTTACACGTTGTCTATTCCATTCAGTATTTACAGCTTAAGTACAATTTATAACAGCAAACAGCATCAAGTGCAACTTTTCAGGGACAACAAGAGATTGAATGTTTTCTTTTATTATTAAGGTCTTAACATTTACAACTATTTACAAAATTACAGCATAAATAACTATTTACAGATTATTATTCACTATTAACAAAAATAATTATCATTAAAAGCAATATTAAAACAGTTAGAGATGATGTACAGTAACAGGCTGAGCAGGAGTCCCTGCAGTGCTGCTGGGCTGGATGGTGTCAGTGGGACATCATCTGGGTCGGTACTCAGGGTGTTTGGGGGTCCAGTCTCCTCTGTCCACCACATCGTCCGTCAACTGGGTCTGCAGTTCTGACTCCATCCACGGCTGCCATGTCACTAAGAATGTTTTAAGAAAGAGGCAAGAATTATAATTTCATACCCTAATTATAATAATAATAATCATAATAAATTACAGCAAACAAAACTATCTACCAAACATTTTAAATACAAGGCCTTTAAAATCTAAATTAAAGCGAAACTCTCGCCAAAAAGCAACCAAGACTTTATTTGGGATTGAATATGAGTCAAACCTTCGTGTGAAAGCACGGGAGTGCATGGGGCTAAAAATAGCGATTTTGATGCTAGCATGTCTTGCCCCATGCACTCCCGTTCAAAATTAACATGCCCAAAACCGAAACTACGGTAAATCTTAAAAGCGCCTCTTTCGTCGTAATTATGCTTTCACACGAAGGTTTGACTCATATTCAATCCCAAATAAAGCCTCGGTTGCTTTTTGGCGAGAGTTTCGCTTTAAAATCATATATGGCAATCAACAGTTTATATGTCAGCATTAACGTAATGTATCGGTATGTTAATGAGCCCAAACTGTTAGCTAGCTAATAATGATAATATTGATAACATTACTGTGGGTTCAATAACAGGTTTACCTCTCCACGGTCCTCTCAGCCGGAGATAAACCAGAGCCGCTTCTCCTCTTCCTCCACAAGCAGGAGGATTAAAAAGGAAATCAGGAATTCCTGAAGCTCGAACAGATCTGACAGTCAAACTTTACTCTTCTTGTCACTTTCGCGGACCTTACCTCACCAGAAATAGTGAGGTGCGGGTAGGGGTGGAAACATCTGGTGACGCAACCAGGAAATGCTGCGAAGGGTAGACCGTCCAATTTCACAACAGCAGGTCTCTCTGAAGGACCCTGCCTTTGCTGGCGGCGAAGGATGGGTCCTTGAAGGATGCTGCCCCTGAATTTGGACACAGCCAATATATACACCAGGGAAGGGAGCACAGGTGAGAACAATCAGGGATTAGGGGAGACGTCAGACCGGTGACACAAGAGGAAGGGCAAGTGACCTGAAATGAGAGGAGAGTTACTTTTCAAAATAAAACATGAAATTCACAAGACAGAAAACCCAAGACAGGAAAGCCCTCACCTTGGTGTGACAGGAAGCAAGAAGCAGACTAGACGATTAATTGGGAAAGTAATTAGTAGGCTAGATCAATAATAAGAATAATTGTTAGTTGCAGCCCAAGTGCTGGAACTCTTCAGTGCCTCCAACCAGATGAACCCCTTATAGATGTGTATGCTTTGAGCTCTCCAAGGGTCAGTTGGATAGATAATGATGTCACAGTTCAAAGAGGAATATTCTTCTGCTGTGGTTTTATTTGGCTGTGACCCAGGGGTAGAGCGAGCGTCTTGTTATTGGAAGGTTACTGGTTCAATTCCCCTGGTCTGCATGTCGAAGTGTCCTTGGGTAAGATACTAAACCCCAAACTGCTCCTGATGTGCTGGCCGGCACCGTGCATGGCAGCCACTGTAAGTCGCTTTGGACAAAAGCGTCTCTTAAATGCCCTAAAATGTAAATGTAAATTGTTGGTACAATATAGGGCAGAATTTTCAACAGTGCACTTCTGTGGCCTTTTACATTGAAGTGTCAATACAGATTATTTGCCTGATTTCAAGTGGTTTTAGAAATTTTGACCATAAACATTGATTGCAAGGTGAAAATTCACACAAAACTAACCTGCCTCTGATACAATTTTCTGCCATCCAGAATCAATAAATGGCATCAGTGGGTAGGCTACAGCATCATAGTGTAAAAGTTATTTTTAACCTGTTTTATCTGACTGATTAGCATAGGCTATATGAGGGACATTTTCTGTTACTTGGTGTGCAATGCTATAAGAGATCATATTGTTAATTACTGTACTACAGAGTCCTCTGGTATGCTACTGCAGCTTAATTAATACTTGCATTTACTGAGTTTTAGCTGGGCTGTAATAATTTTTTTAGCTGACATTAGGTGTTGATCTTTATAATCATGATTTTAAATTTTACAGCATCACATCGGGGTTCCTTTTGAATCATTTACGTAACAGCCTTAATTCTGCTTTTAGGTTTTTGAATTGATGGTAGAAATTCAAAATTATACTCCTTGTCCACATATACATATTTTTTTATTCATATTAAAAATAGATACAACTACTTTGACAATACTGAGTCTTTAACCTTTGCTTTTAAGGCCATCTACACCGATGTTACACATGAAAGTGTGTTGACAGGTCTTAGGGAATACCACTGCATATGTGGAAAAAGTATAACTAAACTTTTTGTGGCTGCCTGTAATCTGGTGAATGGCCAAAAGCAATGCCATCAAGTGGCTAAATTGCATTGTGGGTAATGTAGGTGGCAGGTTTTGACAGGGGAAAAGTAGCCTATGTGTGGGTTAAAAGACAAGTCAGCCTTTCCTTACGCCTACATTGTCCACAATGCAACTTAGCCACAAAGTGAAAACACTGAAAGCAATTTCTCTGATGACATGCAGCTTGCATGCAGGAGTTACCCTTAAACCACTGTTGGACCCACAAAGACTAATACTACTACTTGGTGGGTTTTTTTTTTTTTTTTTTTTTAGCAATTTCTACATGTTTAAAATGCTCATGTCACAAAACACAGCATGACACTGCCATCCCTAGCCATATACTTACCTACCACTACTTGCTAGGTCATCAAATCTGTCATCTGCACCAAACTCACATGTGAAATAACATGTCTTTATTAAGTACTGTTCACGCCTTTATCCCCCTCTGCTTTATTTTGGTCATTTTGCTATAATATTGCAGCAAACAAGAGCAGAGAGTATGTTAATGGAATCATGTTAACAACTGCCTAGTTTCTACTTTATTTGCATAATCCCAATATAGACTGTATATACTGTACACTATATATAGTGTATATGGCCTGTGAAATATTATCTGTAAAGAATCCTTGTGCTTAGGCTTACTTATAGAATAATCTTGTGGCGTATGCTTTCGTCACTAAAACGGAAATCTGACCAACAGGCCAATCTCTAAAAACTCCTTGTCTTTATTTATTTATTTATTTACCCTTCTACTGAAGTTTTCAACTTATTTAAATGTTCCCCTTTTAGGGCGGAGGAAAACTACCCACGTGTATTGTGATGGGTCTAATGCACGTGGTGGGTATTTTTTATTATTATTAATTAATATCTTAATTGATATAATAATAATATAATAATGTGAGCACTCAACCTTAGGCATGTCATATTTACGGTAATAAAGGTGTCACACCCTGGACACTGGTGGCACATTACACATCAGGGTTTGAATGTGCTGAGGGACACGGGTTGTTGGTGTGGGATGGTGTGCCAGCTGTGTGATCACCTGTCCAGTTAGCAGCCGCCCCTCGCTGGACTCACAGACGCTGCGTTAGGCTGACTGGCTGCACGGTCACAGCGACAGGACGTCCGCGTCGCCGGTACACAGGTACGCTGCTCTAATAATTTCTTCCAGTTTCCCAGTTTATATAGAGACACTTAAACAGAAAACATACCTCTCTGGTGGTTACCGTGACATTTTCATTTTGTGCACGATTTTTGGATAAATTGCTGCGAGTCAGGATCGTCCTTGTTATTGTCGCACAAAGTCAGTTTACTTCACTTTGGACTTTTTATGCCTCCACATCGGTGCATCTTCGTCCTGAAAACATTGACAACTTTATTTTCCGCAGATGATGTCAAATCCTCCGGTTTGCCGTTTCACTGCAACTTGAAACGCTATATGGCCGTGTGTAACACAATACGCACATTAAGTATGACACGGCACAAGTGACAGCAGGCAGCCTGCTGATGACAGTTGACGGATACAAAGTCAATGGTTGCATGTAAATGTTGGCCACACTATGTATCAAAATATATTTTATAAAGGCATGAAGCGAGCAACCATATCATCCACAGAGTAGACAGTAGTAGTTTGATGAGCCGCTTGGTACGTTTCTGATGCAGTTTTACACGTCTACCTGAAGATGTTTCACAACGTTCATTGCATTCAAGTACTGGTAGAGTACTGTCAAAGTGATGTAATGTAACTAAGTACATTTAACTAGCCTCACATTTCGAGGTAATTGTCCTTTTTGGAGTATTTACATATTTTGCAACTTCATACTTCCAGTCCACTTTGGAGGCAAATATTGTACTTTTTATTTTACAAAATTTACTTTGATAGCTTCAGTTACTTTGTACTTTGTGTTTTTTTGTTGTTGTATTTTATTTAATTAATCCGACTTTTATAAACATATTGAATATTGGATCCAATACATGTAAATAGCTTATATGTAGAATTTACATTTACTTACTTATCTACTTTTGACACTTAAGTAGCAACAGACTAGGGCTGCACGATTCTGGAAAAAATGTGAATCACGATTTTTTTGCTTAGAATTGAGATCACGATTTTTTGGCACAATTTTTTTCACAAAATGTTTATTGCACTGATGAACTTGAACAAAAAACAAACAAACATTGTAGTATGGCAGAGGTATGCCTCTGCCAAAGCAATATTTTTTTTTGTTTTGTTGAAGTTCTATCATTGATGAGAAATGATTTTTACAAAAGTAAAAAAAAAAGAAAAATTAGTCTCCAAGATGAGAGGGCATCCTTTAATCCCTCATGTTGTACAGTGTTTATTAGGGCCGTATTCTTGGCTAGGTGATATGTGATAGCTGCTGTGGTCGCTTTCTAAAGGGGCGTTCAGACCGAACGCGATAGACGCGAATGGAGCGGCAACTCTACATTGAAAATCAATGTAAATGGCGCGATGACACGCGATTCAGGCGACGGCGGCGCGAATGGAGCATCTGGCGCGGCGCGAAAGAACCCCTTTGTCTAAAACCGCGGACCTAGCCGGCAAAAGGACGGGCAGATTGGCGGCTTGCTGCCCTGTCTAAAAACGGCTTCTCACTCACTCCTTCCAAACACTCAACTGCAGGCGGGCTTCCTCCACTGAATCAAGTGCTGCGTTTGGGGGCGCTTCAAAATATCCGGGAAGAAAATAGGAGCATTTGTTTGTGATCCAGCTCGAGATATAAAATGTATGGAGCCAGAACAGTGACTTTAAAATTTGGCATCCAAAAAAAAAATTGGCATTGAAAACAAAACCAGTACTGAAAAAAGAAACATTGTCATTGAAACATTTGTATTGAAACCAGTTGTATTGGCATTGAAACAAGTATTGGCACTGAAAAAAGAAAGTAATTCAAATAATTCAAATCCAAAAATCTTATCATTTTATTTTATTGGGATTTTTTTGTATTTTTCAATGACAATCTTCAGATTTTTTCTTCATGTCACTTTTTTTTCAGTGACAGATTTTTTTTACAATGTCAGTTTTTTTTCAGTGTCACTGATTTTCAGTTTCAACTTTCTGTCACTGTTTTTGCGTCGAGAGGGAGGGGCCTGAGGGGAGGGGCAAGTAGGGCGTGGTTTGCATATCATTTGAGAAGGTAATGGCAGCAGCCTGTGGGAAGGCGGGGCTGGACGGTCCAGCCATAATACACCATGTTAGGGCCCGTGTGCCGGCCGTCTCTGGGCAACACAGAGTCCAACTACCTCGCGGACTTTTCTTCAAGCTCTCTCCTGATGTGTCCAAGTCTCTGTGTATCTGGTTCTGTCCCGGAGCTCCTGAGCTCCGGTCTCTATATGCGTATGGAGTGTGGTGGTAGTACCGGGGCGCCGAGCACGGAGCATTAGCCACAGTTAGCACAACAGTAGAACAGCCTGTTGCTCCGAGCTGGGGCTGCAGCGCGGACAGCAGCGCTCTGGTCTGCTCTCCGAGCTCTGTGCCACCGCACCGCTACCGGATATGCGTATGGAGTGTGGTAGTAGTACGGAGCTAACGAGGATTAGCCCCAGCTGTGTCGCTCCGAGCCGGGGCTGCAGCGCCGACTGCAGCGCTCCGTCTGCTCCCCGAGCTCTGTGTCACCGTACCGCTGTACACGCATACAGAGACTGGACAATAAAAGAGAGTGCTTGGAGAAAAGTCAGTCAGTTATGAAAATATGTGTCTGTTACTTGATTACAGCCGTCTGTTGTACTTTACTATGAACCACAGTAGCACAATCACAGCTGACTTGCCTCGCACACTGACTTGTTGAGTTTATTCGCTTCGACTCAAAGGAGTCATTGTAGGAATAGTGATATTATTCACATGAACTGAGTTTATAGGGGAGCTCCGGTCTCCTGTAGCGGTGCCGTGTTGCAGAGCTCGGGGAGCAGACCAGAGCACTGCTGTCCGCGCTGCAGCCCCGGCTCGGAGCAACAGGCTGTTCTACTGTTGTGCTAACTGTGGCTAATGCTCTGTGCTCGGCGCCCCGGTACTACCACCACACTCCATACGCATAGAGACCGGAGCTCGGGAGCAGCAGGACAGAACCAGGTACACAGAGACTTGGACACAACAGGAGAGAGCTTGAAGAAAAGTCCACGAGGTAGTTGGACTCTGTGTTGCCCAGAGACGGCCGGCACACGGGCCCTAACATGGTGTATTGTGGCTGGACCGTCCAGCCCCGCCTTCCCGCAGGCTGCTGCCATTACCTTCTCAAATGATATGCAAACCACGCTCTACTTGCCTATCCCCTCAGGCCCCTCCCTCTCGATGCCAAAACAGTGACAGAAAGTTGAAACTCAAAATCAGTGACACTGAAAAAAAACTGACACTGTAAAAAAAATCTGTCACTGAAAAAAAAGTGACATGAAGAAAAAATCTGAAGATTGGCATTGAAAAATACAAAAAAATCCAAATAAAATAAAATAAGATTTTCGGATTTGAATTATTTGAATTACTTTCTTTTTTCAGTGCCAATACTTGTTTCAATGCCAATACAACTGGTTTCAACACAAATGTTTCAATGACAATGTTTCTTTTTTCAGTACTGGTTTTGTTTTCAATGCCAATTTTTTTTTTGGATGCCAAATTTTAAAGTCACCGTTCTGGCTCCATAAAAATGCTTCAGAATCGCTATGTGTGGAAATGAGATCACGTGTATGTGTGAATCGAGATCGCAATTTTTTAACGATTTTTCGTGCAGCCCTACAACAGACAACTTTCCCTCCTAGCGTCTCCAAGTGGTATTATTGTTAGCACCACTGGTGAAAAGACAACTGGGTCATTTCTCTTTTCCTCAGTCAAGAAAAAACAGCAACACATAGACCACATATGAGTTTATTCAATCATTTAGTCTCTAATAGAAATGAAACAGCAGTTAACCCTCTTTTTCCCAGGTGACCATGTGCCCGGTGAGAGACAAAATTGTATAGTGATAGCGAGTAATGCCAATGACTTCATTATTCTGTATCCATTACTTTGTACGATCAAAATTTAATTCATTAAGTAATATCAAATATTTTAAGACCTTAACAAAAGTACTACCCATATGGGTGAGTATCACTTTTGAGTACATTTTTCAACACTGCTGTCATGGCACTAACATACATTGTGACAGAAATAGAAATATAAGCATATATTTTCAGTGCCTCACTGAAACATTTTTATTTAATAAGGTTGTCACGATTTTAAACTTAAAAAATACACAATGTGCGTTTCAATAGCCAAATGAAAAACAGTATGTAACACGAAGTTATAATGATATTCCAATTTGTTAGTTTTTTTTAACTACTTTTTAAACGATAGTGAATATTGTTTTCAAGGTGGTATCATAAAAGTATCAAAGCATCGATACTTTTGACCATTTTTATCTTTATATTGGAAATAAATCCTACCTGAGATGCTGTCATTTATCCATTCCACTATATAATGTCACAGAAACCAAGATGCAACATGATACTTGGACAGCACTGATGTAATGAATGATCACATGACATACAAGTGTGAAGTGGACTAATTATTTCAGTGTCTTTGTGTGCAGGCGACAAAGTGTCTGACATTTTCCCCAAAGACAGCTGAACAGCGCCTAGCAGCTGCTCCATCATGGTGTATGGACAGATCCTTCACCGGCACAACCCTGATGAGTGCTTTATCAATATCAATGTTGGTGGTTTCAAACAACGAATGGAGCACCAAGTTTTGAAACGATTCCCACAGACACGTCTGGGTCGCCTTGTGTGTTGTAGCTCCAAAGAAGCAATCCTGGAGCTCTGCGATGATTTCAGTCCTTCTGAAATGGAGTACTACTTTGACCGAAATCCACGTTTTTTCTGCTACGTTCTCAACTTTTACCTCACAGGCAAAATCCACCTGGTGGATGGGTTGTGTGTTTTCTCATTTGTTCAAGAGATTGAGTATTGGGGCATCAAGGAGCGCCACCTGGACCTCTGCTGCAGTAACAAATACTATGAACTGACTGCGCTCGCTGAGCACAAGAGCTGGGATCAGAGGAGCAATGAGCTACAACTCCACAGCTCTGCCTCATCTGTTGAGGAGCTGTCAGCTTCGGAAGAAAACACAGAAATGTTTGAAGGTTCCTGGTGTGCCGATGTCCGCAGGAATATTTGGATCCGACTTGAGAATCCTGGTTACTCCACTTCAGCCAAAGTGATGGCTGTAGCATCCCTAAGTGTTGTCATGATCTCTATTGTTGCCATGTGCATCCACAGCATGCAAGACCTCCATCAAGTGGATCTCAATGAGAAGGAGAGTGAAAACCCAGTGCTGACTTTCTGTGAGAGCTTCTGTGTTCTGTTCTTCTCTGCAGAATTCATTCTTCGTTTGGCTGTTGCACCATCAGCCAGGAAGTTCATGTACAGCCCTCTCAACATTATTGATGTTCTGTCAGTCATGCCCTTCTATGTCACAATAGCCTGTAATATAATGGATAAAGGGGAGAACACAGACCTGGGAAATGTTGGCAAAGTGGTGCAGATCTTGAGGTTGATGCGTGTGTTTCGCATCCTAAAACTCGCTCGCCACTCAGCAGGTCTTCGTTCTCTTGGTGCTACACTGCGACACAGCTCCCGTGAAGTAGGGCAGCTGGTGCTTTTCTTGTCTGTGGGCATTTTCATGTTTTCTGCTCTCATGTACTGTGTAGAGAAAGAATGTCAGGAGTCAGAGTTGCAGAGTATCCCCATAGGCTGGTGGTGGGCCACCATTAGCATGACTACAGTGGGCTATGGAGACACATTTCCTGTTACCCTTGCTGGGAAGATGATAGGTACACTATGCATCATCTGTGGGCTACTGATTGTGGCTCTGCCCATTACTAACATCTTCAATAAATTCTCCAAGTTCTATCAGAAGCAGAAACACATGGATAGCAGACAAAGCAATAACTGAGCTCCCGCCAGAAAGTACAGGAGTTTTCTAAAGAGTACCAGGATGATGTATTAAAACCTACAACTCCTGATAAGTTTTAAAATGTGACAAATATGTTTGAGGCTCATGTCTGTATGCTACAAATGTAGCTGGGACAAACATCCCTGCATCAATCTATTGAGCTTAAATTTAAGATAACCAGCTGACATATATTTGGTTGTTTCTCATTTTGGATTTTGGTTTATTGTTCAGCAAGATAATCTTTTTTTTTTTTTTAAGTATTTTTTGGGCTTTTTATGGCTTTATTGATAGTACAGCTGAAGATATGACAGGAAACAGGGAGAGAGAGAGGGGGAGTGACACGCAGCAAAGGGAACCAGGCCGGGAGTCGAACCCGGGTCCGCTGCAGAGCCTCGGCACATGGGGCGCGCACTCTCTTTTATGATTTCAGTAACTTAAATAAAACCTTAGTTAGTAACAACCTAACGTCAAATCAAATCAAATCAAATCAAATCAAATCAATTTTATTTATATAGCCCAAAATCACAATCACATTGCCTCAGTGGGCTTTACAATCTGTACAGTGAACAACATCCTCTGTCCTTAGACCCTCGATTCGAGTGAGGAAAAACTTCACATGTTGATGGAAAAAAAACCTTTTAACAGGGTAAAAAAAACAATGGAAGAAACCTCAGGAAGAGCCACAGAGGAGGGATCCCTCTTCCAGGATGGACAGACATGCAATAGATGTTGCATGTACAGAAAAGAGCAACAATTCACAGTTTACAAGGTACATCAACAGAAAATCTGATAAAAGTTATGTAAAGTGAGTGGATCCAGGAGACGACCGAGCAGGACGAGGCATCACCAAGTGGAGCCCGAGCCACACGACCTCCTGTCCACCATGTTGACCTGGAAGAGGGCAGGCCACACAAGATAATTAGTAATAGACAGAGAGAGGCATCAAGATTTACAGAAATATAGATATGAGGAGATAGTGAAGCAGAGGAGAGCAATGATCCAGCAGAGCCCGGGATGTGATGATCCAGATCAGTCAGTATTTCAAGGCAGCAGGAGCCCGGAAATGGTAGATGGTCCCAGGGGGCCGTGGTCCATCAGAAGGGAGCCTGAAAGAAAGAGGGGAGGAGGAGAAAGAGAAGGAGGAGAGAGAAGAGGAGGGGGAGGAGAAAGCTATAGAGAGTGACACAGCTTGCAGCTTGTGGGAACAGACAACAAAAACAAAGGTTAGAGAAATGCAGTATTTATCAGGGTATAGGCTAAACAAACAGACAAAAGTACATTACGGCTGCATGACTTCAGTGTCACCACCACTAAGCATCTCAGCACACTATACTAAAGACAATTAAAATTGATCAATCCATGAGTTGTTAAGTAAGAATAGTTGGTAACCAAAGTCTGTAGTTAAGACGGATTAATGAGTAGATGAGGGTCTGTGTTCTCCCTGATAATCTCTCTGGAGTGTCATTTAGCTACATGTTAGCAACTGCCTTTTCTAAGTCACGTAAATGCCTTTTAATTTAAAATGTGGGGTAATTACTTAAGTATTTAATACTTAATACATTGTGTTACATTCATAAAACCCATGTAACACAATAAATTGTTGTTGGGATTAATATAATGTATTCAGATTAAAAAGAAGGGATATAACGTGTTAAGCAAGGTTTAGAGGATCTCGTAGGTGGATTTTGTTTTTGTTCTTATGGATGGAGCCTGGCTATCTGATTTCCCTTGTTCCAAGTATCTCTGCTATGCTAAGCTAACCTGCTGCGGGCTCCAGTTTGCATAAGTCTGAAAAAATGTTGTGTCAGCATAGATGAAAGGTCTGGCTACACAGATTCTCATTGTGATATAGGGATACAAACCCTCTGGACTGTTTGTATTTCTTTGAGACAAGCGTCTTGGGTGGTGCTTAACCCCAGCTGCAGCGAACATGCCCCTGCACGACCTAATCCCCCCCAAAAGAAAATGCACAGTGAGAGCTGCTAGCCTGTTTAGATTTGGGTCAGGGTAACTTGGCATTTTCAGCATATTGGCTGTTATCCAGGGGGTTGTTGTTATCTGTAGAGGAAGGGATTGTGGAAAACAGTAATACGCGGAAGGGGAGGAGAATGCCGACTGAAAATAGTCGCCCTATGAATCACAGTCTACATCCAGTGAGTCAGGCAAGAGTATAACTATGGCAAAGGTATTAACCTTAAAATAAAAAAAAACAAAAAACTGCCAAAATTTCAAGCAAATGTCTAACTTTATTGACTTAATTTAAATTATGGACAATTTAACACATGTTTAATACCCTGTTTTCAAGCCATTAAATGCATTAAGAAAGTTTAACTGTGACAGACCAAGTTACATTGATTGTTTCATTCAGAGCAATGTTTTTAAAATTTTAGCCCACTGACAAGATATGACACAGCATTGTGTAGTTGAAAGTGTCCTTCGTGCAAGCTTGTCTACAATCCTGCCATGCTATTGCACTCCTCATCTGCTATTCATCTTGAGTGTGAAAAAGCTTTTAATTGCTTAATCCAATGAATATCTCTGGGCTGTTTGTTTGGTCATCAGTGTAATGAGTTCGGAATCAATGTGCCTGGGTCAACAACAGTGAAAGTACTTGCTTTGTGCTGAATTCGCAATTCTTTCCACAGTATGTATTGGGGTACTTAAAATGGAGAAGAATAAACTAGACAATGAAGCTATCTGTCTCTGTCTGTCTTACCATCATTAGCAGGTGTGCAGATTTTCCTCCATGCAGCTGTTTATGGGTTGTATTTCACATTTGTGTTGAATCTGTTTGCAAGCTAACATTTAACAGTGCCGTGGTTTAATGCACCTTGCTGCAGGTACCTCCATCAACAGTATCTCTGTGTTTAATCTGTTATCTCCTCCACTGATGAGAATGTGCTAATCAATGAAAACTGACCAAATGTCCTTGGCTTTGGAGCTGCCCTCCAAAGAATGCCAATAATGTAGGCAACACGAACATCTATCTCATCTATCTGATCATTTTACATTGATGGTATTTTGATGTCTGATGTCAGGAAATTGCAGCTTGTGGCTTCAGCTCTGAAGTAAAGGTCTACGTCAGCACCCAGGGGTATGATCACCTTCTGTGCTCGGGGCCTGCCTCCGGCCTTTACGCTCAAAGTCATACTATATTGCACTCTGATTTAGTTCATTGTTAAGTGAACATCTCTGTCAGCAATTTCTGTGGTCATCTGAAGGACAGCCACATGGTTCTACACAGGGACACAGAGATAGTGTCTGTACAGCTGGCATACTATTGTCACTAAGAGCCAGACTTAAACCTGCAATTGAGCCCAGTGACACCCAACAAAAAGATTGTTGGACATACTTTGCTTGCAAAAATGAAAATATGCCATAGCGTTTGTTAAACTAAACTGCCGCTCAGACTCTTTATTCTCACCCATAATTAAGGTCACATTTATATTGTCCAAAAATCTTCTTTTAAGTAAACTCTGCGTACACAAACAATGTTCTCAATGCTCGTGTTCATGTGTAGAGACCCTGGTGATACTACGAGCAAAGTTTCATGTTGTTTCGAGCCTTCTTAGTGTTTTAAAAATAGCGTTTTTGATGCTAGCGTCAGAGTGCCCCACACTCCATTGAAAATGAGCTTGCCTGAAAATGAAAGTACTGTAAAAAAGTAAATGTAAAAAAGTGCCTTTTTTGTCGTAATTATGCATTTGCACAAAGGTTTGACTCATATTCGTATGTAGTGTTTTCCCTAGGTATGTGGGAGACTTAAGGGAGGTTTGGAGGTCTTAGCCCTGAGGAAATGTTACCTTTTTTAAAAGATAAAAATTTGCAAATTCACTTCATTCTGGACTTTTGTTATTTTTTCGCACAAACAATTGTAAAAGCTAGATCAGATTAATAAACAACACACAAAAAGGTTAATGACAAAACATGCTGAAGAAGTCCACAGGGAACTAACTACAACCATTAGATCTTGAGAAAGTCATTTCGTTAGTTTCACTGCTCTACACATTGATTTTACATTAATTTCCCTAAGGTGGTGGCCAAAAAATCTCGGGTTACAAAATTACCCCCATGCTCTTATTCCATTCAGATATGTCCACTTGTAATTGAATTGTAATTGAACAGAATTGTAATTTTAAACAGACTGGGACGAACTTTCCTCTAAAAGAAACAGCTCTATCTATCTATCTATCAAATAAAGCACTTCTGAGGGTTTTGTTTTCAGGCAGTAGAATAACAAATGGCTTCTAATCTTCACAGTCATCTTTAACACAGTCTTCTACTCCAGCACCACAACTGCAGCTTCACAGTAGTTTACTGGCCTTCAAATAGGACCTGACATGTCTCAGTGCTTATTGTTCATTGTGCCTTGTTGCCTTTTCATGCTCTGCTAGTCTCACAATGGCTTCACAAGACGGAAATCAATGTCCCTTTAATTACCCTTGTGGGTTTATCAGCTGCTCTGCTTACTCAGCTCATGCACATTCATTCACAATGAACATGTGTTTAAATGAAGAGCTTGTTCTCAAATCTCTGCTTTCACAGTGCAGGGAAATAACTCCTCATACACTTTGTCTGAAGCATCGTGAAAATAAGAAAAGGAAAAAATATATTGTAAAATATTGTATGTGTATCTTGAATTCAACCTGAGCTGTAATCTGATCTCAGGTTCAGAATCGATTTCATCAAAGCACACATGATAGTGACAGGAAAGGGAGAGAACAGAGAAGTCTCTACATCCACAATACTGCTTGTGTTCATATACACACACAATGGCTCAGATGTAACACACATTCTTTAGCTCTAAGTGTCTGTCTGTATCACACAATATGTGATTATATTATATAAGAATAATAACTTGCAAAACTTACACTCCAAACAATGTTCTCAGGCCAAGCAAACTCATCTGATCCGATTAAATTACATGTTGTCTCTGTGCCAACCAGCTGACTCAGCCTGAGCAGGCTGAAAGATTCCAGAAGCTCAGTGTTTGATTTCAAAGAAAGTGCCCATGCTAGGATTTCAGTTATTGATGTCTGAAGGGCGCTGGTCAGCAAACACAATCATGTTACACGCTTCTGATATTTTAAATGATTCAACATTGTCACTAAGCTGCTGCAAGTGGGCAACTGAGCACAACTACACTGTGCCCTGAGGTTGATATTAGAAATGATAGGAAAGTTTAAAAACTGATGTGATCTAAAGGGATACTCAATATACAGTCACACCCAGACACAGATAAACTAGGTTATAAAAGTTTGTTTTTATAAGTGAATAAGAAAAATGTTACTGATTTGGCTAAACTGGATCATTTCTTTTGAGATGAAGCAGAGACTGTGACTGAACAGAACGATGTTCACAGTGGCAGTCTGTATAATTGTTTGATCCCCTCTTAGACAACCCAATTACTGTTCAAGCATTTAAAGGGATAGTTCGTGTTCTACGGTTGAGAAAATGTCGGGCCAAGGGGATGTAAAGCGGTGTGAATTTTCTCTATACAACGTACACTTGAACTGTTACAGATTTTTTAGGTGAGCCTTGTTATAGGTGGTTAATTTTCACTTTTTCTCTGGACCCCGTTCACTGCAGTACAAAGTTAAGCGTCTGGGCTGGAGCGGCTCTCTACTTCTCCAAACTGAGGCTGCGCTGATCGGTAAATACGGTAGTTAACAGATCGACTATAGATATGTACTTTATATGACCCCACTTCAAAAAACACGAACTATCCCTTTAAAGGGTAATTCCACCAATCTCACACATTCAAAATTATGTTGAAAAGTATAAAAAAGCCTTTTGGGGCCTGAGAACAAGCTGCATCATCTGATACATTGCTTTCAGTGATGTTATTCATTGGCTAAGTTGAATTGTAGGTAATGTGTGTAGCTTTAAAAGTGAAGAGTGGCAAGCAGCAAAGGGCCCCAGGCCAGGACTCAAACCTGGGGCTGCTGCAGCGAGGACAAGGCCTCTGTACACAGCCCCGCTTTCTACGACTTTTGTCACATATTCAGTAGTACTTTCAAAGACCTGTAAACCCTTGGATTTATTTTTTAAAACGGATGTTTGCAGCATGGCAGAAAAAAGAAGGAGAAACAGAAGATCAGTTAAATGTTTTACATTGCAGGTTAGTTATACAGATCACAACACATTGTATCAGCAGTGTTCAGCAGCTTTCCAACCTCAGACAGAAGATACACTCAGTTATACATGATACATTTGTGAATTGATGCTATATCTCTATATAAAGATGCTCTGAGTCTTCATTTGAAAGAAGTGTTGTCTCTAGGTTGCTTTGTAGAGGATGTATACATCACGCTGACACAGATAAAGTTTGTCAAGGCCGTAGGACAAGATTTTGGTTTTGGTTCAACACTGATAAAGCTGTGGGGCGTCGGCACTAGCTTCAACCAAAACGCCAGTTCTCATTCACTTTTTAATGGAAAGCTGAGCTGAGTATTATTTTTGAAAGATGATTGCAATAGCCTTTTTGCTCGAGGCTTCAGTGGTCACAAGGCGTAATAACATATCCTTTTCATTTGAAAGATGTACAAACAGTCTTCCCTTGAAGGTTTTGTATGTTCACATTCAAATTTGCATTATTGGAATGATTATGATTAAAAGCCCTGCCTGTACATGATGTACAGGGTATAGTGTGTGGTAATTCAGAGTGAAAGGGTTTGTGTGTAGTGTGAAGACAACAGCATATCAAAATGTCCGATGTCAACTCTCAGCATTAAACAAGCAGATAAATTGTCCCCCCAGGAATCCGCGATTCCGCGATCGCGGAATATACCGCAGATCGCTCGGCCGTCCGCGGATTCAAAGACCTTCCGCGGAATATCACATTTTGCATGTAGTTTTCATCCCGGCCGCTAGATGTCGCTGTCAGATAGACTGGGCTCTGGACTCACAGTAGAAGTACACGTTGATAATGTGCAGTGAAGCGACAGACTCAAGTTTCCATCCACCAGGTGAGTAAAGAACACCTGAATCATCGTCAAGCAAACGTGTCGCAGCTCTGACTGTACAGTCACAGTTTGAACTGCTGTGGAGCTCGTGTTAATCACATGCTGTCAATCACTCCACCACAGGAAGGCTGACTCAGTGTGTAGAGAAATGTTCTGACGAGCAGCTCAGTCTGGTTCTGTGTTCACTGACACCTGCTCTCCTGCACTGACACCAGAACTTCAGAGGAACTGGTTTCACTGCTAGTTCCTAAACCTTCACCCATAGTTTGGTGAAAAGTGCTGCACTTTTTATGTTGCAAATAAATCTGCCTAACAGGGACAAAGAAAATGTTGATGTTGATTATTTTAAAACCAGTAATAGCAGGTTCCACAATGTTTTGCAGTGTTCTGGTATTGCAATTGATTTCATAAGGGAATACTTAATTCATTAGTACATTAAAAAAGTATGTTTTTAAAAGAAAGTATGTTTTTTTTAATGTTTGTGGAATTTTAACGTTCAAGCCGCGGAATCAAGAATTGCTCTCCGCAGAATCAAACTTGCTCTCCGTGGAATTTAAACTTTTTCTCTGCAGATTCCTGGGGGGACTAAAGTATAACCGGGAAACTATTAAAGGAGAACTATTACGCTGGTTTATTAATTTCGCTTTCCATCAGTGTTTTATAGAAATTCTTGTGCATGTAAAAGATCTTGCACCAGTAAGAGCTCCTCTTGCTCTTAATTCTGTGACTTGGTGACATCTCACCAAGTCACAGAGCCTCACATTTGTATAAAGTTTAGTATAAAAGCAATTATTTGAAACATCTGCTCTGTTGCTGTTAGCAGTGCTTGGTCAGGCATGTCTGAGCTGATGATTATGAAACTCAAAATGAATGGAGTATGTCTCCTTTAACAATATGACTAACATTTGTATTAGTGCTGACACACAAACTACCATGAGTTTCTCTGTGACTCCCATTCAAACCAAGTGTTGCAATTCCCTTCTGTGACCACTTGAGGGCAGCAAACTCCTACATTAACACTATGATTTGAAATATGTTCAGCTCGCCAAGGCAATAGACCTAAACACTCCTGGTCCATTTTCAAAGTAAAAAAAAAAAAAACAGCAAGTATGTCACTGTTAAAATAGACAGCTGAGAGGCCACTAATTGGATGACTCCAATTTACGGGACTCAAAATACTGTCAGTGAAACCAAAAGGATGTTATAGGCTCAATAGGATGATTTTCTTGTCAGTTGGTTCCA
The DNA here is from genome assembly GCF_900880675.1 of Sparus aurata. Taxonomy (NCBI): domain Eukaryota; kingdom Metazoa; phylum Chordata; class Actinopteri; order Spariformes; family Sparidae; genus Sparus; species Sparus aurata. The sequence continues at coordinate 26,799,169 of NC_044202.1, read as the reverse complement.
GATAACAGACCTTTTTTTCCAGTTGTGTGGTTTTATTGCAGCTGATTTAACTTCATTACCAGGACATTACTGTCCCATATTGATGAAGGTGTAGCGCATCCAAGTGTTTTAGTTCAGTTTTTCAATGAAGGTACATGAGTCTGGAGAATTACATATAAACTACATGATTTAATAATGAATAAAGCCTGTTGGTCCCATTTCATTCAAATCAGCTTTTATTCTCATTAACTGTTATCACATAGGAATGGTACAAAATAATGCGTTTAACTGGACAAAATACCAACAAAATGTGTCTATAATTTCAAACACTGTATAAACACCCATTGGCCAGTTTATTTTAAAAGGGTGTAGATTGAACGCAACTGTCGTCTATTGGTTTCATATCAGCATTGCACCAAAAAATGCTCTGTGGTTTGTGTTCACATTAGATTTTGCCTGTATAGAACACATAGAGGATAACACATAGTTATCTTTCTCAAATGTATTCTTTAGAGGCCATGCCTACTGTGTCCGTAACCATCATTTAAGAAAAGTGTGCTATTATTTACACTGTTGACAATACTATCATGTTGTGTTTCATTGCTCCAAGATGAAATTAGGCTCTAGAATGGCCTCTTTTTTTTTTTTTCTTACCAGCTACTTGCTATTGACGATTGAACTTTACGCTGTCTCTGTCAATTCCACTAACCAGATTAAAAACGAATAATGCCAAAAAGTCTGTCTTATTTTGGAATGATCAGAATGTGGCTGATATCTAAAACACGCAACATAATAACAGCCCTTTGGGAAAAAGTGTGATGTCAGTTTACTGATTGATGTGAGTGCATTCCCATGAACGAAACAGGACAAATTCAGGTTGAATTTCTTTTTTTTAATTATTATTATTATTATCATTATTATTATTATTCATTTAAATTAACAAACACTGCTATACATATTGCTGTTTTTTTTAATTAATTTTGAATCATTTTAAACAGTTAAAGCATTTGGAAAAGAAGTAATAGTAGTTGAAAACAGGCAACAGACAGTTGATGACATGTACAGCAGAAGATCTACAGTCAATGGCTTTCCTATGTGTGTCGAGGGGCTCCACAATATTTCAACATACAGACATATCAGACTCACCCACAGTAATGTTTTTGGCTGTCAATTCACCTTTTTATTTTGTCAGACAGGATTAAAATATCTCCTGCTGCTTCCACGTGATTTTAAACCAACACCATCAAATGATAAACAGCCGACACATTCTCTCCAATGTAGCAGCAGCTTGTATTGAATTGCAAAGTCCGTTTTCAGCATCCAGGGCAACGAAAGTCTTTTATTTTTTTTGTTAACAAACAAGAAGTGTGTGAGCAGAGATGACATACCCCCTCTTTGACCACTGACATTATATTCATTAGGAATGTTTGAAGTAAACAAAAAAAGAAATATCTGTTGTGTCCTTCTCAGTGCCCTGTATTGAAAACCCTCATCCCTTTAAGATACACACGTAAAAATAATGAAAAAGAAGTGCTTCATAGAACTTCAGAAATATGACATCTTGTCAAGGTGTCCCCTCTTTCATCTCAGGCCAGCTGTAGAGAGAGTCCTCTTATCCCTTCCTCATCGTCAAAAAGTGAACTGTGTCTTACCCAACAAGGCTTCCACTAAGTTTCTACTGAGTACCTCTGTGTTCGCACATATTCATACACCCATAAATCAGCACATCTGAGTTCAATTTAAACATTGTTTCTTTACTAAAAGTGACAGATTTACAAACACAGTATAAACAGGGTTGACATCATTGGCAGCTGGCGACAGTCTAGACCACAGTGGCTTTTTTCAAAATTTGAGCAAAATCCCTCCTTTTAGACAAAGATGGACGAATTACAGGATAACATGTGTCATACAAACCTTTTTGGCTTTTTGAAACCTGACCTGCTCTGAGAGGCAGTGTTGAAAAAAGGTTAGACCTTTATTTAGAGAATGTCAGAAACAAAGAAAGGAGCACGGCATCCAGCGGAGGAGAAGGGCTTTGTTCAAACTTTTATGTCGTCTGAGCGAAAAGACAAACCTTTTTCTGGACGTGACACTATGAAGAAGAAGTTTATCAACCCTTCAGGTAAAAGTACCACCTCCGCAACACTCTGGCTAGACCACACAACCGCCTGCAGTCCTGCAATGCTCTTCACGATGGGGGTTCTACTACACATGAGAGATATCCCTGACAACAATGTAAATCACATACACTTTGTCATAAACAGGTTGTAAAGTTCAGGTACAGAATCACTGAGGAAAAGCACAACAATACTACTGTAAAGTCAAGCCGCTATGGCAAAATAGAAGGGATAGAGTATTGAGGAACTAGTCATTGATTGAAAGTTGGCTCGTATCCTTTGCAACACTTGGGGAATGCTTTGGTCGCCCCAGAGAGGACCATTTTGCTTTTCTACAGGCAGATTAAGGAGATGACAATGTCTCAACAAAACACTTTGTAAAATGTAATCAGCACAGGCCATAAATACATTTAAGGAGATGGAGATAGCGTTAGAAATGTGTATGCACTCTAAGTAGCGATTCCTGAATCAAGGTCCAAGTTACGAAAAAGACAATTCAAAATGGAAAAAAACGACGAGAGGGAGTCTTTGCTCATTGTCTCTTTCTCTCCTCGGAAATTCCAGTAGAGTGCTGACCTCGTTTAGTGATTTATTGATTCGTCTTGGCAGAGTGCAAGTGTCGGCCACATGGCTTTTTAAACATTTTTCAAAAAATATATTAAGAACGCGCTCTCTTAGTTTAGTCACATCAACTCACAACTGCCCAGATTTGGGCATGTTTCTCTTCACAACTGTCTGCTCAGTAAACAAGTTGACACTCTGGAGTTGAAATGGCGAAGGGATGACACTTCTGAGGATTGGTGCAGACACTTTTACATATTAAAACATTTTACACTGAAGCAGAACAAGAAGAAACACATGGCGTAGCCCTTGTGGGTCTCCCTGCCGAGCGGGAAACGGCTCACATGGTCAGCTTGGTCTGGACTGTTGAATGTGCTCTTGGTCTTTAAAAGACACTGTAGGAGGGGGTGCGCAGTTGATTCTCATGCTTGCCTTCAGCCACAGTGTTTTTTTTTCTCAGCTGCGCCGAGCCGAGCCCTCGCTCAGAGGGCCAGGAGGGTGGGCGAGTTGAGGGAGTCTGACGATTGGTCACCGCTGCTGCTGCTGCGCCGATGGGCCTTGGAGCAGGACTCGGAGGAGGGTGAGGGGCTTTCAGGCTCCAGCATATTCGGGTAGGTGAATATGAGGCTTGGGGCGTTGGGTGTGGCTGCCGGGGTGGATGCTGCCACCACCGGTGTGTTCAGGCTGTCTCCATCCGTGCAGTACATCCCACCGCTGACACCCCCACCACCCAGGCAGATAGGCTTGATGACAGAGCGCTGGGGCTTTCCCACCCCATCCTCGGTGTCCTCCGGCTCTTGCTTCACTACCACTTGGTTCATTTGAGCCCGGGTTCCCAAGTTTGGGCGCATAGTCAGGGGCAGGGGGGCACACTGCTGCTGGTGCTGCTGGTGCCCAGACGACTGGTGGCGCTCCTCCATTGGGAGCTTGCACACTGGATTGTGTGCAACCAGCATGAACTCCAGCTTGTCTTTCTCCTTCTGCAGGCTCTCGATCTCCTTCTGCAGGTCTGCCTTCTCTTCCTCCAGCTTCTCTGTCTCCTGTGAAGAGAGACAGGAAATGAGGTTGAGCATTCGAGCAAGTATGGGCAGGTTATTTAATATATATTTATATATACACACACACACACACACACACACACACACATACATATGTATACATATGTATATATATATATATATATATATATATATATATATATATTATTATTATTAATAACTTTATAATTATTTAACTTTGTTATTTTTTCTGGTGCATTTTTGCCTTTATTTGACAGCAACAGTAGAAGGATGTTGCCGCTCTGGTCAGGCCACCAAGACACCCTAAGCAGATCAGTTTTAACTTGACTATAACAAAAAATGTCCATATATTTCATAAATAGCAAGTGACCCAATGGCAAGACATAAAGAACATGGCTGCAAATGTTCTTCTTCACTCTAATCAACGATCTGTGCATGCGATTATAGCAGAATGACCAGTCTTTGTTCAGAAACAAGACTGTATGCGTGTTCTCCTGCAGCACCAAAAGAGGGCACTGTTTATTTGCTACTGTTTCCTAAACATAGAAAGTAGCAAAGTCAACACATTAAATCAAGAATTTGTCATGGGCCATTTAAGACTTACAGTGTCCATTAGTCGAAGCCTTCTGCTTAAATGTTAGTTTCATGTAAGGGCTGTGCATTGTTTGTGTCTCTGAGATATGAGCCTGCATAAGCAGTGTGTCATTAATGTGTCACATCTGAGACAAAGACCATGAAAGCTGTTCATCAGTTCTAGACATCATGCAGATTAAGATAAGCTGAGAACTTTGACTCATGGGCAAAGGTATGAGGAAGTAGTTGACATATGGAACACTACAATGAAATATATCAGCCAATCATAGTGAAGACACTGAGGGAATATTGCCCTTTCTTTTTCACTGGAAAGCGACACTTCCTTATTTGGGATTTTTTTTTAAAACAGGCGTGTGAAGGCAAGAAGGCGTTTTTGTTTTTTTTATTACTTCCTTGGAAGCTATGGCTGTGGTGTGTGTGTGTGTGTGTGAGAGAGAGAGTGTGTATGTGTGTGTGCAGCATGGCTCTATGTGGGATTGTGAGACAAGCAATTGGTCCCTTTTTACAAAATGTCCTGCATTCATGAGACAGCTGCCTACAGCAAATTCCATTCCTGGGTTTTTTTTAAGGCCCGACAAGCTAAACCTCACTGTAATTCGTCTAATTAGTCCATTTAGTTGCCGTAACTGTCTGCCAAGGCAGGGCCGCGAGACAGCCCTACCTCTGTCTACAGCTGCCCGAGACAAAAAGCTTTTCATCGCCTGTCATCTCCTCACTCAGACCTTGCACTCAGAGACGCAGCGAGAGTCAAACCAGTAATGCGAGGTTGTAAATTTTAGGTGTGGAGTTCAATCACTCATCAAAAATCTGGACTGCTGCCAGACTCCTGAACAAGTGGGACTTATTTTTTTCCCCCCTGTTCAACATGTATTCTCTTTGATTTTTTAATGCCATTTTTTGACTTTCTGCATCAAAATCAGGACGCATGGGTTTTTGGTAACTAGAGCTATAAGAGGAACACTGTTCTCCAGCACGTATACTGTTGTTTTATACAAACGAAGCAGAACCCAATAACAGATTCCGATCTCCTGTTTTCAGGTTTCTACTCACCCCTTGAAGCATCTCGGTGAGCTCTCGCCTGCGGTTGCGGCATTTGGCGGCAGCTAACTTATTCCTCTCACGCCTCACCCTCCTTTTCTCCTCTTCCTCAGGGGTGAGCTGAGGGCAAGAAAAGAAGTAACATGGCAGGTAAAATAAGCTGTTTGAGAGACGCACAATCAATATGAAGCAAAGAGCAAGAGTATAAACAAGAGCCGGGTACTGCTGCTGGCTGGCTGTGAGTAGAATAATGATACAGAGATTTAGACTTTATTGACATGATGGAACAAACTCAACGATTTGGTTTTTTGCCGTTGAGCAAACACTTTTATTTAATGCTTTCCAATGAAAATAACAGTATTGTGCTTTGTTTTCAGAACAACACTCTTCAATTTGCTTTGTAAAATACATTCTGAAGAAAAATACCACCTTGTAACAAAGAAAAGAAATATCCCTTAGTGGTCTTCTTGCCCCCCTCACCTGTTCATCTCTCTTGCGTCGGCCCCTTGCATCCCCGATGGAGCGGATGACCCCGGGCCGAGCCAGCGTGTTGTGCCCCAGCAGCCCTGGCCCATTGGTCAGGTGATGGCCGTACGGGTGGGAGCGGGAGTAAGGGTTGGACATGGAAGTGATGACGGTGGGCTGTACCATCCACTGCAGGTCTTGGCTGGTCGTGATTGCATTGATGGTGGGTATGAAGGCACTGTTAGAGCCGGGCATGTCGACCCTGTACTTCTGAAAAGAGAAGAAATGATAGAGATATTGTGAGGCAGGTTGCATGAGGAAATTTCCGAGAATTGTTGGATGGCATCCGCTTGCAGAGGAATAAGGCAATCTGCTGCCGTAAGTCAACGCATGCAACTCAATTCCATAAGCGTCTTAGTTAAAACCTATGAGGCATTTCGCTGACAGCAGACACACACACACACACACACACCACCACCATTATTATAAATTCACACATTTTCCATATTTCAAGCTCATAGTAATGATTCAATCCACATAGGCAAACCACTGTGTATGTAACCCCTGGAGTGGAACAGTGACACATGCAGTGAATCATGTGGGAAAGCCCAAGGTGTCCAGAACATCTCACTTTACTACAATAAGCATGAGACAAAACACAGCACCAGAAAAGTCTTATACATGTCTGGACTGGCAGGAGGCTGATTATACCTAAAGATGGACTTTTGAGAGGGTAGATACATAAAGGGCTATATGGTGGCAGAGGCATTCTTATGTTGTCCAGAACAATAACTGTACCAGAGGGATTTTAATACAAAATCTCATAGGCAAAAAAAAAAAAAAAGGTGATGGAATGTGTTGGAATTAACTCGAACCTTAACAAATATATTATTTAAAGTTTAATAATGCATTTGCCTGTAGTTGTATGTGTGTCTAAAGCCATACTGCCATGCAAGATATTATAAGAAAAGCCACTCCACACTTATGTATTTAGAGCCTTTCTTTCAAGTTCCTCCAAGTATAATGCATAAATATCTACAGTGGACATGCATGTGTGAATGTGTAATAATAATGTTCTGTATGAGAACCGACGTCAGATCAGCATTACTTTATGTCTCTAGAGTCCACAAACAGAAGAGCTGCCTGCCTCCTGTGTGCGTAATTTACGCACGTCCCCATCTCCCCGTTATTCCCGACTTTCCGTCGGATATCCCGGCAGTCTATTGGAACTTTGTTTATCTGGTGAGTCATTGTGTATGGGATTTGTTAAGCACATGTGAAACGCGGTCAGTTCCAGTAAAGGGGGAAACAGCCCAGCTCTAACGAACCAGACAGTTCGCCAGAATTTTTATTTCTTCGTCAAAATTCTAGTTTGGTGAAGTATGAATGCATTGGCGTGCGAATGGCAAACATTGAGTCACACAGGAGCCTCGGTTTAACAGATAAAACTTGGTCTGACAAAATTCTACTGGCCTGCCTTGTTATGTTACGTCTCAATAAACCGAACAAAGAAGTCGTGTTCCAGCCCGCTGTAATGGGAAACAGACAGCCAGTGTGTGATTACAGGGAAGCAGAGCAATGATAGATACTGGCCAAAAGTCGTTTACCGTCATGTTGCGTGAGCCTGACGACGCTTTTCCACAGAACTGCTGTGTACGCAACACTTGGCTGCGGGTAAACAACATGTCTCTTCCCGGATTTATATCCTTTTATTTGTGAATATATTGGCACGGCGTCTTCCTGGCGGTGTACCGGGACGCCTGGAGTGTATGTGGGGTATGCCTCACTAAAACCTGTGATCAAATCTAGGAGACTTATGTTTTTCAAAAGTCTCTCAGAGTGCCGAGGTTTTTTTTCTTTCTCGATTTTTAGTAGTTATTGGCTGTCCTGCGCTCCCGGCTCCGCTCCTGCCTGAGAAAAATCCGACGTCAATCTAAACCATTAACAGGTCGTTTGTAATGGTTCCATGATATAAATATCTGCAGCAAATGCAAACTTTAGGTGAAGAAATATATATTTTTTATTTCTTATTTTTTCCCTCTTTCTTTTCCTTCCAACAGCTCGCGTCTTTGGTGCACTCCAAACAGACCGAACTGGTGCCCAGTAGAAATTAGAAAATCTCCTGACCCTTGTGTTAATGCCCGTATTACCCCCGTACATGCCTGTTGCTTCTCCACTAAGTGTTTTATCTCTACTCAGTTCATGCTAGACTGGCGAGATGTGTTTATAGCCAACGAGGGTGTGTTATAAATGTGTTTCAAAGAATGTAGCCTATCGTGCTTATAATGCGTAAAATGCGTCTCTAGTACGATGCGAAAGCGCAAATACCCCCAAATATTATATTTTACGCACAGATGAGAAATACGAGAGCGCTACAAAGAAAGAGACATCTGGAATTCCAATGTATCCCATTTCTATTTGAGAACACGGAAAACAAATAACCGTACATCTGCCATCTGAACCTACATGTTTATGAGTTTTGTTTTAGCATAAGGACCATCTGAAGAATGATGCTTATTATATAATTATATGATCAAATTCACCATGCGCATCAGGCGGTACGTAAATGTGATATTCAATTAAAAGTTGGCTGAATCATTCGATGGTGTTTTCATGACCTATGACAGAATTCAAATGGTATGAGTCCAGAATTCTTTTGCTTGGATCGAGTGTTGTATCTGTTGAGTCACTCGGTGCAATTTCTGTCATTAGGTTAATCGTGTTTTTTGCCCAGGCGACATGGAGAATTCCTAAATCCCTGCTAACGAGTGCAGCCCGTAACATGGCAAAAACATTGATATCAATAATCTTTAGGACGAAAAATCTGCAATTCTAAGAGGCTGTGCACATGAAATAGAATCAAGACGGGTACGTATGGGTGCATTATTTACAGATAATGTGGCAGCAGCCCGGTGTTTCCTGGTGTTACCTGGTAGCTTGAGGTAGAGATCGGACTTCCGATCGTGCTGCTGCCGCTTGTGAAGGACTCTGGCTGGGCCGGAGAGGTGCTGCTTCCGCGGGACGAGGTGTCGTAGTTCCCGGCGTAGTCCTGGTACATGATCCAGGAAAAAGGAAGATTTCAGTAGACGGTTTGGGCTCTGAACCCCCGTTTTGTTTCTTAAATCCTCGCAGTGAAAAGGCACCAACAGGAACAAAAATCCTCTGACTCGAGACGTCGTTAATTTGGGATATCCAGAGAAGAGTTGGCAAAGACAACGTGCAATTTTGCTCCTCTAAACTAACCTAAAACATCTCACAGATATCACCAGTTACAATAAATATTTTCTTAAATGTTATCCCTGCTTGTAAAGACTGTTTCTTATCGTGCCTTTAATATTGTTGCACCGCAGGTAGACCTACACTTCACTATTAAAGATCCTCTCAGGTGCGCAAACTTCACCCTAAAGTCAGCAGCACACCTTCAGCAGTCAAATCCAGTTGAGACCAGTGAACCTGTAGTTAGAGAGTGACTCACGCAGGTTAACGTTCGCCTTAAAACCTATTGCCTGCTTAATCTCAATATTTTCCGTCGCCTTACCCAGTACTCACTCTATCTGAGCTCTCTGCTGTTCACGGAACAGTTCTAACTTTTTTTTTCTTTTCCTTTTTACCACACTTCCTAGAGATGACTCACTTCAATGGCACTATGAAGAACTGCAACGGCTTTTCAACACCAACGAAACAGCCTACGTCACGCCAGGGCGTTGCGACTTCATCCAGGGAGGGGTCGTTTCTGGATAAGGCAGTGAGAAAGAAGGATCCGCTGTGACCATGCTTCGCCCAGCGGACAGTGGAGATATAATCGAGAACCAGCGATTCAGTAGAAGCGTCTCAAATATGTGTGGATGGATTTATTTTTTGATACGGACGTCAGTGCCTGCTGCGGAGTTCACTATTTGTCTGACTTGCTTTGGTCCATTGACGCATGTTTCCTAAAATGGGCAGTTGCGTCAGAGAGCGCGTGTGGGTTTCCTTGGTAAAGGAAGCGTCAGACACTGGAGGGATTCCCTCCCCTCGCGCACTGCACTCCGGACTCGGAGCTCTCAGCGCTCCGCTCCCGGTCCGGTTTCTCATCAGTGCGAGAAAACGAAGATATTAAAGCCTTAGACAAAAAGATAAAGATCATATGAAGGCACGCAGGTAAAAAAAAAATGCGCTCCACACGTGCGCGCTCACAGAAGGAGTGAGTGTAGAGCAGCAAAAGCATCTCCTGAGAGTATTCTGTCCCCGAATGTATTCGATGTCCATCTAAAGCCCAGAATGCCTGAAATGTACCAACAGTAGGGAGAGAGCACGCGCGTGTAATATGTCCGTTATTTCCGCTGCCTGAAGACACGCGAGCTCAGCATGCACCGGCTTTCATACCACCCCTGTTAATAAAGACTAAATGATTGGACATGCGACTGAGTCTTTGTGTTATTTGGCGGAGACACATTGTGCGCAATTTAGAGAGGTGGCACAGAACACATCATGATGCATTTGGTCAAATAGACGTGGCCCACTGGTTAGCTCTACACAACAGTGCAGCACGGCTGCTTCAAAGGATTCTCAGTGAAATGTGGGCTAATTGTAATTCGGACGCACCTCATAAACAAGGGCACAGCGCCCAGAATGTGACACGTCACACGATATGAAATGGCGTATTAAGTATAATCCAATCCGCCATGGTTCCTATTTTAATCTGCATCACCACAACTGGTTCTGATGAGCTCTCTTAAAGCTGTTTGCCGCGCATATCTTTGCCAGAACGAGTCGCGCCCGTCAAAAAAGTTTCAGCTGCAGTGTTCAGTCAGGGGAAGTTGCGTCGAGGGAAAATGATGTGCAGGGGGTTTTCTGAGGTGACCACTCGCTGCGGAGGGACTGACTTAATGTGCTTGCTCATAATGCGAACACGTCAATTACACTGTAGGTAATCGAGCCCTCCAATATGTCACCCTTTTCAAAGTTGCTGGGTGTCATTTTCGCTGCATTACCTTTTGACCTGCACAGTGATGTGTGACTCCCTGTGTGGAGGAGACGCTCCTCTTTAGTCCCTCACACTCACTTCGGTCACGGGAAGTGGCGAGAGAAAGCGCGCAGATGTTCAATAAATCTTTATTTGATTGAAAATTAAGTAATGATTAATGTTTATCATCCGCTCGCGACACCGCTTTTGAACGGTAACGGTGTTGCTAAGCGACACAATTTCTGCTAAATTGCTCGAGGAAATCTAATCTGCCATAGTCCTATAATTAATGCAGTAATATCATTTGAGATGCACCCATCGGCGTCAATTTGGGAAACGCAAGGTATGGCACTGTGACAGGTTCTGTTCCTATATGAGTCCAATTTGGATATTTAAGTACATAATGAGACACCACGCAAGAAATTGGAATACACAACAAACAGCGTTATGAGATGCCTGTCAGTCAGACATTATTGCTCCAGTTTGTGATTAGCTTCATGGATGTCGATGCTAATGACAGATTCAGGGACTTTAAAAAGTTAAGTGCCTCTGCACTGCAGCGTAGGAGCTCTAGTAGGTCAGGTCAGGACACAGCTATAGGCCGAGGGGGTAGGTGTGCGCAATGAGGCGGCTGATCCGCAGGTCGTGCGCCACTGACGCGTCGGTGTGCCTCCATCACACATCATAAGGAATCAGCTCCATATAGAACATCTCATCAGCCTGCCGTCTACACAGGTATTATGCTCGCTGACCGACAATAAGCAAGAGGCTTACCTGGCCGCAGCCGACGTGTTGCAGGTGCTCGTGACGCAAGAGGGTTGATGGCCCTAATGCTGCCTTCAAGTACCCTAAATCCGAAAGGGAGATTGTAAATACATAGAAGTCTGGCCAAATGTTTCAGGTCAAGAGTAACAAAAATATAAAAAAAGACAATTTGGTTAAAGTAAATATATTATGTATTACTTTGGTCAAAGTGAAAGCCACCTTTACTAATAGTACTTGAGTAAAATGTTTAAAGTGATACGGACACTAAATGTAAGTGTCATTAGTAATTTTATCAAGTAATTGTACTTGCGTATAAAAAGTAAAGATGAAATATACATTTATATGTATGTATACTGTAGACTATGTCAACCTTGGCTCTGTTGCAGCATGTTATCTGTAACTAGTAACTGAAGTTGTCATACATGGAGGGAAATTACAACACTTGCCTCCAAAATGTACGCAGTTGGAAGTATAAATGATCATAAAATGCAAATACCTGAGGAAAGTACAAGGGAGGGAGCATAAACTCAAGGATACAGTGTTTGACTATAAACATGTTCTATTTAAATAGCTACAAGCTCTTTGTCGAGCTTTTTATTTGATACATTTTCTATTCCCAGTGGTGGCATTTAGAAGTACAATTTTAAGGGTACTTGTACTTTACTTGAGTATTTCCATTTTATGCTACTTTATAACGTTTCTTGTTATGGTTAATCATATGCTTTACTCCGCTGCTTTTCTTACAGAGCTATAATACTTGTGTTTGCAGCTTTACTGTATGATGAGTTGATAAAACATAAAACCACCCCAATCCACCTCTGCCAACCACAGCATTATAATATTGCACACACACATATTCAGGCATCAGTATTAATAGATAATAATCCAGTAATATAATATAGATTAATATAACCCTTACTGAGGTCACTGTTCTGCATTAGGAGTATAAGTACGTTTAATATTTTGTGCATTTTGTCAATGATTCACAGATATTTTTCCTGAAATAACTTGCATACAGGCCTTTTACATGTAATGGGGTGTTTTACATTGAGGATCTTTTACTCAATTGTAGGATCCAAATACTTATTTCACAACTGCCTATTCCCTTATCACCTTGACATAATTGTGAGAATGTGATCGTGGCACCTGAGCCTCAGACACCTCTGACATTATGCAGTGTGATTTCTTATCATTTGTCCCTTTTGATTCAATTTAGGCCACTTCCAACTTTTGAGAGAATGAGTTTTTTGTGAAGACTGTAAGCTGATGCAAAAATCATGACATCACTGGGCTACTGTATTGCTAAATAATTATCAGGAAAACAGCTAAGCAGCACAGGGAGGAAGAGGCTGTTTCATCTGAATTCCAACTTTTCCTCAAGTCAGCAGTATTCACAGTGATCATTGTGATTGGTGTTTCGTCAGGCATTTTTGCCCTTGCCTTCCTTTGTTTTCCCCTGTTATAGTGTCACTCAGCTGTCTTGTTGTAATACCTTAACCTAGATAATAGCTCAACATGATCAGCATGGCTAATCTCACAGCTCAGGTTCTGCTCACACGCAGACACCAAAGTGCTGACTAGGAGCATAGTGAGTGGGTTAAAGAACCATCAGTGTGACTGACAGTGGGATTTATTGGTGTACTAGTAGCTAACACAGTTAATATACTGTTTTATGACGCAATGCTGCAAAATAGCACTTCATCCCATGATTTTCAGGAAGCCTGGTAGACCTGTGAGTGAACCACATGGTAAGATTTACAGGGTCACAAATTTCACAATTAGTAGGTGATAATTGATCACTGAGTAACTTATTTGAACTTTCTTTAAAACTAACTCCAGATTAGTACAATATTTGCCTCCAAATGTATTGAAAATCACCACAACAGGATCTCATTACACCATTCTGGGATTTTTCCAATAAGGTATCAATAAATAGCTGCTAATTTCTCTCATGTAATTATAGATAACTTCAAACTGGATTCTGCTTGATTTCAGCTTTACTTAAACTGGATGTTATTATTTGTATTGTCTCAAAATATATTTTCTTGAAAAAGTTACATATAAACATGTTACATGCAGTAAAGACATTAATATTTGACCTCATTAAGCAAGCACACAATGAGACTCTTAAAATGGGAAATCTGTTCCTGGACTTTTCTTGATTACAAAGTTGTATTTGTCCGCAATTCTCAATTTCTTTGTGGCTTACAATCAAAAAACAATGGCATTAGGATATTTGATACAAAGTTGTACTGATCTGCTGACATAATAGAAAGTGGTGAGAATTTAAATGGTTAAAAGCTGTACTTCACTGTACTTCAACTAACAAGAAGTTAAACAGAAACAAGTTGGAAATATAGCTGCAGCAACTCAGTTCAGATTAGTAGACTGCTGAGTTGAAGTTAGACAGAAACCAGTTGGAAGTTACCTGAAAATGTTTTGAAGAAATTAGAACCAATGTATCTATTTTCTATCAAAAAAAATATCCACAAATATTATGATTAGATAGTGTTGGAGGGGATTTTTTATACATGATAAGGTAATTATTGTAGTTATTTGTGGGTCATTTCAAAATAAGACATTTAAAAAGAATGACTTGTGAATTATTATTTATTCTCCATGAAATTTGCTGACCTGTAAAATGAATTCTTACCAACAACACTTACCTTTCTGTCTCACACTGCTGACAGTGACATGAACCTTATTGAAAAAAAAAATCCCGTGTGACTCAGTTTTTGCTCTGACAATGCAGTGGGAAACATGTGCTCTCTTGTCACAGTGTCTTGTGCCATTTTGACTTTTTATAGAGAAATCTAATCAGCAGTTTCATCAGGATGCCCACTGTGCAGGAACATGGCTTTAAAAAGAGGCTGGATGCCAGACTGGCAGACAGCTCCTGTGAATTAAAGTAACCATCCTTCAGTGATTTCATTTAGCGGTTGCCTTGGTGACTCACGTAAAGCAGTCAAACACAACAGCGCACAGAGATAATTTGATCATTCTTGACCTCTGAAGTGTGGGATTGTGAAGAGAAGAATATGAATTCATTGGCTGCATATCCTCCAATAAGGCCAATCACATTCAGGTATGCACAAAGCACAGCAGCTGCTCCCAGCACCTTCCTCTTCTTCATAAGCAGTCTATCTTGAATATCTCTAACCAACATGAGGCAGTTTATGGTGTGACAAACTTATTTGGGTTTGGTTTCATCTGAGATACCAGATCCCATAAAACCAATTAATTAACACTTGCAAATATTCAATGAGAGCTTCAACTGTGTGGATGAAATATTAGCAGACTAATAAAATTTGGGGCGGCTGTAGCTCAGGGGGTAGCGCAGGTTGTTTAGCAATCAGAAGGTCACTGGCTCAATCTCTCTCTCCAGCTGCATGTCACAGTAACCTTGGGCAAGATACTGAAGACCAAATTGCTACTAATGAGCAGGTAGGCACCTTGCATGGCAGCCTTTGCCATCAGTGTATGAATGTGTGTGTGTGAATGTGACAAGCGCTTTGATCAGTAGACTGGGAAAGTGCTATAGAAATGGTGGTCCAATAGCCAGATGTTAATGGGTTTTTGTCCCATGTGAAAAGGGTATATGAGAGCTAACCAGTAAAGCTGCAGCTAAATAATAAACTGAACTCCGCAAGCTCCGTAAAGCTGAAGGCAGCTGCAGATTCTGATGATAATACCCTGTAGTTTTGTCACTTTTCACCCCTTTCACACTGTTATTTACATATTTATTACAGCTACTTAAACATAAACTGATATTTTGGGATATATGCCCACTTTTTGAACAACTTTGGTTCCGCAAATGAATTTCCTATTAAATTACTACATGGAATCAATTGTTCCTGAAAATCCATCTTTAAAAGGTTTAAAGCCTGGAACCAAACTAACCAACAAAATAAATGGAGAACTTGATTTGGAGCAAAACAATTAATGTGAGACGTAATACAATTTATATATAAAGAGCAGGGATAATTAATCTCATAAACCATTGCTAATATTTTCTTTCCAATGCCTTCTAATTTACAAACATTAATACATGTCTGGACTTGTGGTGATTTTCATCCCTTTGGATACTTTTCATCATCTATTAAAAAAAAAAAAAAAAAAAGCATGTCAGAAAGAGATATCCAGGTTGCTCCTTATTAAAAGTACAGCACTGATCGTGGTAGCTGTAACCTCGCTAGCTGACAAGACTTTTGTAGGTGTGGAAAACATTTCCATGGTAACAGCAAGCTCCACCTATCAGACATGTCACTTTTACATTGGCTTCTACAGGAACAGGAAGATCGCTTCACTATCACAAAGCTTGTTATGCTTGAGTCAATCTTGGTTATTTTATAATGGCTTATAATCAACATTTTTGATTCAGAAAATGAATGGGATTATCACTTCTGGAGCCTTATTGCCGATCTTTTTATCTTGTCTGGACTATAAGCAGCCAAGGGACGTTAGCTTAGCTGGTGTTTGGCATAGCTTTTGCTTATTTTTTGTATTCAATCAATCAATCAATCAATCAATCAATCAATCTATTATTTAAAGTGCAAAATCACCATGGTACATGGTCTCAATACACTTTACAATAAAATCAAGTACAATAATAACAGACAGTAGTAAAACACCAGAGGAAAATGATAAAACGGTTAAGAATTAGTTTAAACCAAAATATTGGGTAAAAAGGTATGTTTTAAGACAGGACTTAAAAATTGCAGTGGATGTAGCTTCTTTAATATCTAGTGGGAGGCCATTCCATAGAAGAGGAGAACAGTAAGAGAAGGCCCTGCCACCAGCTGACTTTTTATTGATTGATGGGATGACGAGAAGGTTTGAACTAAGAGAACGAAGAGGGCGTGATGGAATGTAGGGAGAAAATAGTTCAGTTAAATAAGATGGTGCAAGTCCGTTTAAAGCCTTATAAGTTAAAAGAAGAACTTTAAAATCGGCTCTAGCCTGAATGGGCAGTCAATGTAATGATGCCAGGACAGGAGTTATGTGACAGAATCTGCTTGTTTTTGTTAAAAGTCTGGCGGCTGAATTTTGCACAAGCTGAAGACTCCTAGTGGTACTGATGGGGAGGCCAGAAAAAAGGATATTACAGTAATCTAAACGGGAAGACACAAGGGCATGGATAACCACCTCGGCGCTACGGCGGGATAAAGCAGGGCGGATTTTGGCAATATTACGCAGGTGAAAGACAGCCGTCTTGGTGATTTCCTTGATGCGAGTCTGGAAAGTCAAGGTTGGATCAAAGATGACACCTAGGTTTCTAATGTGCATGCTTTCAGAAATCGAACATCCATCAATATTAAGACAGAAACTCTCGGAAGAGAACTTTAATTTGAATAATTATTAGGCTTAATCACCAGCAAATCGGTCTTAGCAGTATTAAGCATGAGAAAGTTATGAC
The DNA here is from genome assembly GCF_900880675.1 of Sparus aurata. NCBI lineage: Eukaryota > Metazoa > Chordata > Actinopteri > Spariformes > Sparidae > Sparus > Sparus aurata. The sequence continues at coordinate 26,782,270 of NC_044202.1, read as the reverse complement.
TCATCCAGATCCTGATTCGGTTTACACATATTTCCAGGTTTTGTATTTGAGCGGGGTCATTAGGCTGTAGTGGAATGTATAGCTGTGTGTCATCAGCATGTAAGTGGAATTTTATACCATATTCTTCAATTATCCTACCCAGAGGGAGCATATAAATACAGAACAACAGAGGGCCCAGGACAGACCCCAGGGGCACACCAGCAGTAACTGTAGAGGATTCAGGATGCAGGGCTGATTGCTGCTAACTGAAACCTGCCTACACAACAACGCTGCTGGATGTGGAGCTAAATCTCTCCTTACAACAAAAAAGGCATTCTTACCAGAGTTTCTGAGATGACGCCAACAAATCCTTCACTAGAATTGTTTGCTGAACCTCAAACCAAAAAAGAGCAGCACTGGATTGGCGTGAGGTGGGAATCAGGAGGTGGGGGTTTCCTATTAAATAACATCACGGAGCAACCAAATGTTTCCTCGCTTGTTTGCTGCTACAGTCGGGAAGTAAACAAGTGATCTCATCTGTCTCAACTTCAACGACAACTTGTTTTCATGTCATTGTGCATGTCTACTAGCTGACAAAATTTAAAATATACTTTTACACAGGAGTCTGCAGTAAAGCAAGATGCTTTACTCTGTAATTTACCAGGAAACTCTGCTTAATCAAATGACCACAGGCAGAATGCCAAGTGGAGAGACACATATTTACCTGTACTGAGCATACAGCACCTTCCAATCAACAAACCCAAACACAATCTTGACAGTAACATCACAAGCATTAAGGTATCAGTTCCTGATACAATGGAAGGAAGTGCGTCACAGACGTGCTGTACCTTGAGACAAAGAAGAATGGAACAGCGCTCAGGCAAAACAGCAGAGAGAGAAGGGGAAACATTGGAGCATGTGGTGGAAGAAGTGAACAAATAACGGGGTCTGAGCGGAGAGAAGAATGAGTGGTAGGGGGACTTCTGAGCAGGCACAGAGTGGTCAACACAGCCACCTGCGGCTCGCAAACAAACAGGACCCCGGTGTTCCTTCCACTTTTACTGGATTGCTTTTTTAGTGGAAGAAACCAAACACTTCCCCCCACTCTATACTCGAAACCAAGGAAAGGAAAATGCTGGCTGCCTGACAAAAATGGGCTTTTATATCGGCGTATTATTTTGTTTTGGTTGTCCTGCGTGTTGTTTTCCTCGTCGCTGGCCCGAAACAGTCAAATCAAATAGCGTTTCTGTGTGAGTGTGACGCGTCTCAGTGCAGCCACAGTGCACACACAATGGGCAAGTTTATCTTACTCCGTCAACAAGGTTGTCAGTGTAATTTATGAGTATGCTGGTCTGAGAGCAGGCTGAGGGCTGTGCAGCTTGGAATGTTAATGGGTTTTGGTCAAGGAACTGAGTTGTCCGCCTGCTTTTTGACCTCATCCTCCTTTCTGCGCTTGACGACTTGAACCAAACCAATCTGAAGCTTAAGGAAGGAGCTGCCTTACATCTTAAAGATGTTACATGTGAGGTTGGTTTGGACAATTGTCAGAACATCAGCGGTGCTTTATCACTGTTATTTTCCCAGAAATCACCTGTTAAACTAAAAGCGTGGGCAGTACAGTTGCATCATTTTATTTTGGATTTTTGGTTGATGATGTTTTAGTTTCAGGACTTTTGATCTCTTCAGCTATTGAAGCAGCTACCCATTTGTCCTGGAAGACTGGAAACACTCACACATCACTTCGTGCTCATCAAAAGATTTTTCCCAGGAAGTGGTAAAAGTGTTTAGAGCAACAAGTCCAAAAGCTTTTCTGCACTGGAGGTTGAATCACGCTGAATATTACTGTAAATGCAGAGAAGACGCCCCATTTGGAAAACAAGGATTTTGAAGATACAGTTTTATCCTCATTGCTACCGAGTCTCTTAATCAAGCAGGGTTGTACTGGGAAACTTCACTCCAGTTCTGTTACAGCTTAGTGAAGATTAGAGCTGTTGGCTTGTCTTTAGATGCAATCTTGCATTTTTGGTGTTAACATATAGAATTCTTTGTGTTCAGCTTTACGTGCTAATATCTCGCTCATTTCGTCACATGTTGCTCTGGGGCTTATCCTCACTGTAGAATAATCCACATTGTTTCAACTCAAATTATCTGGGTCCTCTGTGGAACATGTACTGTACAATCAGACGGGGGAATATGTGTTGTTACTGATGTGCTTTTAGATTGGCCCCACTGCTGCCTCTCTGGTATCTTACTAGTCTACTTATTGTAAGCCTTGTATCTTAATTGAAATACTAGGTAAGTAGATGTATAGAAATATGTCTACTTAAGTTTTCACATTTTATTCCATCAAGAAGGCTGGATCCAGTTTTCCATACTTTTTAAAAAAAGAAATAATATTTTGAAATATTTGAATATATAACCAAATCAGCAGACACATATATTCAATACTATTGTTATGTCAATGGAGTGTCATATGAATGCCACTGTTGATGACATGTAGCATTTAGCAACACATTTAGACATTATGCGAGCACAGAAAGGCTTAAGACATTGACCTGTTATTTCTGTGCCATTTAGAGATACCAGACAAAAGCAAAATCCAACTAAATTTAACAACAGTTAACAGTACACGCAATATTTATTTTCTTGAAAGCATGATAACATACATAAAGTAAAGCTGAACCTGATTGTAATGTCATTTTTGACCAGATAGCATTAATTGTAAGGTTAATTGGTCAGCAGAGTTATTGTCCATCTAATATTTGTTGATATATTTAAGTCTAATTGATTGTCAGTTTGGTTTGAAATAGATCAACTTACATTCATGATGTCTAATGATATAGCAAGGGAATTACCTAAAATGTTCCCATATAAGTTTTTACAATTGAATGGGAGAAATCAATGCTTGTAAGATAGTACTGTGTAACAACACTTGCAAGAGATGTATGATTTCAACAGTTCTAAGCTGTGCCTGTTGTTTAGCCTACTGAACAAGTGTCGGTTCAGACCTCTACATGTTCTTGGACAATATCTTGGACATGAGAACATTTTTGGCTCTTTGGACAAAACTGTATTGTGATTAATATTTGCAGAGGAACATAGACAGAGTCTGTGACTCTACCCATGGGTTTCTTAAGGGACGTTTTGAAGCATGCAGTCATGTCGTCAGTTCTTTGGAGGGAAAAAAAGCTGGAGATGGACTGCAATCACTTCTGAATGTGATACATGGAGACACCTGTCAATCAAGAAAGACACACTGAAACACCTCTCTTTAAGTCTTCATATCTTCTTAAAGGACGCACAAAAAAAATAAAATAAATGAAGGTATCAACTGAGACTCCAACGTCTTACATTCATTGATCAAACAGAAACGTGGAGCTGCACGGGATTATGGGAAAGGGGAGGGAGTGGTAGTTGATCTTCTTCCTGGGGTCGACTCCTCTGGTGCGTCCATTCCCTCCGGCTCAATGGAGCCTTAATGTGAGTGTGGAAAAGTGGAAAATTTAATTAGGCTGCCAAGGGGGGTTTGTGTCACTTGGCATGAGCCATCCCCCACCCTCCCACCCCAACCCACTACCACCATCAGCCCCTCCTCCTCCCACCCTCACTCACCCTCTGCTCTTATCTAATTTGCTGGAACCACCCGGTTGTTTACGCTTCTTTTTGTATTTTTAACCAAAGTCCTTTGGGACATGACCTACTGGGCCAAAGGAGCAGATAGAAGTCAACAGTTTACAGCTGCACAGAGGTTTTGAAGCGGGTGAGACCTGATGTGGCGGAGCTGCCACTGAGCACGGATGTGTGGATACGCTGAAGCAGTGTTGGCTGCTGCATGGAGAGAGGGGCTAACACACTGATTGCCATTTCTATCTCACTGCTTGTGTGACAATATAATAAGGGGCTACCACCACACTAATGACACTCAGCTTAAATTTAGATTATTGGTCATAGGTCGGCTTTTGGATAACTATTGATATCTTCTAATCACAGTGGTGAACCCACATGTGAAAATGACATGATGTGACAGCAGTGTCAAAATTATCTGATGTTCCTTCACTTGTCTGAAGCGCATGTGTGTGTAGCTTCAGTATTTACTGAAGAGACACATTCCCCTGAATTTCTAAGTTGGACATTTTGCTTCATTCTCATTGTTATGCCTTGTTTGACGGCTCAGTCAAGGACTGGACAACCAGATTAAATTTACAAATGTTTTAGGCATGGCCAGATTTTTTTCGAGGCCCAGAAACAACAATACAAATTGACACTGAAATGTGTGGCACTGTGTCACACAGTGCGAACATTGTACATTGTCCTACATAACACGACAACAATTCACTAAATGAAAGTGGCAACACTGAATTTACTAGTGGACTAACTGCACACATCCCAAGTAAATAAAAAAAGTGTGGCTGTTGAGGTGCAATTTGTAAGAATTGATTTCATACTCCAAACAAATAGGGGGTGGCATATCACATAGTAACCGCTAACATGTGATAACTGTAGCCTTCATTAGCTAGTTAGCTCAGCAAGCCATACATCTATAGTGGTCTGGACTGGAAGCTCTGCATTCTACTGATCATTTAGTTAACTTTTGTGCTAACAACGTTTCAAACTAAAATGAAGGCTAACAATTTGGCCCTCTAAAATAGTTACATGTAGAGGTTCTTGCAGCTTGTGATGCCACATTCACATCCAGGTTACACAAATGATTGCTTTTGTTTGGACGGCACTGTGTAACACATTACTTTAGTCATTGTTGACAAGGGAAGTTTGAGTATCGCAACTATTTAGACCAGTGGCAGAGTCGCTCAGCCTTGCTTCCAGTTTTGCTTGGTGGCCTCTCGATGTATTACAGTGAAAAGCATTTTCCCCAGCAGCATTATAAATGAGGCATCAGTAAAATTGTTGAAAGGACACCACCAACTCCAAATAAGGTCAAAGTATGACTCTCTTATTATCAATTTGTGATCCATGGAGGTTTCATATTTGTACAACTTTCCTCGAGCTGAGTAATTTATGTCGTTTTATGGGCCAAGTGTGAACTCACATAAGCTGATATTAGTTTTGTTGGTTAGGCATGCAACAGTTACACGGGAAATACCCAAATATCACTAGGCTGTTGTAGTTCATGTCAGTAAGGTAATGGTATGAATGGACACATTTGACACAGTTTGATGACTCCTTGTATTTAAATGTGACTTCAGACACTCTTGGCTACAGTCTGAAGTCTCAATACTGTGGAAGCTGGTGGACCAAAAACGTTTAAGTCCATGCAGACCATGCACAGAGATAAGATTCCAAAATGCAAGTTGAAATGATATTAAATTGATGCCCGAGCTGTACTTCATCACGTGGCTGCGTCACATCCGCTCAGGCTCAAAAGAAAAGTTTTCCTTCAACTCGTCAGGAACCATGCTCATCCCTTGTGCACTCTTTCAACTTCCAACACATGGATATTTATTTTTCGGAAGTGGGGAGGGGGGTTGAGGTGAAGCGGGAAGCCGGTGGTGGTGGAGGGATGAAGGAGTCTTGTCACATTACATGTACCTGTCTGTGTGCATCTTCACTTGCGGCTGTCATCTCACCTGACAGGTCTATCAGTGTCCACGGCTGATCAGAACACGTCCCTCAGCCTGACAGGCTGAACCGACAGCGCCGCAATCCAGACTGACAGCTCCTCAGGTAGCTGGTGGAGGGAAGGAGGAAGGGAGGGAAGAATCTGTGGGCGAGAGGCATGACAAAGGCTGCTGAGGAGTAAAAGAACACACACACAACAAGAGGAGTAAATTAAAGTTAGTAAACATCCTAAAATAATCAACCGGGCATGACAGAGCTGATAATAAAGTGATTCTGAGATAACACTTAGTGACTGAGCGATTGTTGCCAAACATTACCTTTAAAACCCCCCAAATCCATTTTCTGCTATGGAAACACAGGGTGCCAGTTTGAGTATTTTTGAGTAAATTGAGTCTCACTTTTTACGACAATCAAGCACACTGAACCAAGGCCAAACTGCTTGCTTAATGCAGGGGAACCGACGGCTGTATTCCAGAGAAAGAACACCTGCGGGATGTGCTTTGGTTAACCCATGAAAGCTTTAAATCAAGTGTTTATGATCACACCCAAGGGGAAACGAGGAGGGAGCCCCCCTGCTCTTTCCCCTTTCCGACAAAAATCTTTATTTATTTTGTCAAAAGCCATCAAAGACAAGCCCATCCAGAATGCCTCAACAACATGAAGAAAAAACCTACGAGCTCCAGTGCGAAGACTCATTTTATCAGCTTAGCTATGCTCTCCTGGCTTCTCATGTACGACAAGTAATTAGCAATTAACAATCAGGGTTTAACTAGATCCAGTTATTATCTGTAAGCAAGCAAGAGGGGGGAGAAAAATATCTGCAGCTTTGACTTGGGAGTGCATTAGAAATTCCTGTACTACTCGAGTTCGATGAAAAAGAAGAGTGAGGGACCCAAGCAGTAATTCTCTCATTTTCACGACATCTCTGGGCCATTTTTTTTTTTTTTTTAATTCCCAGATCAAACAGGCTGTAACAAAGGCCCCAAATCCCCCCTCCGCTCTCCTCCTCCTGCTCTCTCTTTCCAAAATTAGTTAAGCCTCTCAGCTCCATCATCCTCAACATGGCTCGCATCAACAACCCTACGCTGCATTGCAAATGCTGCCTAGCCTCTGAAATCCACCCCTCCTCACACATGCTCCTCTTCAACCCCCCTCCCTCAAAGATGAGGCGGGGGGAGAAAACTCCCCATATGTCACTCTGAATTTGTACTTACAGGCAAAACACAAAGTACCCCACAGTCTCGAGTTTGTGATTTCACCCCCTCCTCCCTCTTTCACTTGGCTAACTGTTTGTCTTTTGTCTTTTCTTGGGGAATATGTGAAGTCAAAAGGCTGCTGTTGAAAAAAAGATGATGAAAAAGAAAAAAAACAGAATCAGGCGAGGGTGACAGCCTGGGTGATTCGGACACGATGACTGGGGAGAAAAGCAAACAGTCTCAAATAAGACTGTCCGCCTGTACTGCTCTGACATATTTAGGCCTTTTTGAAGCTCCTTGTTTCCTTCTGATTACCTCATTCTTGCTTCTGCCACAACTGTTTACCATCTCTCTTCTCAAGGTGATGATTCAGGATTTTCAAACACTTTTTACACATTCCCTCCTTTTCTGTTATCATCTTTCCATATACACTGCTTTGTCCATCTTCCACATAATTTCTGCTCTTCAAAAGTTTCCGGCAACTAGCCCGACTTCTGAGGTTAAGTGGGGTGAGTGATGCCAAGAGCTAACTCTGGGTTATTGCCCAGGAAGGTGCTCTTTGCTGAGCTTTAAGTGATCCTGTTTCACACAGTTGTCAGTTCTCTGGGCTGGCAGGTCCTTGCTGCCTCTGAGCTAGCTGCTTATAGGGTTGTCACCAAAGCAATTCATGTTAATCTAATGCTAATATTCATGTGTTCCAGTTACCTTTCAGCTATAAAGACACCTGCCTCTGGAGCAGACAGGCCTTCCTTAGCATCCACTACATGAGCTTGGGTCAGGTTAGCTGTCCTGCCACCTGCAAGGCCAGATTGGAGATGAACTTCTTGATGAACACCACTCGCTTGTCCTTTCATCCTCTGAGGGAAATTGACCATTGCATCTTCAATCATTCCTCGCATCGAGTCCCAGTCCGGCAAAGCGTAAACTCAGTCGGACCACAAAAAACCCCACTCTCATCAATTTAATCATCCCCCGTCCACAGATTCCGAGCTAATTATTCCAGCCTTTAATTATTCCATCCGACTGCCGTTGAGATCTCTTAAAGACGGCTGGATTAGTGGATTTGGAGTATTAGCTCGGAGGGTTGGCAGACCTCTGCACTGTGATTCAGGGGGCTGAGAAACACATCTTCAAAAGGTACCTACAGCAGCACCTTCACAGGATCATTACACTGGATAAATCCATGTTAAGTTGCTTAAAGGCGTGTAAAGGTGAGCCATGTTTAGGTGTAGACACTTTAGAGGGAGGAGGCTAACTAAATGTGAGTTTAAGCCACTTTGGAAGGAATTGTTTACAAGTTACTTTAAGGGATTATGTCAACTTGGGTCACCATCAAGGACTGAAGAAAACTTGGAGGGAACAAGAAGGAATACTTCTTTCCAGATCTAACTTTTTACACATTTCAGTGTCATGGTCTGTATTTCAAACAATATTTTAAGCTCTATATTTTGAATATTAGTATTCAATGACTCTTGGTAATTTAACTAATGTAAACCCTTTATTCAGATTTGGCATGCTTGGGTTCACACAGAGGGCCAAATCCACATGGAAATTCACCACTATTGAAAATCAATTGCTACCTTTTCAGTGCAAAGTCACGATGTCTCCAGTTGACTGTCAATTTAAAGCACTGTTTGCTCATGTTGCTGAAGATGTTAGCCATCAGCCTGCTACCCCTCCCTTGAACTCCCTCTCTCTCAAAAACAACCTCCCCCCAGATCTCCGAAATGAGAGCAGCCCGTCCCGCGGCTGACAGCAGAGATTTTTTGAGAGCAGGTCGGGAAAGGTTAGAGCAAGAAACATGGAGCGGGGCAGTGAAAAAGACAAAAAGAATCTTGCATTTTAATTATTTTATTAAGAGCCTTGATGCTATTAAATGCCCCAGATACATTCACCCTATAGTACTCAATTAGACTTGACAGTTGCTGCATTACCAACAATAAATATAGCAAAGGGCTGAGCCTTAGGCCAGGAAGGACCCCCAACTATGACCCTGATATTTAATGATGAAAACAAGCAGGCGCACACTCTGCGCCACTCAGGCGCATGCATGTGCACGTCCATGCATTCTCTTACACACGCCCACTGTGTGTTTTGGCTCCTTGATACACAAGCAAATCGGGGCCTGTAAAAAACAACATCTCTTAAATTCATCAATGCATTACACCTAAAGACCACCTTTGCCCATTTGGAAGACAGGGGGTAATTTTAAACTTTAGGAGTATGACAGCATTAAAATAATAAAGGACAGAAAACTGTTTCCCTTAAAAATGCATTTTATTTAAGTCAGCCAGTCCTTTATTTAGAAAATATATTCAGTTTCTGTTTTTGACCACACTAGTAGCAGTGTGACTCATGGGATTGCAGTGTTGCTTGGCCAGTACACTATTTTGATGGCTGCCATTGCACAGGTATTCAACATCCCGAGAGGATAAAACCTAAGGAATTTGGTAACATTTGGTAATAGACATTTATCTTCCGAACATGAAAAATGATTGGTGAACTCTGAAGTAATCCAGTGCCACTGACTCTCCACTACTATGGTAGTACTATCAGCCTCAGCTGTACTTGGATTTTATGTTAATATGGTGCTGCAGGGATGACTTGAAAAACCTGGGAGTTAAATACATATTCATATTTTGTTCCACAACATGAAATACATCACTAAATTACATTACATTCTAATTATAACCTCTGTAAGTGTCTGAAAATAAGCGGTTGTTGAAAAGTGGCTTACTGAGACTACAGATGTCATCAGGGACATTAAACACCATCACCTCAAAACTCTCAACTTCTCACTAGTCTGTCTTTACAGGCAGATTGTAGATTGAGATAGTGTTGGTGACTAATGTTCACTTTTTACTTCTTGGTCGATGGTAATTTTACGGTGAGACTACAAAAATCATCATCCCTGCAGCACTCTATCTATTAGAAAATGTTAACATGCTAACATTTTTCACTAATATAGTGAAACATTAACTGCTAAACAGAACACGACATTGTTATTTTGGTTCTAAAAGCAATCCACTTGACTAGAGTGGGTACAAAACAATTTAAATGTTATCATACAGAATGTCCCAAATTGTAATAGTCAAACCATCAGTCATCTTACAGGGTTGTGACACTTAAGAAAAATGTATCCAGCACTTTGCAGCTGCTTCTTTCAAAATTGAAGTTTATGGGAAATGGTCATTTTGGTTCTATGTGTGTCACATGATGTTGTAATTATAGGTAATTACAAAGTGGCTTAAAAGCCCAGCACTGTTCCTGGGGGCTTGTTATCAAAGCACAGCCTTTTTTTAAAATCATAATCATAATAAAGTCTGGATGTTGTGACCACTCTCAAGTCTTTCCCACCATCATTATGTAACCAGTGATACCAAGGATAATATCCAATACAACACAGTGCAGGTCAAAGATAAAACAATGACACACTGTCAGGGATAACAGGCTAATTTACTGGGTACAAATTTGAACAAAACATGTTTTTACCTACAGTACTGTCAACATGTCTTCACAGGGCTCGAAACAGTCACATAGAAAATACAATTTAAAGGCAAAACTAGTTGTAGGTCATTTTGACATTGACAGTGGAGGCAAAAGAGAAAACTGTGTGAGTGACAAAGACAAACAAACAGTAAACCAAGGGGTTTTACATCATTCCTGCAGCTCTTTGTGATTTTAATAGTTTACATGTTGTTTACATATCAACAAATATCTGTTTATAGCATGGCCCCTCTGGATGAAGTGCTGTGAGCCCAACCCTCTGTGGTTTGACTGCTTGAAGCTAGGTATCATTGGCACAACACATGAAACAATACTAATTATTGTTGGATCCGACAGTCAAATTATTCAGGTTCTCGCAACATGTTCCTGTTAAAGTTTCTCTGCAAAATAAAGCCCCTTACTGTTAGCTGGCAACAAGCAAGAAACAATCATCAATTTAGCCTTCTCCAACAAAGTTGTGTGACATGAGCACAATGTGCACATCATCCTTTAGTCATCACATCAACTGCTTGTGTTTACAGCATATGTTTGTGCTAATTTGAAATAGTTTAGTAGTATTGTTGTGTAAGGTTTAAGCTACAGCATATTGCAGCAGAGTCTGGACGACTTCTTTTAAACTTCTAAACCAAAGTGGCTTCTCACTGAAACTAAGTTAACAAGTGGATGTACAAAGCCGCAACCACTCCAAGGTCATACTAACTGTGGAATTCACAGAGTCAGTGTCCAATCAGAACAGTGTCATTCATTTCACATGTCTCAGATGTCAGTCTGTGCATATTAATATACAAATTTGAACAACAGGATGCACAAACACACACATTCAGATACAAATTCCCACAGGCAGCTCTCCAGGCATGTCATTAAGCTAGAGGATACTAGAGTTTCCCATTGGCAAAGGCTCCCTCTTGGAACTGAGGGATAAAGCTCTTGAAGTATGCCCTGGGTGAGAGACAGAGAGAGGAGAGGAGAGGAGAGGGAAGAGAGAGAGAGAGAGAGAAAGAGAGAGGGAGAGGACAGTAAATACAACATCAAAATATGACAATAATTGTGTGTCAGCTGCTTAAAAGCATCTAACAAATTCACTGGGTCTGTCCCAGACGCAGCATGTATCTGCATCTACATGAGTACAGATGAAAGTCAGACTGTGTTTACGTGTTACAATTACATCTGTGCATGAGATATGTACTCTGCATGTGTTAACACGGGAAACACAACTCAGCTGCAAGTGAGAAATCAAACGGGGAAAAAAAACCCAGCAGCCCACAACGTATTTAGCCACATATTCAGGTGGTGTGCTCAGGTGTATGTGTATATGTTCTATTTGAACATTTGGGTAAATAAGCGTATTCACTTTCTTACAGAGAGTTGGATGGGAAGATTATTACCGCTTTCATTTCTGTTAATTCAATATGTTGCTTAGTTTAGCTTAGCAGAGAATTACTTTATTTTCATGACCTTAGAATGAACTTTTAATATCTACAAAGAGTGTAGGTCTTTCTTCATAGTCCAACGTGTTGCACCACCATGTCTCTAAAGTAGCCCAGCCCATATAATAACTTTTTTACCTTTGTTGTAGGGGAATCATTGTTTGTATGTAAGCCTAACTTTATCAGTTTCTTATTAATGCAAATTAATGGAGAATTTGCTAGCTGGCTAACCAAACAGATAGTTTGGTTAGCCACCTTACTGCCCTGTAAATAAATCTCTACATGGTTAGTAAAAAAAGGCTGTTCCTGGAGGCTCTTTTCTTGGACTGGCATGATGTTTTATTTAAAGGGCTTTCCCTTTGGTGAGTTGCATAGTCAGAACAGTCAGGTTAAAAAATGGATAAAAAAAAAAAAACTCTTTGCAAAAGCTTTTTTCAACCAAATCCAGGAGCTAACAGACCAGAATCAAAATAGGTCTGCAGAATTTTTTGTAGAGTCATTAAGATAAATGGCAAAAGAAAGAATTTCAAGGGTAATCTATGAACAAAACAGATAATATATAGCTTTATGAAACTTCAATAGTCACTCTGATCTTTCAAATATTTACAGCAGCTGTTAACCTTTGCCATGCAGAAAGCAAACACTTTCCAGGCTGTAACCCACGCCTATAGATTTACTCTGATGGGGTCGTACCAGTTAATGTTTATTGAAGGTGGAATGAAATCTGTGAATATCAACAAATGGTCTGCATATAGTGTGGTCCAGACAATATGGTCTTATTGTATCACACATCTAATGCAATCATACATGATTTATTCAGCATGATAGAAGACTTTGTCTGACTTATCTGAACGTTTTTTTCAGACTTAACAGTCTTGGAGGACAGTCTTTTAATGCACTTGAATTTGTGGAGCACAGCGTATTTCAAAACATGCCAGCCATTATGTTGCTTCTGATTTTTGGGTTGTTCTATATTTCATTCCGACTCTCATGTGGAAAATGCTTTAAAGTGTAAACAAATAAAAAACATTATTTCCGAAATGCTATCTACATACTAATCTACATACTTGGCCCTCTTTGCCATCTCATTGCCATCCCAGCGAGGGCTGTAGGGATACGACTTCTGCACCTGAGAGTAGAGCTGACCACTGTTGGTAAAGTGGTAGACAGACTGGAAGGTGAGGGTGGGCTGGTCTCTGGGGAAGTACAGCGGGAGATCCACTATGAGGAAGAGAGGGACAGAGACAGGGAGGTATTTAGAAGGACAAAGAGGAGCAAAGGGTTACTGTGCAGTCTCAGAACTGATCCATGTGTGTGTTTTGTAACTTTCCTACCATGTACTAGGAAGCAAAAGTCTTTCCACATGAGGAGAAGAGTGAGTTTTGTGAATCCCTCTGCATCATACTCCACCATGCCCCTGAAATAAACACAGATTCATTTCTGCAAAGTCTCCAGGTCTCATTTGACACCCACAGGATGTCCTTGTAAAAGCACAGGGACACTGACAAAAAAAAATGACTGCTGAACACATGTTGGGATCACTTAAGTGGAGGATGATTTGGATGATTTATCCGATTTGGTTGACTCACGTTCCGAAGTGGCTAAGGAAGGCAGCGATGTACTCTCTCCTCTTGTGATAGCCTTGGATGACATACTGCACCTAGAGAGTACAAAGTTAAAGGTTTAGTACACAATAGAAATAGGCAGAATCCATGGCAAAAGCAAAAACAGCATTTGAACCATCAAAACAAAACACGAAAAATCAAAAACTATACAGTTGGTGTATTTGTGGCATTTATTTGACTTCACAGTTAAAAGGCATCTGCTGCACCCACAGGATATGAAAATCAGACTTTTATAGATTTTTTGGCTGATTAAGACTTAAGTTAACACAAAAATATCTGTTCAAACTTTTAACTTTTTCCTGATCGGAAAAAAAAGCTCCCAATGAAAAAACAGTAAAACTGAAACAAAGCAGTAATTTTAGTTTGTGATGTCCAAATGGGTTGCCCAAAAGCAAATAATTGTTAAAGGACTGCAGACTTATCATACTTCAGGCCAAACTCTAGTATATTCAAATCATGGCATACAGAGCTGAGTGTTTACTACGATTTATGTTTATCATACTCTTGGCAGTACTTTTTCAGGCACAATGCCATGATGTCTTAAAATTAAGGTGGCTCGCTTGTTAGTACTTTTTAATCTGTCTCTGTTGAAGCAGCGGTAGAACAGTCAGTGTCGGAAAGATGGACTGAAGTAAAGGAATTGAAAAACGTAACCAACAACGACTGTCACCATCCTCCAGGCAGTGCTATGCTTGAGATGTCTCACTCCCTTACTACTTTCATCATCAACTCCAGAAAAAGCGATGTGTCTAATCCTGAATGTTTGTGATGAGCACTTCGTAAAACAAGTTTAATGTCTTTTGGATGTAGTCTGATGAAGTATATGATCTGTTGCTTTCTTCTGAAACCTTATTTTCTGCGTGTATGCTGTGTCAAAAAGCAAGACACAACAAAAAAACAAACAAACAAAGAGACAAACTCGTCTCCTAGCAATGAGAAAAGAGTCAATCGTTTATTTTAAGCGTTTTTTACTGCATTAATAAAAGTGTTCACAAACTGTCTTCATGTACAAAAATCATGTGGATTTCTAAGGATTTTGACATTATTGTTTAAATTATCTAATATGTGACAGTAGGAAGTGTCAGAAAACATGGCAGAGGAGCAGAGGGGAAGCTGACATATGAACTGGAGACATCATGATTACATGATTATAGGTCTTTGACCTCTGGCCTAGAAAAATACCCTTGCAGCAAAAGCATTTCCTGTTTAATGAACAATTATTGTGTTTATTGTTTTCAACCTCATCAACTGCATTCCCTTTCTCATACCCCTCAGCAACTGTCCTTTCCACAGGATTTCCGGGTCTTTCTTTCCCTAAATTGGCTCCTTATGGGCAGAGCCGACTCTCAGTCTTTGTACAGCCTGAGAGGAAATGCTAGAAGTGCTGTACATGCTAGCAGAGAGGCTTTCTGAGTTAACCTACCCAGAATGTAAACAATACCTTGGCCTTCAGAGAGATTAAGCAAGGTGAACTTTTTAATGGTTGCTTTCACTTGAAAACCAGACAGCTCAGAGCACAAAAGCACTATTACATGCAATCTTTGTACGGGCGAATTTAAATGTCACACCGGCACAAAGTCTTTAGCTTACCACTTGACAGCCAAATAAGCTGGTGTTAAAAGCTCTACCAAAAAGTCTGTCAAATCGAACTCGACAAGACTGTCTGCTAAGGGTACTCTATTATTCTTAACATAATTTCTCCATTTCAGTCAGTGTTTTTCCACAGAGCCATAACATTCTTTTATTAAAATATTTATAAATTACAGTGTAAAACAACCCATGTTACTTGCAGAAGTCCACAACCGAACAGCAGCTTATTTAAACCATATATTTACATTAATATGCTACTTTATAGAGTCTATGATTCGTAAAACTATGTGTTGTAATTTTCTGTCAGCAGTAATGAGCACGTTGCAATTTACCAAAAGGCCATATGTCCCAACACTGAAACGCAGCATGCATTCACAGATCTGAAGACCATAAAAAGTGTCCTAAAACTTCACACGCATAGTTAAACTGGCATTCCATTCACACACATTCACAAATCTGAAATAAATACAATAACATTTTTTTCTCACACACACACACACACACGAAGAGGTTCTTCTCTTGTGAACACACGACCAACATGTGTTCAGCAGGGGTTGACAGGTGTGATTAACTGCTATCTTTAAGTCCAAAGAGGAGAAGGCTCTGGGCTCACTTGACTGTTAAGCATCCTAGGCAGGTGAGAAAGCCTGCAGTCACTCAGCCAGCCATGAAGGTCACCTGCTCCATTCACCTAGCAAGACTAAGCCGGAGCAGGATGGTTTATATCACTGCACCTGGCCCATGCTTGCGAAGCTCAGATTATGGAACAACAAAGAAAAATCTGCAGCAGAATTCTTGGTTTAAAAAAAATTACACGTCCATAATATTTAATCAAAGAGACATTAAAATAATTTGACAATGTG
Source organism: Sparus aurata (assembly GCF_900880675.1). Taxonomy (NCBI): domain Eukaryota; kingdom Metazoa; phylum Chordata; class Actinopteri; order Spariformes; family Sparidae; genus Sparus; species Sparus aurata. The sequence goes on along the minus strand of NC_044202.1, from coordinate 26,766,506 downwards.
AAATTGGTTTGTCCAGTGGGTATTACTTATCATTTGAGGCAAAGTACAACATTTCCAAATTCATTTATTTTATTGTCAGTTAGACAAAAAAACAACAAAAACAAAAGATTTTAATAACCAAAAAAATGGTTCTGATCATCTGATCTGATAAATGGCCAGACAGTTCTGACATATACACTAGTCACAATAAGTTAGGGATATTGTTATTTATATGAGTGCTTTTCCTATTTGGTCTGAATTTTAATGAAATAAGTAAAAGTTCCCTTTGATATTACTAATAATGAATGAGAAGAAACACCATTTTCATTAGTTTAATATTTATTACCCCAAAAATTTAGACAATAACAAGGATAGCCCCAAATAACAAAAATTGACAATGTCAGTAGCGGGTGTTTCCACCATTTGCCGCAATGACAGCTTGACAGCGACGTCTCACGCTCCTCACTAGCCTCATGATGTTGTTCTGAGGCAATGCGTTCCACTCCTCCACAAGTGCTACACGCAGTTCTGCCAGGTCACGTGGGGGTGGGGTACGATCATCCAGTCTCTGCTTCAGCTGGTCCCAGACGTGCTCTATGGGGTTCAGGTCAGGGGACATTGCTGGCCATACCATATGAGGCACTCCCACTTCCTGAAGTCGAGCTGTGACAATTCTGGCACGATGTGGTGGAGTATTATCATCCATGAACAGAAAGTTGGGGGTGTGCTGGTGGAATTGGGGGATGATGATGGGTTCTATGATGTCTCTGAGGTAAGAACGTGCAGTGACTGAGCCATCTACAATAACCAAATCTGTTTTGCGCTGACTGGTGATGCCTGCCCAGACTGTTGCACCTCCTCCACCAAAGGGAACCCTGGGGACCAAGTTGCCCTCGGCGTATTGTAGTTCTGTGTCTTGATGCAAGTCTGCTGATGACACTTTGAGACACACCAAGTTCACGAGCAACATCTGACTGCCTGCCACCGACCCGAAGGCGCGCTATGGCCAGGTGGCGCTGCTCGTCCGTTAAGTGACGTCGTGTGTTCATGGCTGTTTGAATGATGAACTTGAAATGACTTACTAACAATACCAGCTTTTTATACTCACAGAATGTTGAAATTGATGCCACATTGAAAAGGGTTGTCTTTTAGTTTTTTGGTATTGGCCCCAATATGTAAGGCACACTGTACACAGTGAGACCATTAAGTGGAAAACACAAAATGAGGTGTGTCTATCACCCCAATACAATTGCCTCCCTATCCCAAAACTCTCTGAAGTGAAACAAACAATGTATGTATGAAATCCACTGAGTCTCTCACAATATCCCTAACTTATTGTGAGTAGTGTATGCTGACACCGAAAAAATATCTGTAAAAGGCCAGTGTTGACTAATACAATGGTGAGGCTCTTATCTGCAATCAGGGTTCGTACACATTTTTCAAGGTCAAATTCAAGCACTTTTCAAGCACTTTTAAGGGTCATTTTTAAGATTTTCCAGCACCTTATTGCTGGGGTAAAATACGTATCTAAAGGAATTTCATAATAGCAAAAACTTCAGAAATTAATTATCCAGTCTGATCCCAATTTCGAGAAAGTCACAGAGTTATAATGTCAAGCACTTTCAAGCACTTAAACTAAAATCCAAGCACTTTTCAGACCTTGAAAACACAACACTGAAATTCAAGCACTTTCAAGGAATTCAAGCATCCGTACGAACCCTGTGCAATACAGAATAAAGTGAACCTCTGCTGCAGCGATGCAAGAATAAAGTTAGAATTAAATGAAATTTTGATGTCAGTGCATTTATAGTACATAATCAGAGTCGATATGACAGTTATTGATTATTTGTCTCAGCCCTAAGCACCAACCAGCAGTACAAGTGTGAGGTTCATTCAAGGACAGGATATGCCATGCATAAAACTGGAGACAGTATTGCCGTACCCACTGCTACTGCATGGTAGTGATTACTCATCGACCATGTATGAATGACGGCGCTTTTATGAAAGAGGAAAGTTGTAATCTTTGATACACACAGCCGTGTGTGTGACGGGCCTCATCTCTGCAAGAGCTCTTAAACACAGACACACATTGTGACTCAGCCTCCTGTTCAATTCTGTTTACATGGGACAGTGGAGGCGGCCATTTAGCTTTCTCAAAAGCTGCAAGGCCACATACTCAATAAGCTGTTTATCTAGTTACACTGTGTGTATGTGTGTTCCTTTTTCAAGGGAACTGCAGATCATTGAACTTTCCCACCCATACTGTGAAAGGATTTCCCGCCCCCACCCTCACTGTCTTTCAATTGGCTGCCTGGAGGTTGGAATGATGCAAGACAGGTGATCTTGCTCTGCAGGTATTCAAACCTGCCTGCACCCATGACTACCTCGCCCTCCCATCCATTTATTGGGTTTGTGCATGTGTCTGTGGGGAGTGTGATGCAATAACGCCGGAAGTGCTTCCTGCTGTGTGATTGAGAAATCTCTTCTCTCTCTGTCACATACGCATTCACAACACCCCCGGCTTTCATATTATAGAGAGTGACTGATCTGATATCTGACTACAAATTCATTTTCATAAATACATGTATCTTGCTTATTTGATAAGATCCACATGTGCATCACAATTTAAATACTTTTGAAACCATTTGCTAGAAAAAGGGAGAAATTCACTGAAAGAAAATCACTGGAAAGAACTAGGTACACAGATCTCACCTCACTGACTACTTGGCATTTAGTAATTGAAAAAAATGCATACTTCATTGTGACATGATAATAAAAGGAGTAAGCATGCATTATACACTTCTAACTGACCTCCGTCAGTGCAAATGTTACATAAATTGCAATTTACACAGCCTCTTCATATTTGTAAGAAAGTGAATTCCACAAGAAAGTGTGGTCCATAGTTTGTAAAGACGATGACTCAGTGTTAGGTGTGCGGTATACTCAGCTTCTCAGAAATCAGCTCTTTTCTTTATGTACACCGAGGAAATCACTTTAGATTAGTTTGCCTGATGTTTCATGTGCTGTGCTCTCTAGCAATTCTGTCAATTATTTTGGTGGAGTTGAACTGAGCAATGATAGTGTTACGGCCGTCGCCGAGCTCTGCCTCTGTTTGTCTGTGTGTGTGTGTGTTTGTATGTGTTGTCTCTGAGTGGTTTCAGGATGTGGGTGCCCCTCCTTCTCCTCCTTCTTGGCCTGAGGAAATCGAATTGGACCGGCACCTGGATGACGCACCGATCTGGGCGGAGCAAGTTGTGGAAGTGTATATATATTCCTGGCCAGCATGGCAGTGGGGCGGCTGTGATTACCCTTGAGCAGCACGCCTAAGTGTCTCTCGAAACTGTACTTGTGACTGAGACACGTGTTGATTGTCTGTTGTCTGTGGATTGGGCCAGGGTTAAAAATTGTTATTGACTGACCACACTCACATGTAGTTTTCTCTTGTTAAATCCATTAAGAGGGGTGCTGTGTTGACTGTGTTTTTGGTTTGTAGGCCGGAAGTAGACAGAGAGTTTTTTTTGTTCAGTTTGTTTAAAAAGAACAGTAGCTCAGTTTTCGAGTCCTCTTTTGGTTATATTTGTTTCTTTGATTTACCAGCACCCTCAGGCCCTCTGTCCTTCGTTTTTGGTTGTATTTCTCCTTGGACGATCCCGCGTCCACAAAATAAATAACTTAAATTACCTACTACACCTGGTTTTATGTTACTGCCTTTCCCCCTTTTGAGCTGGGTCGTAACAGATAGTAAAAGCAAAAATATTTAGGCAAATAGTAATTGGAAATGACGGACAGACGGGTATGTAATTATGGAAGTAATTCAGTCTCAAAAAACTAGTGTAATGTCTTATGACAAAGTCTTAAGAAAAGAACAAAGAAACATGCATGTTAAACACAGGCTAGCATTACCTGCAGGTTTATAATCATATATATAAAAACTTGCAATCCATAATTCCTTGCATTGTTATTAGATTAAAGACTAAATTAAAGATATAATGCAGCAGGAATTGCATATTGTGTATTCAATAAAAATCTAATATGTGATATTGTCAATGTAGAATTGCAGCTAGGAAACATTACACATTGGGCTGTCTATTCAAACCAGACTAACTACCGTAAAGCTTTTAAGTTTAGTATAGTTTACTACTATATTATACATATAACAAATTCAGCAAGATCTTTGTACTAAAATGGGCATTAACCACACTTGATCAAAGAGGCAAACACCACTGAGACCTTTAATTCAAGACTGAAATCCAGTTTCAGTTGCTACAATTTAATCATTTAACCCTGAAACACCTGCACTTTCCTAAGAATTGTTTTCTCTTTTTGTTATTTTGTTTGCATGGGTTACAAGCCATTCATTTGTGATGTGTGCTATGGATTTGTAATGTGTACTGAGACACTATTTTTACACCATGCTGGAATACAAGTGAGATTTTCTTCCCCCAATGTTAACAGTTGTTGCTGTATATAGGACCAGGAAATGACTAGGGTTGTTTTTGTTGACAGTCTTTTTCCTTTAACTGTCAACTTTACACATGAGTGAAAATGCAATGAGAATGCCATCAATGAGAACACATACTGTATTGTAGCAGCTATAACTTTAAATGCAATTGAATTGATAATTATTTTTAATATCATATCTGGATAGAGATTCCGGTTAAACACCAGGTTGTGATTTGGTCTCTTATAAGAATACTAGCGCTCTAGTAGTAGACTGCAATGACCTAGAACACACACAATGGAGAGAAACCTGCAAAATGACCGAGGAAGTTGAAGCACACGGTTAATCCATTAATTAAACTGTTTTTGGAGATTTTTAATGCCTGTCAGCTATCTTCTCATGAGCCAGTTTCTAACCTGACAGTAACTATCATGTAAACAATTGGGTGATTTTATTGTAATAGTTTGAAGTCAAATAATCTTTTGATTTGTGTGAGTTGAAAACTAACTGCATGTACACAGGCGTTGCGTAACTGAAAACCTCTTAGGGTTTAATGGCTTCTGAGGCTGATTTTCATGAGTTATCTCTTTTTAATGATGCAGATGCTTGGTGCTGGCATCAATCAGCACAGTCACAGCTGAGGTATGTGGCAATATATTTGTGTCAATACAATCACAGCATCTGCAATAAGTGGGTGGATATAATTGATGGTGTTAAAAGAACAAAACGACTGCACAGCCTGTCCTTGCAAAGATTATAAATCTTTGTCAAGGATGTTACAAATTATGTATTTTCTTTCTTTTGGCCTCAGTAGATTAATCTTACAAACAATAAAAGATAAACAGAAGTTAAAATATTGTTCTGTGTTTATGCTTACCCTTTCAGCTTTATCTTTTCTATTTGATGATACTACACTCTCAAACAACAGGGGAGTAAATACAGGATATTACTTTTCACCAGTCACTCTACACCTTCCAATATCATTGTCTAGATTAAGATATTTAGATATTGTTGAAGCCCAATCAAAACTGCTTTAGCCAATTAGCCAACCTGTAAAACTAGCTCAACTAGCATTAGCCAGTACTCCTCTGTGGTGTTGCGTTCAAGACCTCCTATTCACCACCTGTCCACATGTATGATTTGTTCAGCCATTTGAAGTGAAGCAAAAAATCAGTTAAGGCTATAATTAAGAGACTTTCTAACTTTCAGAAGCCTTTGTGTCATGATAATCAATTCACAGTTCGCATGTGACTGGTAATGAAATCAATCTTAAGACTGACGGCATTTAACAAACTCGAATTTCAAATTGAAGGATAAGGTCTACCAAAAATGAAAATTCGGTGAGGTATCTGTGTATCTAATCTACACTGATGTAGATGGTGACTTGTTTTAAAACATGTAAAAAAACCATCAACAAAAGAAAAAAATGGCTCCATACAGATCGTTCAGTGTAATCCAAGTCTACAAGAGCCCCAAGATTCCGAATCAATTTGAAAAGACTTTATATACATCCTTGACCTACAGTCGAGCAGTCGAGTTGATTATCAGCAACAGTGAAGATCTTGGCTTAAAGGGTGCAAATAATGTCTTTTCAAATCAATTTGGGATCTCAGGGGTTACAGAGTCTTTTAAAAAAGGCTGTATGAGCATTTACGTTTTAAAACATACTACCAGCTGCTTTTCTCCTTGCCTTTTTAAACACAGACTGTGGCCTCCGTGACTCTTTCAAGGAGGTGGAGGGAGAGTTTCTGACACTGCTGTTGGACTTTAACAACTACAGACATGGAGGTCAGCCAGGGACATGAGTGTTCCAGATATCCTTAGTATGATGGTCAGAGTCCAGGTAAATAGGAAGATTGCGGGGGATTGGCATTTTACCCGAGGGAAACAGCATTACACCATGTCTACACAGCATATCTACCTGTCAGCCTGCAGTGACCAGGGAGTGCTCAGACAACCTATGGAGGTTGGCCAGTACGCCCACGTCGGCAGATGCCAGACACACGTGCATGAATGCACATAAACACATTAACACACATACAAACACAAGGCTTCCTCAGTGGACACATGCTTTGCTGCACCAAAGCTTTCAACTCTATTCATACACATACATGCCCACCAAGAGTAAGGAATCTTGCCCTGTTTTAAATAGACGGACATTAAGAGTAACAAATAATTGACACAAAGCAGATCTGATCACATTGTGTAAAGTAAAATGAATTACACCAAGCACATTTACCTTGTTGGTGAGTAACTGGCACACTTGAGGGACATAGTCAATTAGGCATCCTCCACTGGGGAATGCTGGGATATGAAGTGCAGAGGAGCCTCCCAGAGCACTAATTGAAAAAAAAGACAACAGTTGGCCTGTAATTAACACTCATATGTAGAGTACAAAGAATTTCAAGTTTCCTCTGCTGTCAACACAATTCAAGACTTTTGTTTGACTTGCCTTTGTGGAAATGACTGCAAACTACTGAGCAAAAACATGAGCCATCACGGAGCACATTGGTTGGCTGTCATCTACTGAAGTTGTGGAATTAAAAAATAAAGGGCTATCTCATGCCTGTGGCATCCTCCTCATTCTCCTTCACTTGTTCATTTATTCTTTTGACATCCTCCTGATTCAATCCTGCAGCACAGCTCTATTAGTGATTAGCGCATGCTTGTTTAATCAGGGAATCTGCTGCTGCAGCTCCCCAATGACTAACCAAGCGAAGTAGTCACTCCCTCATTTTTTCTGATCTGGGGCAAAAACAGAGGGAATACCCTGAGGATGGGTTAAAGGTCTTAAGGAACCGCTTATTGCCTTTTAATGCTCATTTTAAGACACATAGAGGAGGAGCTTTCTATTTCTATTTCATTCTTCATTATAGCGGGACAGTCACAGGGCATTTACAAATGTCGTTATGTCATTTTAACAGCAATGCCGAAGTAGATGACTGCTGTTTACCAGGTTATGCATGCACAATGCATGGAAATAGCCTACGTCGTTGAACACAATGTTAAAGGTCACACATGTTGACATAAAGCCCCAAGGGATTGTTTTTCAATGCCCTTGCACTCCATTGAAAATTAGCTTGCCCTGAAAACAAAACTACGGCAAATCTTAAAAGTGCCTCTTTCGTCGTAACTATGCATTTACACAACGGTTTGACTCATAAATAAAGCCCTGGTTGCTTTTTGGCGAGAGTTTCACTTTAAGGTGCAGTTGTTCAGGAATTAGCAACAGGTCACATTTGTGGGTTTTTTCACCTTAATGACAGGATGCCAGTATTTGAGTGCCTTAAAGATTAAACGAAAATATCTGCATTATGTTATTCAGACATACATCCTGGTTATGATATTAATTATTCTTTACAGTTTGGTACAGCTCCAAAAGACACAACTTTGTACTGTAGAGCATTTTCCAATATTTATTTATCACCAAGTCAAGGTTCCCAAGCTTGTCTTCAAGCCTCAATTCCAGTTTTATAGCGGACAAGTTTGACTCAAGTCCAAGGCATTAGTCTAAAGCTCTGCATCATCCACCCACAGCCACAAAGAAAGAAATAGCTTTCATTCCCATGGTGTATGAAAATATTTTCCATATAACATAGAAGTCAGGAGAATTGCACAATTTTAAAAATTCCAAAGAAAGGTTGTGGGAGTAGTGAGGAGGAAGGTGGAGTACCATGCGCCCTTACTGTTAACCAAAACTCCCATGTTTTTGGGAAAATGATGTCCCAACATGGTTCATGAAAAGGTCAGGGTAGATGTAGACTGACTGATGAAGGAGTTGCCATGCTCTGTGTAGAGAACAACTGGTCTGTCATCAGCTGCTCATCTGTCATACTCAGGTTTTTACTGATAGTCGTAATTCTCTGAAATTAGCTAAAGATAAGAATCACGTCCATCCACAAAGATTCAAATACATTAACAGCTTTTACTTGAGATCACTAGCTTTAATTTAGTCTTTTCTTCAAGTGAATAATAATATGTTCTTATTCCCAGAAAAGCCATGTAAATTGTCATGAAGCCATTTTCATTGTCAGAATCTTTTCTCCAGAACTCCAAAGCCACCATTTAGAGTAGGCTTTGTGCACATAATTAGCATTAGCCTGTGCATTTATCTGTGCATCAACAAATGGTTGATTGAAAATGACTTGCAGCAACTCAGAGAAAAGGCTTTGAAAATGAATTGAGTGATGCCCATCTATCTTCCCATAGATCTAAGAATAGCTCCATATCATTCAGATGTAAATGTGGACAGTGGCACAAAATAGATGGTGGTGTGTTCGTCACTCATTTGTGTCAATGGCAAATATGACGCATTTTGGGTGTCAGTGGCTTTGCCTCTGGAACTTGACTATTTGAGGAGCTCTAAAACAGTGGTTCCCGAATTCTAAGGGGACACATTTCCCCTTAGACATCATGGGCCTCATCTTTGAAAATGTTTTTAGCTTTAGACTTGAAGGATCCTTTCCAGCAGTGTACTTACGTTTGATTCATAAAAGATGCCCAGCATAAAATATGGACATATATGCGTCCTAAAATGCAAAAATGCATACATCAGCTCAAAACTGTTTATAGGACGATTTAATGAAATGAGGTTGATGGTCACATACCACATGAATAACTTAAAAAACATTAATTCAATTTCCATCTATTCATTCTGTCAGTACCCAAGCAGGGGTTTTATTTCACAGAATGAATAACAAATATACTTTTGTAGGCTACAGTTGGGGGTTGAAGAAACATTGCAGCAATAGATTGCAATTAGGGTTTAAAACCAAGAATTTTAAAACATATACAAAGCTGCGTAAAAAACAACATGGCAATGAACGAAAACATGAAGAAAACTGCTTAAAATAACGTCTCCTTTTTTGTGTTTAGTTCAACTAAAACAGAATTTAATACATTATTTTTCATAATTACCGGTCTTATGTGAAGCAGCTAGCTTCTCCTCAAGCAGCTCAAGGCAGATAAGAATCTGAAAATACCAATACAATCAAAAGAGCTTGCATGTTCTAGTGCCTGCAAGTAGAAAATGATACTTTAAAATAAAATTGATTGTTTGGAAATGTTCTATGTTACTATAACTTTTTCCAACTCAGTTTATTCACTCCTGACCATCTCTGAATGGATCTGACCTACCATGTTTCCAGCCTCTGCCTTGAACAGACCCAATACCCTCAGCTGAAAAATGCTGACTGTAGAGAATATTGCCTGAAAATAAGCCATATTTTACTGTGGATGGCTGGATAAATCACACTTAGGAGTAAGGAGTTACACCTTAATTCAAGGTCAGGCTAAGGGGGAGAATTTAATGAGGCAGCAAGCTCACCTATGCAAAAACCTGAACCACATATTTGAGCAGTTATGGAGACCATAAAGATCACACTGGATTGTAACAATGAACAATGTGTGTAAATATTAACGGTGCAATAGGCACTCTGGTGATAGATAGTTGACTGTTGACTCTTATTCCCAGTTTGTCATACTGACGCTTTGGTTTGGCTTGGTGTTGGTGTTTGTACTACACCATCAGCAACCATTGTGTTCTCCTATGATTGGTGTTCAAAGAACTTGTCAGTATTTGAAGACCTGCAAAGGAACCTGAAATACAATTGGTTGAGATCATTGAACACTAACAACCAATTGTTGAGTTTCCACAGTAACAAATGGCTCGTGTTCAGGAAATATACCCCTGCAGTCAGCATTTTCATTTGATGTTGATGGTGTTTAGATGGAACCAATTGTACACCAGCCCAAAGCATCACAAATTTGACAACCTGAGAATGACACTCAACAATTGGCTGTTGGAGAACAGCAAACAATTGTTGAACACAATTGGTATACAGCCAGTTGTACACAGACCCAAAACATCTGTATTTGATAACCTGAGAATGAGACTCATCAATCAACAAAGGGCAAAAGACACCTTTAAAGGGATAACGCTGTGATTTGGTAATGCACTAGCATTAGGTTGTGGGACTCAGGCAAGACAGATTACAAGAAGAATTAAAGCTGCAAGCAGCGTTGAACGGGCCCTCGCAGTCCACGCGCGTCGGGGCATGCTGCCGTCGGGGCATGCTCAAGCAACACCTTTCGCTGAGGAAGTCGTTGCTTTATAATTCGGTGGCCTGCTATTGCTGGTGTGAAATAATAAATAAAACAGCCAATCAAGACGCGAGCTGAGTCAGCTGTGTTTCTCCGTCAGCCTTTTATTTACCTGTTGCCATGGTTACCTGCAGTACTCGGGGCTACAGTACTGCGTACAGCGTTGGTCTTGAAGTTATCTGTAATACTTGTGACAATTTTTACTCACCTCCAACTCACGCTGTAAAGCATACAGCCCACACTCTCGCCGTCTCCATGACTTTTTCAGCCAGTAATAGGCCTATAACAACCACCACTGCATCTTCCGGTTCGACTGCCATGTTTGTTTACACTGAGGTCACGTTTGACCACGCGAGATTTGTAAAATTGAGCGAGAAGAACCTGATACTCTGCTGAAGAATAGGTTAGTGTGTGGTGTGCACTACGGAGAACACCAAGTGTGTGCTCTCCTAATCTGTGAAGGTTTGAAAAATCCTGTAGTGTGTACCCGCCTTTACTCTGTTTGCTCTTGGGAGTCTGTGTGCCACCACTCTGTCACACACACTGGTTCTCTTGGATGATCTTAAAAAAAATCTAGAGAATCCAGCCAGGTCAGAGAAGAACTGATTAACTGATGGGATGGGAGATGTCACCGGCTGCATGATAAAAGCTGAAGAGGAAGAAATTGCAGCTCATGGGGGAGTTGCTGTTGTGCTTTTCCCTCTGGGGCTTTAGCAGCCAAAAGTGTAAGTCCTACCTCTGATATAAGAACATCAGCTGAAAGCCAAAAATATTTCCTACATTTCTATGTATATATTGTCTATGTCTTCCCTCTGCTCTCCACTGCAGTGATGATGTCACGCACTGTAGCTCACGCAATACACACCCATTATAAAATCAGAAGACGGCCTAAAAATCTTTAAAACTAAAACTGTGATGATTTGAAAACCGTACAAGATTTTAAAAAACTGAATACATGCCCAATAGTTTGAGGTGTTCTGACTCTTTAAAAGTTAGAATGGTGTATCTAGCTCAAAGTATGAGGGATAAGGAGAGGTTGAAGTTCGATGAGTTTTGAAAAGGATTTGAAGGTTTCCCCATTTAATCCCCTTGAAAGTAATTAGACTGCGACCAGAGCGCCATCTATTGGCCGATATGCACCAAATTTTACACAAATCCTCATCAGGCCATACCACACAATGATGAACATTTATGTGATGATCAGCGAGCATTTTGTAAAGATATGCAAGATTGTCTGTTTTCAACACAATATGCAGGAATTTGTCATTTTATATTTCGGGCAATTAATGGACTATCAAAAATCTTTTGATAATTTCTTATCAGGAGGGTCTACCGATGCTACATGCAAAGTTTGGTGCAAATTGGTCACATCGTCTAGGAGGAGTTTGAAAAAGTATGTTTTTCATTTGTCGCGATTTTGCGAATGAAAATACTGCAAAAGTGGGCGTGGCCTACACCAAACAATTCAGCTGCATTCAGGGAACACAAAGGTATGAGGTTTAATAATGTGCACCATATTAAGTGGGAGTTATGAGCGAAAAAGGCTTTTGCGTCGAAAATAGCACCACCTGCTGATCATTTTTGGTGAGTGAGTCACAGGGGCCATTCTATAGCACCTCTATGAATTTCATTTCCATAAGTGATAAGGGCCTCAGGCTCATGGGGAAGTAGTATCCCGAGTTTCATGTCATTAGACCTGACCACTGTGGAAATATCCAACACTTCCGGTTTTGAACCAAATCTGCAGGAGGTTATTTAATAACTTGAGTATTGTGTGGCCTATCAAAATTCTTTTGATAACTTTTTGTCAGGAGGGTCCACAGATGCTGTGTGCGACAAAGTATGTGGGAGTTATTAGCCAAAACGTGCTTTCCTTAATAACAGCGCCACCTAGTGGTGGAAATTCAGGACGACAATAGATTATAAAATTTTTCGCCAGGTGTGACTTATATTCCAAGTTTGGTGAGTTTTGGGGTATGTTCAGGCAGTGAAAAATGCGATCATTTTGTGAGAAGAAAAATAATAATAATCATTTCAATTACAATAGGGTCCTTGCAGGTTCCCTGCTCGAGCCCTAATTATCAAGAATTACCAAATAATTGCAGCTACAGGCAAGATATCCTTACTTTTGGTCCCCATCAAGAGAAAGGCTTACTCCTACATTCCAATAGCAATTTTTTTTTTCGACACTCGCTGCTTGCTTTCAAACTACATACTTCCTGTTTGTAACGCAGGTTTTGTGTTTGCAATTTGTTGTCCACACCCAAGCAGACATAACCCTTGTAAAATCATCATAGTTATCCTCTGAGTACTACTTCTCAAGACGCGACTGCCAAAAGTGATGCTGTAGGTGCGGGTGTTAAAAACAAAAAAGAAAAAAGAAAACAACAGGTGGACTATTGGTGTGGTGTCTTTTTTTTAAATGTCAGTGTTATCAGACTTTCAGTATGAGCTTTAAATTGCTTTAAATTGAGTTTCCTGTGGGTGGGCTCTGAATCTAGACATAATGGTGTTTTACTTTCCAAGTGGCACCCTGAAGAGTCCCCGATTCTGTCTCCACTGGTGACACTGCTCTCAACACTACCCACACAAACTGGAGTCATCACACAGACATGCTGCCTAACACAACCCCTCTAAGCAATACAACCTACTGTATGACATATTTACAGTAGACAGTGGTACATGCATGCATGTAAACAAACACACAAAGACTCATGCAGTACTGTGATAGGGCTGCCTGTGACTTCATCAACCAGAGATTATCCTGTGTGACTCAGGTGGATGTGACGAAGCTCAGTTTACTTATTTGTGTCGTTTTTGTGTGTGTGTTTCTGTGCGTATATGTATGTGAGAGAGGCTGTGTATGACAGTGCAGTGACAGTGTGAGACCAGTTAAAGGCTCAATTGGAAAGAGGGCAGAAATGATTCATTACCGAAGTGAAAGATAAGGCCAAGAAGAACTGTTTGGAGATTCAAATGTAGTTTCAAAGCAGCAACATTTCCATTTTGATTGCCTTCTTCATTTCCTTGAGCCTGAGGGTTCCTCGGAGGCCCATACAGTATATGACTCTGCTGGCTGACTGCTGTAACATCCTTTTCTTCATCTGTGACTGGACAAAGTGCTTTCGGCCTAAGGCAATAGGAGTCAGTAACCTTACTGTTATGAGGTGACGATCATGGCAATACAATGCACAATTTTATTCAGAATTACTGTTCATTGACTTAAAACAAAATGAATAAGAGCCTCAGGCTGCAGGCATTACAAATTCTGACTGGTATTCGATAAGGATAGGGCACAGGGTAACAGTTTCTATTTGGTAACCATCACTTCGCAAACCTGGGGTAGTTGATTTATGTGGCAGCAGGGTAATGGACTTGAAAAAGATTGAATGCTGCATGTGAGGTGGTTTACTAAGTTTGACACACTGTGCAGGTCTGACTAAGCCCATTTTAAACTTGTAGACTTATAAATTGTGTTTTCAGAGGTTAACAACAAAACAAAATGTATTGCAAATTATGAGAGAAACTCTAAACCTTGGAACTCATGGTCCCCTTGCTAATTCCTGTTCCAAAGCATTGAAAGAAAACTACTCTAAAGATTTCAACCAAACTTGGGATGGGTCAGCATTCATAATTGGTAGGATGGATATCTGCCCAGAATCGATCATGTTAACTTTTGGTGTGAATACAAATAAAGGGACAGGTCTAGGGTCTCACTTTCTTTAACATTGCAAGATAGAGGGTTAGAGGGTTAGAGGGTTACTTAATCATAGAAAATATCATTGTAATGCTCAAAAAGGGTTCAATTTCAGCCTGACTGATAGCTCTACCATTACAGTTTTGCAGTGTTGAATGACTGGTCAAGATTTTTTTCACACTGAGAGCTAAAAATGTAGGTATTAAGTTCAGTACTGCACAGGAATATTTATGTTTAATGCATGTTATCTTGCTGCCCCCCTGTTGGCCCACATATTGAGGAGAACCTCCATGCAACAGCAAAGGAGCATTGCAAAACTCCCTTCACACAGACATATAGAAAAACATAATACAGAAGTGTTCAAGGAGACAGGGAGGAAGAAAAAGTAGCAGAGTGCTTTGAGCTGCCGAGAGTGAGAGAAGTGTCTGCGCTGACATCTCAGACTGTTGAGTGGGTTTGCCGGGTTAGTGGTGAATTTATTTTATCAGACTGACAATTTCTGACTGTGACAAGACGCTCACAAAACCTTGAAAAATATCTGATCGAAATGCAAAGATTTTCAAAGGCTATAAAACACCTCTACAGACCCTGGAGAAGGGACACACACAAACTGTACACCCACACAGGCATGCACACACACATACTCACACACATCAGCACGCAGGCAGGCATGTACACACACACACACACACACACACACACACACACACACACACACACACACACACACACAAACACACACACACACACAGGCACCTAAAGGCAAATGCAGATACACAAACATAAGTGCACTGCAGCCTAAAACTGTCTCTCTGTGTTGATTTTTCTGGGCTCCTAAATCTGGTTTGGGGGCAGAGACGGTGCCCACTCGATTCTTTTATGCAATGCAGCAGGTTTTCTGGGGGAAGGAGAGATGTATCCAACTCATCTCATGGGCACAGTACAATCAGGTAAACGAGAAGTAAAAGTGAAAATGAAAAGAGCGGAGTCTGGTTTACAAAATGGTCGGAGGAGACACAAAAGCAATCAGGTAAAAAACAAAATGATTCTACGGATGTGTGATTGCAGATGGATGCAGAGCCAAATTAAACACTGAAGGTCTTTGAAACTGATGCAAGCTGCAGTGAAACAGATCTCACTCAGATCATTCACCATTACAGATAAGAACTCAATAAGCTGTACAAATGAGCATTTTATTGCTGCAGCCATTAACAACAACATCAACAATGCAGTATGAGAATAAGAAAAGAAAACAGTGGCATAACCGATCTGGGCATATTTGAATGGATCAGTATAAAATAAAGCAGATCTCCTATCTTTACTGTATTCGGTCCACCTCAGCCTGCTCTCCTTAATGACAGCTGGGTTCTACACCGCAACATTTCACTGCATATGAGAGTGACAACTAGAGTCTGCGAATGTGAAAAATGATTTGATTGCACCAGTGATTGACTCTACTGTGACACCAGGGTTGGCAACATTAGCTGAGCCCTGACAGTACCGGATTCGTCGTCTCTCCTCACTCCTTAACATTAGCAAAGAGCAGTGTACAAAACATTCAGCTTGCTGCTTCTTATTTTTTAAGCTTGTCACTTTCACCAGTTTCAATGAGAAACGTTTCCAACTGCAGGTCATATCAGCTGTCGCTAATTAACATTAATTCCATGAGTAACTTGATGGCAAGCCAACATTTTTTTTGTCTCTTGTTGATTTGGGAGCTCTCACAGGTGTCTGCCAAACTTTTTTATAGGGTAAAGGAATCAAGACTTTGTAACACCACTGTGAAACTGAGTATACTTTTTTTGTAGTAGTAATATGTGATCTTCTCTCCAGCTGATGGTTTCATGTCAGGAGTTGCATTGCCCAGTTAAGCTATCAAAATATTATATCTTTAATTTAAACTCACCAATGTAATGGTTTTGAAACAGGGCCCTCAGTATTTGGCTCGTATGTCAAATTTCATACGCTTGAGTGACAATAGAATTGATCAGGAAGCCCATAAAAACAAAGTTAAGGTAGCACAGTGGTAAAGCATTACTTGTAAACCACAAGTTCATCAGTTACACTATAAATATAACTAAAATCAATCAATTTGCACATATTTTGGTGTTTGATTAGTAATTTTTAAGTCATCTTTAAGTTGTCTTTAAAAGCAAAAATACAAAATGTTCTTGGCTCCATCACCCAAATATAAAGGCACACTGGTGCACAGAGTTTTCTAAGCATTTGCTGACAATACTGACGAGAATGCAAAGGTTTTTGCCAAAACTATTATTACATTTATCAGCAACTGTTTTGATGCACTTATATTAAGCACACCGTGTTACATGTGGCACTCAAGTTTGGAGACAACAGGGGAAAGACAAATTGACAAATCATAAGAGGTCAGCATAATCAATGAATTGCCGTTATTTGTGGGGCAAACCAATGTGTGTTTGAAATGAAAGCTAGTTTAGTTTAGCTTATCTTAAGTAACAGGAGTATATGGGTAAAAAAAACGTATATGTGGTATGAAAGCTGGACATGCCACTCGCAGCCAGCCTTTGCCACCTTACTCTCAAAACACCCAGGTAAAAAACTGATGTGTTATATATAGCATCTATAATCAATTATTTTTAGAATGACAATAGATCAAATAACTACTTGTGTCTGAAAGGGGTCTCTAGTAGTGACACACTTACAGAGAATGATAAACTCACTGTGCAGTTCCCCACTGATCTACCAAATGTTTTTCCAGCTGATTGTTTTGGCTTTCTAGATTACAAGTTTACTGCTCTGATTCTTCCTGGTCTCATCAGTACCATTTTCAGCCACAGAAGGAAACCCTTTACAGCAAGGGAGCTCTAAAAAAAACCAAACTCTACCAGTGCAGCACCAAACAGAAGACAGACACAGTTAGCGACTAGCTGTTGAATAGTGCTGTGCGATATGGACAAAATTTTACATCTTGATATAGCTAAATTTATGTCCCGATAACGACTTAATACGGTAACGTCGATTCGTCTTCCATTGCGCTCTCCTCCGTCTCCACCATGCTGCTTTGCCTCTGTTTACTCCCGAGCAACCAGTGCCATAAACGAGTCCTTGCGGGAAACGTAAAAATGCTACCACAAAGCAGTAGTGTTGCTGCAGTTACATTTGGAGAGACAGCAAGCTCAATTTGCGACAGCGGCACCCAGCTTCGGCATCTCTGGTGGCAACCCCAGATGCCGCAGCTAGGAGCCGCTAGCAGTCGCGGCAGGTGCCGCTGCATGCCAGGAGGTGCCACAGGATGCCGGGAGGTGCCACTGGATGCCAGGAGGTGCCGCTGGATGCCGGGAGGTGCCGCTGCATGCCAGGAGGTGCCGCTGCATGCCAGGAGGTGCCACTGGATGCCGGGAGGTGCCAGTGCTTGTGCCACTGCATGCCGGGAGGTGCCAGTGCTTTTTCCACTGCGTGCCGAGAGGTACCACTGCTTGTGCCGCTACCTGTGACATCTGCCGTGGCATCCAGGAGTGCCAGCAGAGATGTTGCGGCAAATGCCGCTGTTTGGGCGAGATGTCGCGGCAGAAGCTGCTGTTTGGTGGAGGTGACACTGCTTGTGCCGCTACTCGTGACATCTGCCGTGGCATCTAGGAGTGCCAGGAGGGGATGCGTTTCAGATTTGCCCCTCGCTGTCCACCGTCAAAATTGATCAAGTTGCGCAAGGCACGGGTCGGGTATTGGTAAACATCATGACCGGCCACCGCTGTCAACGTTTTTTATGCCTCTGATTCATGTCTTCATGTCACTCAGCAAGTAGTCAATTTATTTGTCACAATGGAACTTCATTCAAAGCAGAGCTCCACCAAAGAGCCTGCAATCGTTGCGGGAGGTTCTCTGATGTGTCAGTGTTTCCCCTACATGCATTCTGCTGCGGGATATTCAGCGCCGAAACATTAAAAAAAATACTTTTTTTTTTTTTTCGTTTAATATCATGGGCGAATGGCGAATTTAAGTTGCACACAGTGAAAGCACTACACCCTAAGTTGTCTTAAATCGATTATTATTGTCGCTATTTGTATAATTTCTACAAATCACCGTTTAAGTTGAGTGACTGAAATCCTCGCCATCCTATTCAAAGGCTGCAACAGGCTTCCCATCGAACCGGAAGTTAGTTTCAGGTTGGATATTCGGCGGATATTCACTCGGGTCCAGCCGCGACTTTATGTTCACCCAGTGTCAGCAGCAGGAGGACACTGTGTTCTAAGAATTTTGGACGTGTGGGGCCAACTAATTCTTTCTTAGCTGCAGCCAACATCGGGACAAACTAAATGTAAAGAGAGACATAGTGGAACCGTATATTTTCCTGCTCTTTTGTCCTTTGCCAATCACACCTATGAGCAGTAGAGAAAGAGGAAGAAGTAGTAGTTTAGATAGTTCCCTACTAAAAAAACAATCAGTGGGCAATTAACAGCTATCCCTATGCTGTTCAGTGTTTCCTACAGGAACTCTTGTCGTGATTGTGAACACTTCAGTGGCCGGTCAAAACATATTTTGGCTCTTTCTTGACTTTGAATGGGAGCATCAACGCTGCAATTGCCCGTCGTGCATCAATAAAATATGTCTGATTCTGATTTATATATTATGACGTCAGTTGTCCATATTTAAACTTAAATTTAATGAAACAAGTTGACAGTATGGGAGACAGACATCACATTTACATGTCAGGATCTGGTTATTATGGACACAGATTAAATATTTAACTGTCATGTATCATCACAGTAACAGCGTTACATACATTAGCAGCTCATGAAAACATTATAAAATGGTTTGGTGCTGACCTGTATACTGAACATATGAGGAGTAGTTAACGTTTATAATCATCAGATGTTGTTTTTGGTTTCTCTCTGTTTCCTGAATATACCCGTACGTGTGTGAATGTGTAAATGAGGCATTAACTTATAGCACTGTGTAGAAGGCGCTTTATAAAGTTCACTCCATTGACTTGTGTTAGTTCACGGGGCGGAGCTGCCACATCCAATATGGCGGCGACGTTGACGTACGGTCCAACACTGAATGAGGCGTCTATGTATTTGTCTATGCTGGATGCGGTCCAAGAGCGGAGTCTGTACGGGAAGCAGCCTCACGCTGGAGGCAGCCAGACCCTCTTGTCTCGCCTATACAGCGGCATGAGCAGTGACATCTCCCCCCAACAGCTGCATCTGCCGCGACATCCCTCCTGGCACTCCTAGATGCCACGGCAGATGTCACGAGTAGCGGCACAAGCAGTGGCACCTCCACCAAACAGCAGCTTCTGCCGCGACATCTTGCCCAAACAGCGGCATTTGCCGCGACATGTGCCGCGACATCTCTGCTGGCACTCCTGGATGCCACGGCAGATGTCACAGGTAGCGGCACAAGCAGTGGTACCTCTCGGCATCCAGCGGCACCTCCTGGCATGCAGCGGCACCTCCTGGCATGCAGCGGCACCTCCTGGCATGCAGCGGCACCTCCCGGCATGCAGCGGCACCTCCTGGCATCCAGTGGCACCTCCCGGCATCCAGCGGCACCTCCTGGCATCCAGTGGCACCTCCTGGCATGCAGCGGCACCTGCCACGACTGCTAGCGGCACCTAGCTGCGGCATCTGGGGGTGCCACCAGAGATGCCGCAGTGGGTGCCGCTGCCGCAAATTGAGCCAGCCCCTGCTGTACATTTGTCTTCATACAATGAACTTGTTTTGAACTCAAAATTTGGATATGACAAGGGTCATTACGACGTTGAGCTGTGCTTTACACAGTGTATTAAATCACAGCTGTAGTGGCGAACCGTGAGCACTGCAGCTTGGCCTTCACACCTCACCGCCGAGAAAAAAAAATCATCGCGAAAAAAGCAACAGTACAATGAATTCAAAGGGTTTAACAAGTGCAAATTTAATTAATGATGACAAAGATGTAAACAAATAGACCATAACGTCAATAACATTCTCCGCAACAAGAAACATTCTCAACATTAACTTCGGAAAATCTGGAAATATAAAAGGTCACCCAGAATGTCACCCCGTGACGCTGCGGACACAGACACTGAGGCTCATTTCATCACCATGGACAGCGCTATGAAATCACGGCGCATTACAAATCATTCACATATAAATTCATTAGCATCATCAATCTACAATACAATTTCAAAAGTTACACAAAGCTTGTAATACAAAGACTATTTTTTAAAGTTGCAATGAAATGCAAATGCCTCTCCGTGCGCAATTACGCATAGCGCAATGAATACCGATGTCAAATAAATTGAAGTCACAATTTTTACTACTATACCTCCTTAATTCTCCACAGGGAAAGGGACAGACAAGTGAACATGAGGAGAATAAAAACCCTCTGAAAAATCCAACCACACACTTATGATACGTTTGATACATTGATTGATTGATTGATTGATTGATTGATTGATTGATTGATCACATACTGAATTCAAGGCAATTTGTGCTGGGACAACCTCCGCAATAAATACAAATTCCCAAATGTCCACTTGGCCAGTAATCTTAATCCCTTGAAATAATAATCAAGGTGTATTATAACAGAGGCCTACCTTAAATAAACACGAAGTCCATTCGTCGGTCTCTCTTTGTGAAGTGGGCGATGGCGGCGTCATAAAGTTTGTCCTTTGATTTGAGCTCCAAAAGAAGTCCTTTCTCTATGGACATCAGTGCCAAAGCTCCCAGGCGGTCCTGTCCAGTACTGTTCCTAGCGTGCGTCTTGATGCGCTTCAGAGCCGAGAAAGACCGCTCCACGGAGGAGGTGGACACGGGGATGGTCAGCACCAGGCAGGTGAGGTGATACAGCTGCGGCATGCTCTCAGTCAGCTCTGTTAGAGTCAGAAAGTGCAGCAGGTCTGGTGGGCTCCTTGCCTCAAAGTTTGCCATGTTGTACATGACCGTCAGTTCAGTCTTGAGCCTGGGGAGGTCAAAATGCAGCCCGTAGCTTTCCGTGGGGCTCTGGAACTCAGAGCTGGGGAAGTTTTCTCTGTATGAGGTAAACTTCTTGGGGTCCAGAAGGGCAAGGAACATGAGTTTTTCATGATCCTTGAACCTGTTCCTCAGCTGAGTGAGGATGTTTTCCAGGATTTCACTGTGCAGCCGCTGGTATGCTGCGCGCACATCTCCGACTCTCCGTGCCCTGCGCCCGCTGGGAACCCCAACTTCGCGCACAGTGTCCTCATAGATGGAGTCAAATTTTGCCTTTTCTCTCTCTGTGATGCTGCAAAAGTCCTCGATGCTGGACAAACAGAACTGCATGTCACACTCCTTATTCTGCAAGATCCCAAAGAGCACGTTGGAGTAGGCAAACACGGAGTTGAATGTGGCGAGGAGAAAGCAGAACTCGAAGTCCGTCAGCAGTGCAGTGTATCCATCAGCGCTGTGTACAGCATCATCATCAAAATCATTTTGGTTGTCAACAATGAATTCAAAGAGCTCCAAGAGTTCTTCTCTCCGCTCATACACAGTGCAAACCAAACGTGATGAGAAGTTCCACCGTGTTGGAGTCACTCTGGGCAGTCTTCGCTGGCATATTTCATCCAGGAGTTTCGTGCATTTGGCTGACCTTGTAAAGAAGGCTGCGAGGCCACTTAGGTGGGAGAAAAATGTTTTGCACTCTTTGATTTTGGCAGCACTTTGAGACATGACGAGGTTCAGACAGTGCGCATAACAGTGAACAAAGAGAGCTTGTGGTATTTTTTCCTTTATTTTAGCTTGCACCCCATTCAGTCCAGAGGCCATGACTGCAGCTACATCGTAACAATGGGCAATTACTTTATTGGTGCAGGCACAGTCCTCCAGAAACTCCTAAAACTTGACGATTTATGGCCTCTGCACGCTTATCACCACTGACATCACCAAACTGGAAAAAGCACTCCTTGACACCACCGTCAGTGGTGTAACGCAGGACATATGACATCTGAGCAGAGTTACTTACGTCAGTTGTCTCGTCTACCATAATGGAGACAAAAGGCGTGTTCCTCACCTCCTCCCTCATTGCTTCGGTCATTACATCTGCCACCGATTGAATCAGGTCATTCTGAATTTTGCTGGAGGTGCCGATGAAAACAGTGGCCGAATCCAGATGACAGCGCAGAGGGCTGTCATACCCCGCCAAAAACTCCAGAAGCTCCAAGTAGTTCCTCTTGTTTTCAGAATCTTTACTCTCATCATGTCCTCGAAATGCCAGCTCTTGCTTTCCAAGAAATGTGACGACATTGATGAGACGTTTCAGGATTTCTCTGTTCTGCCTGACCTTGTTGTTGTGGGCCATAGTATGATTCCGGCGCTACTCATCCAGCTGAAGATCAATTCTTGTGTGCCCAAAAGTTTTCAAATTGACCATCGCTTGCAGGTGTGCCGCAGAATCTTGATGTCGATGGGCTGACTTTGTCAGATTTGTAAGGCTGACAAATCCGCCGCTGACCCAGGTGGATGACTTGTCAGTTGTAAAAAGTAAACAACTCCAGCAGTACAGCCTGTTTGTTTCCTTACAGCCAGTCATCCATGGATACCGCTGATAATTTTCGGTCTTGAAATGCCTTTCCACTTTCTTAACCTTTTCTTTTAATTCCAGCTCTGGAGTTGGTCTTCCGTTTTTTATTATTTCAAGTTTTTCTGTGAAGGCCCGCCTTGAAAAAGGCGACGCTATCAAGCTAGCCACAACGTCACTCTTGTCTTCCGCCATTTAAATCAACCGCTCTGACCACTCTGCATAGATTCGCTGCTCGGACTTCATGAAGGCCTATGATCTTTTGTTGAATTCCCGCCCTCTTGAAATCAAACCGTGATTGGTCGATTTGCCCGTCACTCACCACACCAAAACATATAGCTTGGCCTTCCCCGGGATTTGTGAAGTCCTAACCAATGAATGAGCCAGCTAACCGGGCCTTTAATAGAGACAGACGATTATGACTGGATAACAGGTTTTCAGGACATGAACTTGACAGTAAGCTTAATTTTAGAACATAGATGAGAGAAAATGTATTAATATATTGTATTAAATTAAATGCGATAGAAATAAAAAAATATATATATATATTCTTTATTGAATACTTCATTATTATTATTATTGAATTTATTATTATTTCTTATTTATTTAGGCCTTCTCTGAAGGCGTAGAAGGCCCTGAAGGTTCCCCAGTGCTTGTTTAGCACTGTTGCTACACTAACGTTAACTTAACGTTAGTGTAGCAACAGTGCTAAACAAGTAGCCTACTAAGGCTTTTAAGTAGCCTTAAAATTACGATATAAACAACAGAGGGTTACATCCTACGGTGGACATTTTTATATCACACTATGACATATACCGTAATATCACACAGCTCTACTGCTGAATATAGTGGAGCATTTAGCAGCTATTGAGGTTGTAGCATGTGGAGAAAAAAAAAACAGCGCTATGGTAGACAATGGACTTGAATACATCAGGTAGATGCATAAAGGATTGTAAATGAATGCTAATGTTGCTCAGCATCTACTGGAGGTGTACTATGTCATTGTTATTCAGAGCTTGTTTTTGCTGCCCTTGCCTGTCCAAAAAAAGTCAGTTAATAGAGGTTTAAACACCAATTATATTGCCATCTAGAGAAGTCTGCTTTCATTTACTGTTACATACAGCTCAGTGACATGATAAAAAATGAAGTAAAGACAGTGTTGCCTAAAGCCACAGAAGGATGCTATCTATGTTAGTTCAGCAGAAACTGTTTGATGCCTTGTGTGAGACGGATGTTTAAATATTCCACAGGGACAGATACGTTTGATCTGTATCTTCTGAAATTCTCTGCCAAAGCCAATAGTTATTCATATCTTTAATTGGACTTGTTTCTTTGGTATATAAATCCAAGGCAACACACTCCCAACCTGCTTTATACTTGTGACCCTACTGCTGTCCTGTCTCATCACTCATTGCTGGGATACCAGCATCCCGCATTTTTGGGTCTGATCAGAGCGCAACCTCCGCTGCGACACTAGTTTTTCAAGAAATCATTTGGCTTGAAAACAGATTCTACCCAAAGACACCTCCAGCATTTTTTACATTCTCTAAATGTCTACATCTATTTAACACTTAACGGCTAGTTTAAATGAGTGAGGAGAGAAAAATCATAGGAGCCACACAGCGTAACACCATGCCTTTCACAGTATATTTTCTTCCAGGCGGTCCGTGAAACATTATATAACAAATGAACACTGATTTTTAAGCAGGTGAATCTGTAAGCCTAAAGAATAACAGTGATTTGACTTCTCATAATCAATAATTTCTACAGAAAAAGAAGCAAATACGGTTGTACAGTCTCATCAAAGAGTGGAGCTGATGCACGGTCTACGTACACTGTACATTATTGGTAAAAATGTGGGTGTCAGGGTATTTCAACATCTTTTTTTCCCCTTGCCGCTCTGTAAGGCTGAAACCATTACAGTGATCGTCTGTTTGAAGACAGGGGAAGAAAAAAGTAACAGAGAGAGTAAGAAAGAGAGAGGAAGAGGGAATAGAAATAGAGGTACAACACTGTAGCTCAGGGGGCTTACGAGTTTGCGTTCAGAGCTCTTAGATCCGAGCCCCTGCTGAAGGAGAGTAAAAGTGAGATATCAAACAACTCAGGAGTGATGAAAGAGAAGACTAGAGAGGTGGAGGAAAGAGAAAAGGAGAGAGAGGGAAAAGCTCTCTTCTCCCGTGTGTTGTTTTTTCTCCTCGCTGAGTTTCAGTCGAGCGAGGGATGACCTTGCTGGGTAGAGCACAGCTCTTCTCTCTCTTTTAAGTCCCACTCACTCTCTCGGTTCCCTTTGAGGATCAGCCAGAGGGATCAGCAGAGGAGAGAGAGTGATAGAAAAATGGAGAAAGATGGAGAGAAAAGAGACAGGTGGCAGACATGTGAAAAACAGGAGGGAAGGGAGGACACAAGAGTTATAAACTAGAAAAGTGAATTAAAACAAAGTGATACAGACAAGAAAGCAGTGAATGATAAGGGAGCAAGGGATGGAAGGATGGAGGAATGAACAGACAAACAACAGAACAATAGACAAAATGATCTGATGATTGATAAAATTATATGAAGGAAAGAACAGAACAGCAGTTGTTGATGTGACAGTGTCAGTATCTGTACCAACAGAGAAATCCAGCGGTAAATGTCTTTCCACAACTGCTCCACTCACTGTTTCTTAAAATTAGGATTGATTTAAACAATTTTCAAAGTTGATAAATGGTTAAAGTTTAGTTTAAAGTTGATTTTTTTTTCATGAAATCAAATCCTTTTCAGATACTATCTATAGCATTGTCCTTAGCATTAGTTAATAAATGTACTTGCATCCGGCAATTTTGTCTCTATACAATAGTTGTATTGCTCGTGGCAGTAACAACATACTCTAACAGATAAATAAGCTGCTTTCTTTCTGTATTTATGAAGCTGCTGAATGTTTACATATTTCCTCTAGCACACATAAAGTGGGCCAAAAATGAGCAAAAATGCAAAAGGCAAAAATTGTAATGATTCTAAATGTGTCAAACAGTAAGGGCTGTGAACAGTTTCTTAATTTATTTCAGTATAGTATAACATTAGACAGGTTTTGTTCAAAACAAAAACAAATTACGTGAAAGTTGCCACCCCACACCTGAGTTTAATTTAGGCCCGAGCAACAAGGCAAAGAGATTCTGAATATTGCGCGAAGGTTTTGTTTTTTGACGACGAACTGACTAATGAAATGTATTCACGTACTCTTTGTGTCACAACAAAGTCAACAAGTGGGGGGCAGCCTCAATGTTAATCTGCACTTGCTGTTACTAATGTGTTTGTTTGTTCTTTGTGTCACCAAAACAACCACAGAAACTTTAAGCATGGAAGAGTAAAAATAGATGTGGAAGAATAGATGTGTGGACTGATAGAGGAAAAATACACAGACAATGGAAAAAT
This sequence comes from Sparus aurata, assembly GCF_900880675.1. NCBI lineage: Eukaryota > Metazoa > Chordata > Actinopteri > Spariformes > Sparidae > Sparus > Sparus aurata. The sequence goes on along the minus strand of NC_044202.1, from coordinate 26,740,380 downwards.
GGAAAAAAAAAAAAGATAAAAGATAGATAAGATAAGATGATTGATTAGAAGCTGGACAGACAGAAAGATGGCATATATAAAGAACAATTTGACACTGAATAGATGTAGTTGATATGACAGCCTGTACCAACACTGCAATTCAGCGGTGCAAAAACCAAAGCTGAGACAATTTCTGTAGCTGTCCACAGCAGCTGCACTATTTCATAAAATTAGACCTGATTTAAACAATTTCCAAAGCGGTTTTTGATGTGAATTTCATTTTGGCATTTTGTGATATTGTGAACATTTGTGCTCGCTCGGGTTAATGCAGAAGCTCCTGGATGTCGCTGTCTATCAAATGCTTGCTAGAAAAACAGAGAGAATGTGCAGGAACGCTGCAACAAATGAGCTTTCCTCTTCACTGGAGCCGATGCAGAGAGCTACACAAGACCAAAGACTAACAAGGGTCAGTAAGGACATGGAGGAAAACTAACAGGCTAACAGATATGCATGAACACGTACAGCAAAAGGCTTACACACATCCGCATGCTAAATTAAGTAGCATCCACAATGAATACAACACAAATGCGCTCATGCATGAACTCGCACACACATGCAATCGTTTGTCTTCAAACAACGGTGCAGAAGACATACATTTTTGCCCTGGGTCATGAATTAACACACTCCCACACAGCTGACAAAAAGGTGCACAAAAGCATGTAGCAGAGCATATTCATACACGGCCTTGATATGCATATGTGCAAATATCTCAAGACAAAAAGGCAACATTGAGAAGGAGAAGAAGGGTGGTAAATGAGAGCTTGGCTCACTGTGCCACTGTTAAGCCTCTGCATTTTGAGATGTTTCTTAGAGGGTTTAGATGAGGAGGATTTGTTTTATAGCTTCTCCTTTATCTACCCCCCCTGCCCCTTCCCCACTGCTTCTCCTCCAGCAACCACCCCTCGCTATCCCCTGCGCCGTAGCTTCCCCACTTTCTGCTCTCCATTCTACTGCCTTTAGCCTCCTTCTGTCTGTTCTCCTCACGCAACTGGCGGAGAAGGAGAGCCTCTAACACCACTGCAACAGCTTCAGTCTGGAGCCGCGGTGAGGTCAGTCTCCCTCACAAACACACAGAGGTCCATCATTACACAGACAAACACATGTGTAAAGAACATGTATATGTTCACCCTGAGGTATTCTGAAATATTACAACGATGTAACATCCTTCTTGGTAATGTGGTTTATCTGTGCGGAAAGGTGTTCATCACAACATCAGCATTTCATATTTAACAGGACCAATTAGTAGGACTAGGGCTGCATTATATGGTCATAAAAAACACATTGTGAATATAATTAGATATCATGACTGTGATAGGATTCACAATATGTGGGAATAATCATCTTGCATAAAAAAATCTATTAAAATCCTGATGATGTGAAAAACAAATTGTGCATCCCTAAATATGACCAAAAACGCACAGCGGATATAATTCACAGACAGCAAAAATATGAATTTTGAATCAAAGCTTCTAGCATTGTATTCAGTGCTTATCATTACAGTAAAAACATAAATGGAACATATTGATGTGGTGCTTCATCAAGGTTGGCAGAATTGTGTTTTTCAGAAGGAGATATAGCAGTCTCTCTCATATTATTGCTTAGAAATGCTCTTACACATGCACAGCACGGAAAAAAAGGATTATGCAGGACAAGCAGTTGGTAGGTGACCTTTGTTTCATGTGGTGTAATTAGGGTATTCTGTTGCAGTTGCTGCACGGGTATAAGGTCCTGTCACAGTTAATTTTTACATATTGGAGAGGAGGAGTGTCAGTGTGTGTGTGCATGTATGTGCTCTAGCGATTGTGTTGAGGAGTGTGTGATGAGTGGATATACATGGTAAATGACAGGGAAAGAATGGGGACAAAAGCATATGAAATTGGCGGGAGACAGAAAATAGGAGGAGGGATTTGATTCTTGTAACAATAAGAAACAACTGGGGAGAACCAGAGGAGCCACAGAGAAGCATGGACAATGGGGATGTTAAAATGAACATGGTGAGACAGAAGGATGAGAGAGAGCAAGAGAGACAAAGCAAGAGAGAGAGAGAGAGTAGTGGAAGTTGGGGGGGGGGGGGGGGTGCAGAGGTCTCCTAACCTGGTGCGACGGGGCGTGTGCTTGTAAATAAACATCAGCCTGAGATTATTCCGAGCACGAAAGCCCAGACCGAGGGGCCCTGAGGTCAGAGTGGGCCCATACCTGGCTCTCTCTCTCACACACACACACACACACACACACACACACACACACACACACACACACACACACACACACACACACACACACACACACACACACACACACACACACACAAACTCCCTCTTATCTACATCCACACCTATAAATACTTTGTGTTGAGAGCAAAGCCTATTCAAATACTGGTGCACACACACACAAACAGATGAAAACAGACGGATACATTTGGGATGAAAACCCACAATCATGCATGCATCCATATACACAAACCTCACCACACACACATACACGCACACACACACACACACACACACACACAAATGTAACCTGACAAATGAACACAAACACATACATACACACCTAATCCAGCAAGACAAAAAATGGATTTGAACAAAGGGAATATGCATGCTGCTGAAGTACCCACTCACACAGTGTCCACAGACTCACAGGAAACATTCCACACACACGCACACGCACACACGCACACACACACACACACACACACACACACACACACTGTACTGTTAACACCCCAGATGTCTGTAGACATCCAGTCATCCCAAGCTCAGACAGTGTGTGTCATCCATCTAATTTTTTGTTCTTCCCTAGTTGTTTTTGAGGAACCGACTGATGGGTCCAGACACTGGGATGTGGGATTATTCACAATGACATAATATGGCGCTAGATTCACAGCACACTCACGCTAATCTGTCAGCTACATCCTGCATCCTCAAATTCAGAAACAGAGCGAGTGGGCCCACATCACCTTTGGCTGACCCCACCTATGCTGCTCCCAGTGATTCTAAAAGGTGTCTTGTCTTAACAAAAAATCCCTGAAACAAACTTGATGAACATTCCCCCTTCATACTGCAGGAATGTGTCTGATTAATAAGGGTGATTAAATAAACATTTATAATAAAATGTACAGTGGCAAGGCACTTTTTATGCTATTAGTTCACAGAAATGCTACTGCAGTTTCTTACCAACACCAAGAAAGTGGAGCACATTACACCAGTCCTTAAATCATGGCACTGGCTTCCTGCGTGTCAAAGGATAGAATTAAAACTTGTCTATATAACACTAAAGGAATCTCTGATCTACTCTCTGACCCCTAAGGTCATCTGGTAAAGGTCTACTAAGTGTTCCCTTGATCAAAACCAAACAAGGTGAAGCGGCTTTTAGTATCCATGCTCCCTACTTGTGGAACAAGCCTCCTGAATACCTGAGGTCCGCTAAAACTGTCAGCTCATTTAAATCAGGGTTTTAAACATTATTGTGGCTTTGAAATAATTAGATTCATAATTAGATTTAATCTGTAACTATTTATTTGCATGCCTTTGTTTCCATTGTCTTTAAAATTAAGTTTTAACATTTTCTGTAAAGCACTTTAAATTGCCCTGTGTCTGAATGGGGCTGTATTAATAAGCTTGCCTCGACTTGCATAATGAAAGCAAATGTTAATGATAAACTAATTTCATGGACAAAGTGAGACAGTACACAACTTCTTTTAGCATCATTACAAAATAAAGGTAATTTAGATGAAAATGGTAAAACAACCTAAGGCTGCAACATATGGTAAAAAACATCATATTGTGATTATTCTTGAGAATAATAATAATATAATGATTGTGATGAGATTCAGAATGCAAATTGTTTGTGCATGACTATTTACATTTTTACTGAAAAACCTATTACAATCCTGATGGTGGGACATTTTCTTACATCTAGAGAAGGATATCAGACTGATGTCACTGCTCCACATACCAATCCAGATTCAATTGATTAATTGTCCACTTTCTATTGCACTCCTTGAAATTGTAATTACTTTTGAACTCACATATTAAAATATACTTATTATTAGTCAACAATGCATTGCTGAGTTGAAGTTTTTCATGGCTTATAAGGAGCTGCCATTGCAATTTGCTCTTCTACACCTGTAGTAAAGAAAAAAAAACCCATACATTTAAATAGAATACATTTAAATTATCGACTTTTTTCTTACACAAAGTGCTGTGTAGTTTACTACAGCCTTGTGTAACCTTGCACACAATACCAACAATAACAACAACAACAACAACTATAATAATCATAACAATATTCAGGAAAAAGAGCTTTGGTATCATATCAATATCGGCAGGTATTAAAATGTAGGTATCGCAATCGGATTGGAAGTGAAAGAAAGTGGATCAGTGCATCTGTACATTTAACTGAATCAACTGATCAAAGGGATCAATACAAAACATATAGATGTGATATGCTTACTGTTCAATGCTGGGGGAAAGGTAGAGTTTAGGGAAGACTTGTGTAGCCTCAGCATCCTCAAAGCTCACTGAGAGAAGGGCCACATCCTCCCCAGGATCCAGTGCTGTATCCTGAGAAAGACAAAGTCAGGTTGGTAATGCTATTAGTGGGGCTGTTAAGCTCTTAAAATATGGACAATCTTGTTTTTTTGTGAAAGAAGCATGAAACTTTCAGGGTTTGTTCTTGATGACCTAAGCTTTAATTTAAGATGTGGAGGCATCCTTAGTTTGACCTCTGAGGTCAGCTAGAGATCACTGACCTCTGTAATATGTCATTTTCATGCACAAAACACCTCACACTCCAAGAAACCCTGAAAGTTTCATGCTTCTTTAACAAAAAGCAAGATTATTGAGCTTAACAGCTCCATATATTTAGCTCTATATTTAGTAAGAGCAATATTGAAAGACCACTGAGATGAAGCTGGGACTCATTTACATAGCTGCAGCCTGGAAATGAATTACTTTGCAGGTTGTCTACAAGGTTAAAGGTCAATTTCTTTGGACCTCAATCACTTGCCTGTCTCGTGGAGCAGACAAACTTCTATTGAACCATAAAGCAAGGATCTCTGTCTGTCTGTATGTTATTTGCATATCTCGAGTGTGTCAAGTGTTCATCCAATCTACTTTGCACTAGGCAGGTTTGCTGCATTTTGAATAAACAGCAAACACCGCTCTGTGTAGCAGCTCTGCACTCCGGCTTCAGGGCTCTGCAGACTGAAGATTCACAAGTGAACCCTCTCATGTGATCTCATAGGGAAGTAGATGTAAACAAAATGGAGATTACTAGGGTGTAACAACTTGATGTAGTAATGCGCTGCAGTGAGGAAAAAAGAAAGCAGAGGGTTAAACTAGTCTGGACCCCTTTCTGTTTGGTTCCAAGTTTTCAGGTAGCCACCAACCCATCAAATTAGCCACTCTTCAGAACTTAGAGGATCATACTCTTCTGTGTGTGCACAACAAGTGTGCAAGTTCCAAAATACCAAAGGAAATGTAAAGGAGGAGAGGAAAGACACCAGAAGAAACATCTGTTTTGTTTCATGGCACATTAGCTTCAAGAGCTGCACTGTGAGGCTGAGCTGATGACTGGAAGCACCAATCAAGTCATGTGTGAGATGGACGAGAGGCCACCCGGAGCTGCTCGCTACAAACCTCGTCTGTCTCTTCAAGGCTCTAATTTCTCATTCTGTGATGTTTTTCCTAGAGCATGGCTACTTCTCAGGCACTGTCATTAGTGCAATTCCACATCAAGTACCATTCTGGGCTCTCTCTCCCGACAGAAGCTCAGCAATGTTAATCAAATGTCTTACAGATGGTTTGAACTCATCCATTTGTTATAATCGCTGCCCGCTGTGGTGAGAGGAAATAAACCACCATACATGATGGACAGAGGCACAGTGCAACCAGTTTGCAGAAACGCAGCCTCAAATGTGATCAGGCTTATTAACGAATTACACACGCGTTGATCTGCTGATTCCAAAACCAAACTGACTATTGGTTTAAGAAACACATGGCTGCGTGGGTGGATAAAAGAGGAAAATTCCTTTGCTGAACATTTTCTCTCCAAGTGGAGTAGAACTAATATTTGCGCATGTAATCTAATGATAGTGACCACTGCATTTGATTAAAGGAAAAAACAAATAAATTAATCAAAATCAATAAAACCGCTCAAAATTTGAGTTGGTTGCAGGACCAGGTGAATGACAAACATCACAGTGGCACGTAAAGCAGCTCATACATTAGGTTTGGCATTATGTAAATAACAAAGCGCAAATAAATAGAGTCATAAATTAGCAGTTCTTTAAACTACAGTACATTTATACCTTCCACATGCATATATTAACAGTCACAACAATGGCTACAGCTATGCTGACTATCATGCAGTCTGCCTTGTCGTGGCAGATACATTAGGGGGCAAAGACATAAGTAGTAGAAGGGAGGCAGTGAGAGACAGTGGGGTGTGTGGCATCCAAAAGTGTTGCCTGATGTAATCAGCTCACATCAATATAGTGTGCATCAGTAAACAAGAACTGCTCTCTGTCTCACAGCACAGCTCGCGGCTTCTGCCGCTGATGATATGGGACAGATAGGAACAGGCGTGGAGATGTGGGGCTGGGGTGGGGCATTTGGAAAGGATTGTTTTGCTCCAGTTTGTAGCTGTCAAGTCCCGTTCTCATCTTTAAAGGTGATTTAATGGATGCTTCCTTTGGACTGGGACAGAGTAAACAGACAGATGAGAACCAACAGGAAGGTGAGAGTGCCAGATGAAGAACATGGGACAGCTCTGTGCGGGCTGCACTGGACCATCCCTCGATTCGGTCAGACCAAGGGCGCTGTTAAAGGGACAGCCTTTTTGTGGAATGATTCAGACTCATCTCGTCCGAGCAGACAGCGAAGAGCTGTCACAAGTCATATTGCATCAGTGGAACGAACAAATAAAAACTAAAGTCAGACCCTTTAACTTTTAGCTATTGCCATTTTTAATTAATGTGCTGTGCAAGGGAGCTGAAACTATGCAGATAAAAATGGTTCTTTGGTTTAACTATACATCAAACTTTACTATCTAAGTGTAGCTTGTTATTGTACTAACGTTTGCTAATTAGCACTAAACACAAAGTATAGCTGGGGCTGATGGGAATACTGTTTGTTCAGTTATTTAATCCCAAACTTTTGGCCTGTGTGTTTAACACCATCAATGGCAATGTGAGCAAGAATGTAGTCGATTGCTAACCTTGGCAGTTGTCTAACGTTTGCTATGGAGTTATCAAACTGTTTTATCATGAAATATGGGGCAGCGTTCCTCTCGATTTACTATCTATTGTCCTCTTAGTTGCTGATCAATTGGGAAGCAGTGCAATGATAACAAATTGTCAGATTCTCTACATTTATACCACTTGCAACCTGTAACACAGCAGTACGACATTATCCTTTTTTCTTACCAGCATTTGAGCTTGAACGTTCACAACAAAGGAATTTATATTTGTATATACTGTACATATATTTTTTACACTGTAAGCAGATGCAAACTTGACTGCCATTTGTGACCTTTAGAACTGTCTAATTGGTGCAATCGAGCAATGCAATGCAGCTGTCTGATATGACTGACAGAGAGATTAAAAACAGTTTACATCCAGTGTAGTAAAAGTAAAAATCTACATCTTCAGAACCACTAAAGCTCCATGACTTGTAGCTTAGAACTCAAGCTTCTGATCTCTGAAGAATAGAGAAATATAACTTGCTTTTTAAAATAGTTCTTTGATGACTACTGAAAACAAAACAAAGATGTTTGTCTCAGAAACTCATGCACTGCTCAAATGTCACGATTGCCATTTTCTTGGTGAAAAAGTTTTCAGGCCCCGGCTCTTATAACTAAATTTAAGTATAGAGGGGCAGTACACATGATTTACTTGACTGCTGGTTTTGGTTATGGACTACACTGTGTACTAAGTAGGGTGTCCATGCACTGTGGTGGTAATTTAGAGGCATTTGAAAACTCCCATGATTTTCTTTTCCCAAAACTTTGCAAATCTATGCAGGAAGTTTTGAAAAGTGAAGTGACAGCATATTGAGAACAAAAGTTAACCTTTTAACCCGGCTGCCTTGAAACCATTACTTAAAGCGAAACTCCGACCGAGGCTTTATTTGGGATTGAATATGAGTCAAACCTTCGTGTGAAAGCATAATTAGGACGAAAGAGGCACTTTTAAGATTTACCGTAGTTTCGGTTTTGGGCACGTTAATTTTGAACGGGAGTGCATGGGGCAAGACATGCTAGCATCAAAATGGCTATTTTTAGAACACTAAGAAGGCTCGACACAACATGAAACTTTGCTCGTAGTATCACCAGGGTCTCTACTCATGAACACGAGCATTGAGAACATTGTTTGTGTACACAGAGTTTATGAAAAAGAAGGTTTTTGAACTACTCACGTTGGCTGCTGCAACTCCTGCGCGTCGCCATCAGGCAGGCAAAAAGTGTCGATCCCCGAGTGCGACCTGACAGGCACGCTTGAGGAGCGGTTCGCCATTACTCTCCTGCCTGTCAGGTCGCACTTGGGGATCGACACTTTTGGTCTGGCATGACGGCGACGCGCAGGAGCACAGCAGCTAACGTGAGTAGTTCAAAAACCTTCTTTTTCATAAACTCTGTGTACACAAACAATGTTCTCAATGCTCGTGTTCATGAGTAGAGACCCTGGTGATGCTATGAGCAAAGTTTCATGCTGTGTCGAGCCTTCTTAGTGTTCTAAAAATAGCGATTTAGATGCTAGCATGTCTTGCCCCATGCACTCCCATTCAAAATTAACGTGCCCAAAACTGAAACTACGGTAAATCTTAAAAGTGCCTCTTTCGTCCTAATTATGCTTTCACACGAAGGTTTGACTCATATTCAATCCCAAATAAAGCCTCGGTTGCTTTCTGGCGAGAGTTTCGCTTTAAATTGAAACATAGGAGCTCTTTCCTCTGTAATGAAATAAAAGCCCCCAAATGGCCATTACAGTTTCTGTGCACACATACACACATCTTCAGCCCTTTTAACCAAATACACTTGAGGGCAACTGCTGCTTGCTTATGTAAAGAGTTATTCGAGAAGGAACATTAAAAAAAGCCCTTGCTCCACAGGCCACAGGCAGGACCCTTAATGAAGAGACTTCTTCATTGGTAAGTAATGAGCACTGAAATGGCCTCGGTCAGAGGACTGCAAGACAAGGAGGGTCCTGCAGGGATGTTGGTTGGACGTTAAAGCAGTATTTACTACATGCCCCTGGGGGGGGGTGACTCAACTGCTCAAGGACTAGATTTAAGAAAGTGGGTGAAGACTGTATATGCGTGTGTGTGTGGTTGTGTGTGTGTGTGTGTGTGTGTGGACATGAAGGTTAGAGGGTGCCTCGGAGTAAGACCCTTTCACGTGGCCACCACCCCATGTCTTCCATTCACCATACTCTTTCAGACTCATGGGTTTATGAGCACACACAAATGCACACTTTTCCTTGTGTCCGTTCTTGTGTCTCCTGATGCCCCGGCCTCTGGCATCTCCTCTGTGTCGCATGTGACAGGTTGGAGATGTGACAGCTGTCCTTATGCCAGACTAAGTCTGGCCAAAGTCACAACACACACAAACACACTCATCCGCAAACACTACACAGGGGCTCTACTGCAGGGCTAGTACGGAGGAGGTAAGGGCACTTTGTCCGTCTTCTTCGCCCAACTTTAAATGTCATGCCCAACTTAATGGGGTGGTTTGACTGACAGCAGGGTTGTTGTGCAAGGACATGTCCAGCTTCTAGGCGAGCAGCTTTGAGTGCCCCTGTATATATGCTGGACACAGTGTTGCTTCCCATTCTGAAATGTGCAATAAGTACAAGGCAGTGGCTGCAATTCAGGTAGGACGTTATGAAAAAAAAAAATCTGATTCTCCACTTGGTTGTCAAGGCTAAATCGGGATGCTTTTTACATCTACCCTGTTTGGTTCCATTTAAATGAATCCTGGTGCATTTGGTTGGTATATGGCTCATTTTCACTGATGTAAAAGCTGTAAATTGAACCTTGATGTGGGAGCCAAATTGGGTTTATATGTTTTAGTTAAATAAATATGTACAGTTTGTATTTTGTTTAAAAGTTCACGTGAATGGAAATAAATAACTGATTTAATTGAATAATAAGTTAATCATAAATATGTAAAAGGTCAGCTAAATTCATTTGATTCAATTCATGTTTAGGTAAAAATTATGTTTAGTATAGGAAAACCGTATTTTAAGTTTTGCATTAGGAGGGTCATCTTATGTTACTGTCACTTTAAGAGAGTAGGTCTCTAGAGCACACAGAGGTGTTTAGTGAAGTTGAGGCTCAACTGAGGACCGAGCCACAGTTTGTTACCGTAGTACTTTTTGCTGATTAGGAAAGGTTAATTTCTCCTGTATGAATACACTGCAAAACCTTGGAACAAATATATTTTGTTTTATCTTTTTACATCGGAGTCCTGTGGAAGTTAACACTATTGAGGAGTTTCAACTCCCACATCTGATTTGAACTAAACAACTGGACAGAGATGTCAAAACTGTCTAAATGATGATTTTCCTGTTAGCCTGAATAACTTCATGGTTACAGTCCTTTCTTTGTTATTAAAAAAATCAGTGAACACAAACTGGACCAGAACTAAAAGGAAACAAACAATGTATACATTTTTTTGCAAAAAGCACATACTATGATGATTTTTTAAAATATTTTATAAGGTGACATAGTGGAAATTTTCTTTTTGCAATTCACCTTTGTATGTACCAGCTTTTCAGGTTTGCTGTATGTAAAAAGTCCATACTCGTATAATTTCATATTCAATGTCAAGAGCCTTGAACAGAAAAGAAACAAAAAGCATTGACCAGTGCAACTGGTCAAATAAAAGTTTGAGACCTTTAACAGTATATATTAAATTGATGTCTGACATAGTGAGTTACGTGTTTGTGTCAGCCTTTTGTAGGTTGACAGAGCCTTACGCCATCCCACCCTAAGGGCGAGAGCACGAGGTCAAGGTGGCAGCTGCCAAAATGTCTCATTGCATGACTTGCAATGTTCTGATTGAGAAAGAGAGTTGAGGATATTGTTCCTAATGATGTGGTGCTGCCATTGCTGCTTGTGGGGTGGGGATGAGCAGAGATGTGGTTTACTCCAGGGGCCATGGTGATCACTTCCTCTACCTCAAAATACAGAACATTGCAAGCAGTAGCGCAAGTCATCACATCCCAACTGGCACGCATGTCCAACAGGACTTGATGCCCTCTTCCACGTCCGTCCATCTCTTTCTCAAACTCTCTTTTCCAGCACACACTCAGCTCATGCTACAACCCAGGCTGATGTAAGATGGAATGGTAGATGATTAACTAGGCAACACTGTGTCACCACATAGTTGTACCTGATGCCAGGTCTCAATTTTGACATAAACACAATAGGCGAGAGATTACAGAGCACACATGCTCCACCTGGAACCATGTTGGTAGAACAGCACCCAAACACACCTAAACACTACCCTGTTGCCACAGTCACAAAGGATTTGTGCATGGGGAGTGTTTGCAAACTTAATAAAATGAATATACTTGTATGTGTGTGTGTGTTTGTGAGTGTGCGTGTGTGTGTGTATTTGTGGAGCATACAGGTCTTTTAGTATAATGGGTGTGGCGACAAAAGGCAATCTCCAGAAAATTAGTTAGTGAAGCCAGCCATACTATATTCTTAAACATAGTCTTCCTAATTCAGGTGTAGACTTTGGTCAATGAATTGTTGAGTGGGGCACTGTGTAAGATATGGCCAATGTTCAAAGCTAGTTCCAAAAGTATAGGGAGCAACAATCAGTATCACGAGAGTAACCATCAACTGCTGCTCATTATATTACTTGGTCGCTATCGATCAATAACAAATGCTAAGGCCAGCTTGAGTTCTGTTGTGATCTTTACCTTTCAATAAGTCACTCTAATCCAGTATAATGGGAATACAACAAAGCTATAATAACAGTGAATGTGCACAAGTGCAATGTATTGCAAAAGACTTGAAACCACTCTGAAAACCTACACCCTTAGCATCCACTGCTTGGAAATGAGATTAAATGAGAGACCTGTTACTGAGTCACAACCATGGGTAAAATATAAGTTAATACAACCATCTGAGACAACAGTATAGTCAATATGAACCGTCTAAAATGAGAGAAATAATTCATAGAATTGAATGGGAAAAGATGACATCCTGTTGCAAAATTACCAAATTACTCTATAGGTCTGAAAATACCAAAGGGGATCCAAAACTTTGCTTGACTCCTTCTCAGGAGCTTGGCCACAAGGCAAAATCCTTACATCCTTTGCCACAGTAACTGGCTGATGACCAACAGATGTGCCACTGAGATAAGCAAGCTGATCATTATTTCAATGAAACACGAGTCATATGTGTGACTGTGGCCAAGTGTCACTGATAGTGTGTCGTTGATAGTTTGTCACTGCAATGATCTGGACTTCGCTGTACTATGTGTGATGCTAGGGCTTTAAGCCACAAGGGTGACTCAAAGCATGTGTGTTTGCATGTGGAGAACTGCATGCCTGTGTGTGTTTCAAGAAATGAATGAATGCATGTAGTATGATCACACAGATGACACAACAAAGAGTGACATATAAGTCAAGTGCCAGCTGACAGACCAAGTGATGACATTATTATGTGTAATGCAGAGGAGGCTCGTCCATAAAGGCAGAGGAGGTTGGTCCTCCTCTATTTTTGAGAGGCAAAAGGAAGATCAATTATTTTTTAAGAAAGAGTAACTGGTTGAAATAAATCATTACCAAATCTCAGTATCATTTATAAACTATTATATATATATTATATCATAAAAAAAGTTTCTTCTTTGGAAGAAAATCCACTTAAAACAGTTCAACAGCAACAACTGCAGACGGAGGAGACAGGGCAGTCTGTGAGAGGAGCAGGGAGCAGGAAGGTGGAGGCTAGAGGAGGACGGAGGGCTTCTGTTCTCCGTGGGAGGGATCTCCTTCCAGGATTTTTTCATGCTGATCTATGATTGGCTAAGACACGTAAAATTACGCGCTAAGGGAGGACGTCCTCCCTTACCAATCAGCAACTAGAATACAAGATTGACAGCAGGTTGGTCCAATAACAGTTCCCAAATTTCATTCTCACATTACACAACCGTAAACAAAAAATACTTCAATGTATTTTACAGCTTTCACTGCCAGCCATGCTCGGACAAGACAGTTTTCAGCGATATTGGAATCGGTTTCAAAGGAAATATAAGCACATTTCTGAAAGAAAAAAAACTGTTCGGAGAAATCAGAGAGAAGCAGTCAGAAAGATAATTCATAGAATTCGTTTCGTTCATCCTGCTGAAGGACATAACGTTAGCGGCACGACCGGGACACAATACAGAGCAGCAACACAGTTGTTTTTGGCGATTGTGATGAGTGATGAGTGTGATGTCCTGTGCTGTCGTGAAGTATGTACATTGACTGTGGCGGTAGCACAGTAGGTAGAGCAGTTGCCTGCCACACAGGTGACTGGGGATTGAATCCCGGAAGGGGTACACATTGGTATTTTTTTTGTCTTGTATATTAGCCCACTGTACATTATTACCCAGCGGGGGACACACCGGCCCATGTTAACCGATTGTGTTGTTCACAACAGCCTTTTGCCATTTAATAAAATGTTTTTTTTAAAAAGTCTTGTAAGTAATTGTTTTATTGCTTAATTTTCATTGAATATAAGAAAGTAGGGATAAGTAGTTGACTTGTATAAAATAACATGACAACGTGGACTGGTTTTCCTCCTGTCCTCCCCAATTTTTTCAGTCACCAGCCGCCACTGGTGTAATGTCTTTAAATGATAAATCTCAGTCTACAAGAGGGCTAAATTACATTATGAACATAGTGGAGTCTTTTAACACCTTATTTTATCTGATATTGGAGAATTGATATAAAAATAATGCTAAAACTCAATGCAAAATCGAGCAGAGGGCTCAACACACTGGCTTGGCTATTATGGCATTTTCTTGGGGTGATAATTGTTATTGCATTAATATTGCTTGAGTGACAAGTGTTGCTGGGTGTTTTGTCCTACTGCAGTGTTAATGAGACTATTCTGGTTATTTGAACGTTCATTGATGAGTGTCGGGTCACCTTGCACAGAAATGATGGTCGTCAGCGTTGCTGGAGAAGGCGAGGTGAGCGATACGCCGAGGTCAACATGGTCCCCAGTGTTCCCTTTGGTGGAGGAGGTGCAACAGTCTGGGCAGGCATCACCAGTCAGCGCAAAACAGATTTGGTTATTGTAGATGGCTCAGTCACTGCACGTTCTTACCTCAGAGACATCATAGAACCCATCATCATCCCCCAATTCCGCCAGCACACCCCCAACTTTCTGTTCATGGATGATAATGCTCCACCACATCGTGCCAGAATTGTCACAGCTTGACTTCAGGAAGTCGGAGTGCCTCATATGGTATGGCCAGCAATGACCTGAACCCCATAGAGCACGTCTGGGACCAGCTGAAGCAGAGACTGGATGATCGTACCCCACCCCCACGTGACCTGGCAGAACTGCGTGTAGCACTTGTGGAGGAGTGGAACGCATTGCCTCAGAACAACATCATGAGGCTAGTGAGGAGCATGAGACGTCGCTGTCAAGCTGTCATTGCGGCAAATGGTGGAAACACCCGTTACTGACATTGTCAATTTTTGTTATATGGGGCTATCCTTGTTATTGTCAAAATTTTGGGGGTAATAAATATTAAACTAATGAAAATGGTGTTTCTTCTCATTCATTATTGGTAATATCAAAGGGAACTTTTACTTATTTCATTAAAATTCAGACCAAATAGGAAAAGCACTCATGTAAATAACAATATCCCTAACTTATTGTGAGTAGTGTAGTTCAGTGGTGTTACACAGTGATGTTTCTTTTACTTTATCATATTCACATACAAGAAGCTGATATCTGAAAATGGTCTACATTGATCTCATTGATAAGAAAAAGCAAAGACAAAGGTTTCAAAAACAGATGTGTTGGCATCAGAGCAGAGAATCTGTGTATTTTCACTTGGTGTCAGAACTCAACATTAGTCGCAACACTACTGTATTTGAGAATACAGTTAATCTGGTTCACTTGTTCTTCGATTCTGCACCTTCAAGACTATTATCTATGCTGCTATCATTTAAGTATTTAAGTTTACTTTTGCTTTGTAGAAACAAAGGGAGACGAAAAAAAGGAACACTTGGGCAAGTCTGACTCTTCTTTATTGCAGGGATTTCTGATGTCATTGGTAAGCCAAGGGTAAACAAATACCAAGACTCACAAATGAGCACAGACAGTCAACATATAGTGACACCACTTCACCCTGAAGCAACCAATGTGTTAAAAAAAAGCCCAGAGAAGGCTTGCGCAGAAAGACAATGAAGTGAGAGCTAAATGAAAACTGAATAACATCAGGGTTGAGGTGACAAAAACAAAGGACTAAGAAGAGGAATGTTTGGAATTGTTGCAGGAAAAAACATATAGATAATGTACAACTTGATATAGAGCGAGGGCGGAAAGTAGGCCAGATAGAAGTAATTCCATGGAGGCGTGGAGAGGTGTGGGGGGACGGAGGAAGAATAGGAGGAGGAGGGGGATGTTCTCCTGAGACTGCAAAGCTGGAAACCTATGATGCTCAGCTGGGGGTACAAGCAGGTGGGTGGGAATCTTCATTTGGAGACGCAGTGTGGGTGGTTATGAGGGTGGGGGGATGGGGCGTGTGATTGCGGATCGCAGATTCGCCGAGGGAGACAGGAGGCGGGCACGACCTTTGGTAGTAGGGGGTCATTTTTGGGTCACTGGAGCATTAGAGAGTGGATTGGAGCTCTGTGCTCTCTAAACATCCCTCCTAAGGCTGTGATTTCTCTGTAATTCTTCTGCTCTGCAGAGAATGCTAAGGTGCTCTCTGTCATCTCTTTAAATAATCTTCTGCCATTTACTTCCTGACATCAAAAGGAGGTGAAGGAAGTTTCCAATGTTACAAGTCTTCGGAAAGGCACGTGACATTTCATCATTTCCTAATATAGAAGATGAGTGCTTTATTCATGTGTTCTTGTGGGGATTTTAAGAACATTTATAAAAGGGGGGTGGGCTTTTTTTCAATAGGAAGGCAAACATGTAACTACTCGTTTCATAAAGAGTAGATAAAAAACTGTGTTGTCCAAATAAAAGGTAAAGACATCCTACACTGAATGTATGTACTGCACTGTATTCAGCAGATGTACATAAGGTAACAAAAAACAACAACATGAAAAACAGAACAAATTAAAAAAGGTCTTCAAATGAAAAGAAATGGCCTTGAGTGTCATCATCACTCAGATGAGACATACTGAGCTACACTGTGGAATATGTTGTTTATCATGTGCAAACAATTATCAATTCACCAGCGTCAGAGGCATTCAGCAGCATTAGTCACTGCATGTGGTCCCACACCTAGTTATGATATGATACAGCAAGACTTAATAGGCCAAATGTGCGTCATCATCAATGGGATGTGAGTGCACTAAGGTGTCTCTGATGAATTCTCACCACTGATGAGTATTACTAGTTTAGTATGACATTGCTGTATAAAAGACAAATTAACTGGGAAATGGAATAACATGGAGGAGGAAAGAAAAAGCAGGTGAGGAGACAGGAGCTGTCATAAAGCAAAGAGAAAGTTAAAGGAATAAAAAGGTCAAGGATCTCATGTTTTCTGTTGTTGTTAACCAACTCATCATACAGCGAGGCTCTGGTGCCACTAGTCATGTGTCACAACAAGGAATGACAAAGAATGCCTGATTCCTTCACCTCGGGGCACGACCTTTCTGACAACCCGTCTGTCAATGCAGCACCAAGGTTGTTGCTGCAAGTGACGGGTCAGTGGATGGAGGTGAGAACGTGTAAGTAAAGAAATAACCTAACCCTTGACCTTGTACCATTTACACATGTGGATTTATTACATGTCTTCAATGCAAACAGTGGACATTTTAATGACATTTGTCGAATCAACATGACATATGATTTATGTAAATAAAAAGTCTGCCAAAAATCTTCAAGTTTTTTGGGAAATTGCAAATATTAGTGACACAAACCATTCTCTTCCATTGAAGCATGCATGAACACAAAATTCAAGAATGTGATTTTAGTTTTATGAGCACTGACCCACTATAACAGATTTGAAGGTCATA